>NC_081181.1:92295451-92637826 GCF_029867415.1 Vicia villosa | reverse complement strand
GGGGGGAAGGAGGAAGAAAATAAACCTCAGAAGTGAACAGAATAAAACGAAGAATAGTGATGGCATGTTCCTTGAAGAGTATGACTTTATAAATGGAGGAAAGAAATTGAATGAGTTTAGTGTTTTTCAAAACTGAAGGTTCCAATGCATTGAGCAGACAAAAACGTGTTGCAATGTTTTTCATATTCCAATAAAAGGTTTAAATTAATTAGGCTGTTGCAATTAAATAGGTTTAAGTGTATAATTACTTTTAGGGGTATGTAAAACTATCTTAAATTGATTTTTATTAGGATAATTAAGGAAGTTTAGTTGTAATTACTTTTTATATATTAATTAAAGTAGAAGTGTCTTTAAATATAAGAGAACATAAATTCATGTTTATCTATGTTGCTTCAAAATTTCTCTTTTCTTTTTCCACTTACAATTTATTTGGTAATTTATGTTTTTCTTTGACATTTTTTTCTTTAATTTTTTATTGTTTTTGTCAAAGTATCTTCCTTTTTCTAGTATTTTTTATCGTCAATTTTTAGCATATTTAGCTTTTTTCTAATAAATCTTTTCTCCTCACCTTTGCATATCCTATACGACTATACGCCTGTACCCTTTGATTGTAATGTTTTCCTATTTTAAAGATAAAATGTGAACATTAATTTTTTTAAATTTTTTTAAATTTCTAAGAGTTATTACTTTCAAAAACAAAAAGTCTAACATTTTAGTTTAAAAGAGTTTATCAAAGAATGACTTTGGCTAATATGCATAAAGATTTTACTTATGCACCATGCATAAGCCTACATAAGTATTGGATCATGTTTTTAATCCAGTATTGAGTATTAAGTATTGAGTATTGAGTGGTGAGTATTGAGTAATAATAATTGATGTCTAAAATTTGATTCAATGATCCAAAGGTCCATAATAATCTATGCATGGTGCATAGATTTTTATCTATGCACGGTAACTGCACCTTCAAAGAATCACTTCTTCAGTGGTTAGGCTTTGACCAACAAATCTTTTATTAGCTATCCATATCATAAATCATGATTAAGAAAATTTGAAAATATAGATTTAAAAAACGTTGGAAATTTGAAAATATAAATTTAAAAAAAAAAAAACGTTCGGCCTCTGGAACATATACTCTTGCATAAAAAAAATTAATGAGTCTTAAAAAACATCCTCAAAATTTTTCTTCACACATACTGTTTATAAAAAACATTAAATAATTTGGTCAAAAAAAACATTAAATAATAGATTTTAATATATTTGATTGCTTTTAAAAAAAATATTTTTTTAAATTACTATTTCTAACTTTAAGTTAAAAATAAAAAATTATTTTGAACTTAATTTAATAAAAATCATATAATTTAAATCAACTATTAAAAAAACAAAAATATATTTAAAATAACATGCATTTTATAAATAAACTCCTTCTTCTAAAATAAACAGTATTTTATTTTACTGTATGGTAGTCCAGTAGTCGTAGCATAAAGAGAAGACATTCCTTAAACCATGCCCCACTTCCCTTTTTGATTCCTCGGAGTCTCCGTTTAGGGTTATTATATTATATTCTCTCTTTTTTATTATTTTTATATTAAATACATTTATTCATTTTATTTATATTACTCTTCACTATCTTTCTCTTCTTTCTCTTTCTCATTTCTCTACTCCATTCCATTTTTCTACCTCAACAACACAAAGCAAAAAACAAACCATTTTCAACTTATATGGTAACTGTTTCTCTGTAATATCCTCTAGATTTTTCAGTCATTTTTCATGCTATCATTTCTATCCAAAAAAGTTTGCTTTTTTTTTTTTTTGAATTTATTTTTGGTCCCCACATGAATCTTTTCACTGTTTTGCAGAACTGTGCCATTTTTTTACTTATACCTGAATGATGTTGAAAGCTTCTCAGCTATTCTTGCTTGCTTTGAATGCAACTTTTTTTTAGTATTATCCATTATTAATGTGTTTGATGGAGCTTTATACTTTAATTTTTGTGCAATGTTTGAAACCCATTTTTCAGGTACCCTTAAACTGTTTTTTTCCCTTGGATTCGGTTTTATCCTTTTAGCTGTTCTGTTACCATGTGACTGTGTGGCTGGTTCTGTAACAAACAATGCTATGTTTGAATTTTCCTTTTCTCAATACATGCACATCATTTTTCTTTTGGTTGAGCCATCTCTGGAAAAACTAGTACTTAGAAATCGGCAATTTTTTGAAAGTATGAAAGTGATCTAACTTAACAGTACTCGAACAATGTTGTATTGATGTTGGATACCAGCACATGCGAAGTAAAATTCGCATGTGACATAACTCGAACCGGTGGAGACCCACCTGAACCTGCCTCGAGTTTGACGGGGAAAATTCGCTTTGACTAGGTTTGGGTTCATGTTCGGGTTTGGGGGTTGAGAGTGAAAAGTAAGAAGTGAGATGAACTGATTATTATAGTTTAATCTCTCATGAGTCATTAGATTAAATAAGTAAAATTATTGTTTTGAAACTCTAGAGTGAAGTCGTAGAATCGTATGTGTTTATGGTTTTTGTTATCAAAATTCAAATTAGCTTACTCAAAAACTCATTCGTGTAAATTTTGAATCGTATGAGTTTATGGTATTTGAGTTTGTATTTGTTTTGTATTTACTAAGCATTTTTTGTTTCGTGTAGAAACATTATCGCTCAATGTTGTAGCATCTACTATTCTCGTTTCTTTGAGTCTCATTAACACTCAAATTGTTGGAAGATGACAATTATGCAAAGTGAGCAGCCTAAGCATGGCCAACAAGAAAAGAGCTGTAATAATCTTCATAACAACTTTGATCTAAATGTAACTGCTCAAGAGCTGGAGGAAGAGCCCGATTTGCAGTGCGAGTTAATAGAAAATCACTATAGCCAATACCGAGAGAAGCATGTAGATAACCATAATATGGAAACTGATAAACATGAAGAGCTGGTACCTCGAGCAAAGACTTCTGATGGATCCGTTGATCACTTGTTGATTCTAGCACAATCTGCTGAGATATTAGCAGCACAATCTGAGGATAGCGGGCCTAGCACACATACAACAAACAACCAAAATCAAGGTTTGTGATCGACTTCATATAACTGATTACTACAATGTCCATTTTCCTCTGTTAAGGTTTATCTAGCAAACTAGTTGATTACACGTCTCAAGAATATGCTAGCGGTGTAACCAGTGTTATCAAATAGCAGCTATAGTATAACAGAATTTGAACTTATAGTTGTTGTTTTGCGATACGCTATTCGGAATAAAGTCTTGTCAAATAGCAGCTATAGGCTATAGTAACTCTAAAGCTATGTAGCACAACAAAATTTGAACAAACTGCTATTTTTTGCAATCTGAGGATAACACCGATGATACTATCTTTATTTAGTTTGCACATGCATTCTATGCACTTCAGACTTCATAGTCTCAATGTGAGAACAATTTGATTACTATAACTGCTATTCTTCTGTTTATAGATCACACGTGCTCTCAAGAACTACTTGATAGATCGTCATCAGGAACCCGATTAACTCAAATACGGAAGCAAGCTAGATCTAAATATCTTATATCTGATCAAGATACGGATGAGGTTAACCAATGCAAACCTTTACAAGGAAAAACAGTGCGCCTGAGCGAAATAAAGCATCAAGCTAGATGTAAAAGCAAGAATGATTTGTCATCATCACAAACAATCACTGGACTGAGAAACTACCAGCGACAAGGAAAGATACTGCGACTAAGTCAGATGAAACACCAAGCTCGTTCCAAAAACAACGCAGCGGTGAAAGAAGGGACAGAGGAACATATGTGCATAAGTCAACATTCTAACAGAGATAGAGGTGAATAACACTTACTGTTTTAGTCATTATCGAGCACTTGTACATCAACATTTATATGATTCTAATTCTAATTCTACTACTTGTCTAGCTAGTAAGTGTAAGATTGATATATTCTAGGCGATTTAACATCAACAACATTTAGCAGACTACAATCTATACGTAAACATTCATTATTTTTCTACAGTGATGCGGGATAGTGAAAATCACAAGGAATGTCAACATGATGCAAAGCGATTAAGGTCATTCAAGACTAAAAAACCCAAGAAACAGTTAAGGACGGAGTGCGTAAGAAGTTCTGCAGGTACAAGATTGCAAGATGGTGCAATTTTGCCAAAACATAAAGATCTAATCAGTTGTCGACAAGAGCTTCCTCAAACTTCTGGCTGTACTGAGGATTTAGAAACAAACTTTAGTGTAAATAAACTCCGCGCACATCATGGATCAAATGAATCGTCAGAGCTCAGATGCGAATCTCTTCAATATATTCCAAACAGACTTCCGGTGCCAAACAATGTACTTTTGTTCACAGGATTACCAAATTACACATTTCAGCTATATGATCCAAATTTTGGGCCAATGTTGTACATGAATCATGTGCAGCTCAAGGAATATCACCGTGTTATTTCGCGCCGGCATAGAGCAGATCGTATAAAAGAGCTAAGGGCGTTGAAGTATAAGCAACAAAAATCAAAGAATTATGTACTAGGTAAGATAAATATACAAATTATTCATTCATTTATCAGTATCAAATACATCTCCATGTGACAACTTAATGTATATCAGAAACAAATTCAGAGGTGCAAAAAGAAAATCTACCTGTAAAAAGACTACGCTTAACTCAACTGAGACGTGAAGTTCGTATAGGGAATCAATGTTCTGTCATGCAAGGACCTGGTGAAAATTAGAGGTAAGATGCTACTTTAATCTCATCATCTATAATCAGTTATGCAAAAAACTATATGCAATCATTAATGAGAGATCAACCTTGTGTTTCTTGTGCAGAAGTGTTTGGCTGTAGCAAGAATTTTAGGGGACTAGAATGCATTACAAGAACAAGTCCTGCAAAGCTGCCGTGGACATTTGTGCTACCCTGCATTTTAAGATGATGTTTTGTATATACTCTTCATGACAAAATTCTGATAAGTTTTATTTGGTAATTGTTTATCCTTTGAGATATATAAATACAAAATGATTAAACAGTTGTTTGAGTCTTTGAATATGTCGGCGGTATCACTATAATGTATCGGAATTACAAAATCGTTCCTGAATGTGTGTTGTCACAGTTTGATTCTCAAAATGTATCTTTTGTTAATCAGTTTGAAGTTTTGATAATCAAAATAGTAGCAATGAACCGAAACAGTTAGAGTAGTAGGCTTCGATTTTTTAATCAGGTCCATGAACATGAATAATCAAATGAGCTGAACATGGAGACTAACATTGGTCTACTTGTTTGGTTCATAATCATCTTGGTTTGATTATATTAGACATTGGTAAAACAAATTCAGTAACAAGAGGAGAGTTTACTGTCACTGCTTTTTCTGCAGGAGATGGCATTTTTATTTATTTGGGTTTGACTATAAACAATTTGATTTGGGACATTAGAACCAAGATTGAGAATTGTTTCATTAGGATGTTTAATTTTTGGTTAAAAGAAAATAAAAGAACATTAATTGCATCAAAAGTTGATGTTGGGTGCCATGGTTGTGAATTGATGAAAGGTTACTTGAAGCAATTTGACACTGACATTGGAAAAGATTCTGGGAAAGAAATCAATTCAAAGAAGTTTGAGAAGTCGAAAAAAATGTTGAGAGTAACACGAAGAAGATGAACTTATTCATCATTGCTTTTATTTTTTCTTGGATTTATTTTTGCTTTTTTTTGTAAGTTGATAAATCAATTGTAATGTTTTGTATTATGAATGTAATATCAAATATAAAGTTTTTAGTTAGATGGATGGTGAAAAGATGCACTAGACTTCCGTGTGGTGCTGAAATTAAAGAGATTTGGGAGGGGGATGAATTTGAATACTTGATAATGACACACTTTTCTCTTTATTTACTAGGAGCAGGTAAATTGTCCTCGAGGGACACGACACGCCATGTAGGGAGCCGTCTGATTGAAAAGATGCATTTGACTTGCGGTATAGTGGTGTGGTGTTGGACTTTCAAAGTTAACACTCCATCATCTAAGTTACTGAGAGAATCAAAGTGATGTGAGAGGGGGAATGAATTTGAATACTTGATAATGACACACTTTTTTCGTTATTTACTAGGAGCAGTTAAATTGTCTGCGAGGGACACGACATGCCATGTAGTCAGCCGTCTGATTGATTAGGATGGTAGATGATGCATCAGCGTACGTTGACAAGAAGTGTTAGATTTAAGTTTGAACTCGCGTTAAGTTTCTTATTTGACCTTGTTCGTCCTTCTGATAGAGTTCGTTGCTATGGAGGTAGCCCCCACCATGATTCGGAAAGCAAAAGGAGATAATTCAACAGATTGGGTAGATCAAAAGATGTTGGATATTGCTTCTGTCTTTGCAGGAATGATCTAGATCATGTTTTTACTGAAGTTAGGTCTTCATTGGGTTGGAGTGTGTTCCTTCTAAATGAAGATAAAATGATATGCTGATAAATACGAAGACGTGTCATTCCCTTTCATGAGTGCTTATTCTTTTTAATAGGCTTTCGTCTTCCTTTCAACGACTTCAAGATAGACATCCTGAACCACTTGGTAATTGCTGAACCACTTGGTAATTGCTCCTTCACAATTGCACTTAATAAGTTAAGCGCACATCAAAAAATTTCAACATTAGTACGAGAAAAGTACGTAAATCTTAGAGCTCTAAATTTCAACATTAGTACGAGAAAAGTACGTAAATCTTAGAGCTTTTCTTTCATATAATTCTGTGATTCCTTTTGGTAAACTCAAAATAAATATCATATAGTAAATCTTAGAGCTTTTCTTTCATATAATTCTGTGATTCCTTTTGGTAAACTCAAAATAAATATCATATAATAATCGGGAGGTCAACTCTGACATCAAGTGGGTCAAGCCCACTCCCGATCGCAGTTGTGGGGATCGAACCATAGTCCTTCCTATAAAATCAATCGCCAATCACCACTGAAACAACTAACGATTAGTAGTGGTAACTTCTTTTTCCACACAATTTTTTTGAAGATTGTACCTTCAATCAAATCAAATACTAGTTAATAACATTTAATTATTATATATAATAATATAATAATTCAAAATTTTATTTTTTTAATACACTTGATTTTGAATAATTTACTCAACATTTTGAAATTGATAAATAAGATACATGGCTCGGGTAATAGCTACTTACAATTTTCTACTAAAAACAATTTAACCACTCAAATTTAAAATGACAAACACGCATTAATTCTGTCTCTCCCACTCCGCAAATTTCTCTCCCTCTCTCTCCCTCCGTCCGCGCTCGGGGAGAGGTCAGAGCCACCACCGCCGCCCACATCTCCGCCACACCACCACCCCTTGACATGATCAACAATCCCCCCTTCCTCCTCCATCTTCCGAATTCCATTTGATGCGACGATTGAATGCTCGCAATCGCGTCGGCTCAAATCCAAACCAAATGGATCCAACCGTGAAACGGATCCAAATCCGCTCCACAAATCTCTTCGCTCGCAACAACAACAGCAACAGCAATTCAAAGTGCCTCTGTTTCAAGACCACGTTCATCGTCCCTCTCTTCTTCTCGTTCCTCCTCATCCTTTCGTATTACACCTTCTTCTCCTCCTCATCGGGAGCCAGAACTAGAGCCAGTTTCCGGTACAGTATAATTGTCGACGGTGGGAGTACAGGAACTAGGGTTCATGTGTTTAAGTATAGGGTTAAAAACGCGTTGGATTTTGGGAAAAAGGGGGTGGTTACGATGAGAGTGAATCCGGGTTTGTCGTCGTTTGCGGAGGATCCGGATGGAGCGGGGAGTTCGTTGTCGGAGCTGGTGGAGTTTGCGAAAAGCCGGATCCCTAAAGAGAGATGGAGGGAGACGGAGATTCGGCTTATGGCTACGGCTGGGATGAGGATGCTGGATGTTGAAGTGCAGGAGAATATTATGGATTCTTGTAGGAGGGTTTTGCGTTCTTCTGGATTCAAGTTTAGTGATGATTGGGCTTCTGTTATAACAGGTTCTATTTGTGAAGTTGAATTTGCTTACTTTATGTGCATTTGAAAATTTGAAAATGAGATTTTTGTGCATTTGAAATACTCCTTTCCATGTTGAATATTAGCAAAAGTCACTAATTTTACACTTGTGAAGAATTTTAGTTCAGTGGAGTAAATCTTCTTAATCCTATAAAAATTGGTGTACTTTGAATAGTGTCACTCATTTAAACTTGCTTTATGGGAATTAAAGATTCATTGAAAACTAAAACGTAGGTTAATTGAGAGGTATGTTAGGAATGATATTACTTAATAGAGTGAAAGAAGTTAAATTTGTTTATATGTGAGACTAAGATTACTAGGAACGTTTTTGTTTATATTTGAGACTAGAGGGATTAAGTGTATTGTTGGTGTTTATGAAGCGGGGCTTTGTTAATTTACTTGGCAAGAAGCAGGATTCTCATGCTGGCAGGTGATAATTGATATTAGTATTACAATAATGTGTGTAGTATTATATATCAATAGCGCTTGGTTTAAAGATTGATGAAGAATGTGGCCTTTTAGTTTTGAGAAGGAAGAATGTAAATGGCAGAGAGGGAGAATGACCAAAGGGAATGTTTTTTTTGACTAAGTGATTAAAGAAAATATATTTGCGTAAGATTGATAATGAAAGAGAATGCTTGTGGATACCTCAAGGATTTACAATGTAGTGAACCTAGTTGTCTATCATCTCTTTCACATTTTTTTTCAATCATAGTTTGGCTTGTTGTCATGCCAATATTCTTGGCGTTAGCAGCAGCATAACGTAAATGTGATGCTTCTTTTGTTTTCTCCTTCATTCATCCTAATTTTGAAGTAATTTTTTAGTAATTTTAAGCTCTGTCACTGTCTACGTTAATTGGTGATCTGGTTTATGTAACTTTGTTTTAACTTGTTATTCTATTGTGGTTTTACAGGTTCTGATGAAGGAGTGTATGCTTGGGTTGTTGCTAATTATGCACTGGGAACTCTTGGAGGAGATCCGTCGGAGACAACTGGGATTATTGAACTTGGTGGTGCTTCTGCTCAGGTAAGACTTCATCTTTTCCTGATTGCCTATGATAAAAAAATTCCATTTTGGTTATATCCAAGTTATATCAATACGTAATTGTTCATAATTTGAGCGCAATTGCTTTAGGAGTTTTAATTTTAAAGCCTATGTTTTAGATAAAGATATACATATATGGAAGCATGACAGATGAATTTCTACCTTACTCTTATTTTAGGTAACCTTTGTATCAAGAGAAGCAATGCTGCCTTTGTTCTCACGCACTGTTAAATTTGGGAATATCACTTACAACCTTTACAGCCACAGCTTGCTTCATTTTGGCCTGGTGATTATTAATCTATTTTCTATGTTGAGTATGTTCTTAAGGCTCATTAGCATGTTTGTGTCTACTGATGTACTGGATTCTTAATCACAAGTTACCAAAGACGTTCCACTGGAAAGGAATTACAACTTATGAAATATGTGTTTTGATGTTGTTACTTAAAAGTTGGAATGGTGATGTTCACCCTTTTATTGCTTTAATATCCTATCCATATCATAAGGTCATTAGTTCTTATTGGTTTCTTCTATTCCAATGTGATTCTCTTTGCGAGTCAAATGGCTGATCATGCGTTCTAGATTTGTAATGACTCCCCGGTATCTGATACTTTCTGATTGTTATTCATTTTGCAGAATGTTGCTCATGACTCATGGAGAGAAGCACTTATATCAGGAGATTTAAACCTGGGTAATTACACATGCTGAATTCAAGAGACCTTTGAACTTAATTACCGTACTGTATTGTTCTTATAATTTATGCTTGACTTTGCAGTTTCAAACCATCAAATAACTCTAAAAAGAATTATTGTATTTTTTTACCATGAAATATATAAAAAGTTAAATAACAATATTCTATTTGCAATTAAAGTTATTCTGGATAAAATACTATGGAAGCATTGTATCATAGTTCTTATTCAGTGGTGAGTTTTTCAAAGTTTATAGGGGTGAACAATTGTGACGTGCTCTTCTTATACTTTTATGTGAAGTACTTTCTCTGTCTAAATTAGTGAACAGAAATTTTTTTCTACATAATTTTGGCAAAATATGTTGATGTATTTGATGACTATATGCACTCCTTTAGTTCTGCTATGCCTCGTTTATTTATTTATTTTGTCAATTTTTTCACTAGGAGGCAACCTTCTCTTTTTTAACCACTAATTGCAGGCTTGCACTTGCATCAGAATCACATGATCTCTTTAGATATTAAAATGATTTGGTATTGATTCTTTATTATCCTCAGTGCAGCTTCTCAATATATTAAGGATGGATTGCACATAGATCCTTGTACTCCGGCAGGGTACTCTTATAATGCGGATTCGTGGAAGTCGTCGCCTAGCTCACATAGTGAAGAAAGCCAAAATCAGCACACTGTTCAAACAAGGGGAAACTTTTCGGCGTGCAGATCTGCAGCATTGACCCTATTACAGAAGGGGAAAGGTTGTATTCACTTTTACTAATTTTGTATTCTTAGATTCCCTTTTATTGAGATTTTTCTCATTGTTGATTTTGTCTAATAGTTGGTCATTTCATTTTTACTTTTGCAGAATCGTGTTCTTATCAGCATTGTGACATAGGATCAACTTTTATACCTAAGCTTCAGGGGAAATTTTTGGCTACAGAAAATTTCTTTCACACATCAAAGGTTCTTTTTATGCTTTTTAGTTATTTGGGGTTAATATTTTAAGCTTCATTTGCTGTTTTCTCGTCTACTATCTACTATCTAGTATGATTGTGCATTTTTGTTACCCTAAAAATAGATGCATTGGAGTGATATTAGTGTACCATAATCCACAACTCTATTATTTCTTTAGCAACCAAGGTTGTCAAACCCGAAATTTTATGACTACTCGACATGTCTTCGTAGAATCAACTCGTAAACTCATACGAGTTTACCTTTTATTAAAATTATTATATACATGTCATACATACTTATACAATACTATGAATTCATCAATAATTCAAAAATTTGACTTAATTATTAAACAAAAATATATCAAATTACCATAAGAAAGTGTTATGCTCATATAATACATTGAAGCATAATGAATAAGATCTAACCTAGGAAGTTCTTTAACCTAGGAAGTTCTTTAGTCTAGGAATACTAACAATCACTCTAGAATATCTACACTCATAATTTATTCTAACACTCCTCCAGGCATACATGTCATATGCACCAAGCTTGTTACAAATAGATTGAGCTAATTGATCATTTGAACCAACAAAATCAGTTATGATTTCTCATGAAAGAACTAAGCGCATAGAGATTGACTGCCACTTTGTAAGACATAAGGTTATGTCCCTGGGTGTCCATTTAATTTAATATCCATCATTAAACTCACTTGTACCCTACCTTGCTCTGATACCATATTAATTTTGTAAATTTTGTGTGTATCAAGTTAGATCATACTACATATATTTAAAATAGTGTTACAATAAATACATTGAAGCTTATTGAATATGCACTAACCTCGGAAGTTCTTTAGTCTAGGAATACTAACAGTCACTCTAGAATAGCTACACTCATAATTAATTCTAACATTGATAATACACCCTTTCTACTCAATTACAGTTTACAAGCAAAAAAAATTCGTGTTTGGTAGAGAGTATATAAACAAATTCCAATTAACATCACCATGTTACACTGAAAAAAAAACTAACTTTGCCATATTGAACATTATGTTATCATTTTCAAAATACTCTTCAACAAATACAAGTTCTCATAGAAAATTAAATAAACAGAAAAGATGATTTTGTAGCTGACTTTGTATTTACTTATTTTTGCTTATATTTGAGTTCATTGAATACATATTGTACACTGATTCTTAATTCTTTGGTGCTGTATTAGTTTTTTGGATTGGGGCCACGGGCTTATCTCTCCAATTTGATGACTGCTGGGCAAAAATATTGCGGAGAGGATTGGTTAAGGCTAAAAAAAAAGTATGTCTCACACGATGAGGAAGATTTACTTCGACATTGCTTCTCTTCTGCGTACATTGTTGCTCTGCTTCATGACAGTCTTGGGATTGGTATGAATGATGAGAGGTATTCCTGCGTACTTTCTTTTAAGATATTTGAATATATAGTGTGAAAATAGATACTATTGCCTTATTTGCATGGAACACTCAGTCGCATTCCTACACAAAAACACCAAAGTTAGGATGAAGTACCATATCTTCCTAAAGTTTGGTGTTGTTACTTATACATGATACCCTTCTTGCTTGTACCTATGCATGACACATTAACCTCTCTACGGGTATGTTTGGTTGTGATGTGAAGAAAGTGGGGGAGAGAAATAGGAAACAAAGTTTGAGAAGAGAGAAAGAGGTAAGAAATAAAAAAAATACAGTTTTATATTATTTTGAATTTAATTTCTCATACAGAAAATAATTTTTGTTTAACTTATCTAATAAACTCACTTGATTTAAGTTGATTTAATCAATCAATTAGTTTCATTTTATTACATTGTTAAACCAATTTAATTAACCAACATGCTTTGGTCCGAGTAAAACTAGATTTGGATCTCTTAAGCAGGGTCTAGGGTTCAAATTTTATGGATGAAAATAACATGCTCAGACTTATTAAACCATTACTTGCTCAGACTAAAACTAAACAAAGCCAACAAGTTGGAAACAGAAAGAAGCAAAAAATATCCAAAGTTAAGTCCAGCAATTTGCAAACCAGGGATAGAAATGGGTAAAGCAAAAAACAGAGGCTCCATCTCTGTGGCATTGCTTCTCAGAAGTGGAAAGAATACAGATAGGTGCAGGACCCGCTGTCTTATCTGTATATTATCCATTTTTCTGCGCACTAAGCAACAGGGAATATACTCTGTCTCTCACCTTTTTCTCTCTTCTCTATTTCTACTAAACCAAACAAACTGATACCAAATGCACTGATAATGTGAAACCGGATTCATTTATTTGTAAAATATATTAAATATGAAATTTCCTAAGCCCTCTGTGAACACCTATTCACTGCCGAAAAAAAAACTATAGTACCCTGACTCTCTACTGAAACCTTTTACCTATTCTCTTCGGGTCTTATGAAACCCAGCCATATAAAGGAAGTTGATGAACAGAAGAGGGTTCAAGGAAGTTGCTTGTGCAGCTAGCTTTGGTGTCTGGCTTTAGGGAGAGTAGTAGGCGCCCACGCTTCCAATTATTGGTTGTTGTGCAGTCTCTGGCTTGAGGGAGAGTAATAGGCGCTTCCAACTTGCTTGTGACAATGTAGGCAAAGATTTGTTGGTTTCTGTTGATGAATTGCAACCGGGTCAGGTGGTGGAAGGGGATGTTCACCAAAGAGGAGCTCTATTGGGAATAGTAAGGCTATTCAATTCAAACGCTTTGTTGGAGCTTGGTGTCATTTTGGCCTCAAATGCCAGTATTGGTATCTGGAACCCACTTCTGCAAGCCTCAGTGGCGAGCCCCCATATCTCCATCGTCCTAAATGAAGAACATGAAAAGAAGATCCCATTGTCTTGATAGCTGTTGACTTAACAAAGTTATTTCTGTGGTTGAATCAGTGATGGTGATTATTAGAGAGTATTCAGTTTCTGAATTTCTATTTATTAAAAAACACGGTGCAACTAACAATAGGTTAGTTGCAACCATTCTAGATAGGCTTAGACTAGCTTTGCTGTATTGTAACTTCTATACACCTGCTGTACTGTATCCCCCTATGTCTAACTAATCCCTTAAAATCATGAAACTAACAGAAGTTAGTCAGAATCTCGAGCTATCCTCTGTTCTATAAATAGATCAATCGCTGTGAAATTGCTTAGAATTCGTAATATAGAAATTTTGTGATGTCTAGATGGGTCTAGTCTTCGATATGGCTTATAGGGAATTCTCAATTCAGTTTCCACACTTACATAATCACGTGACTTTGTTACCATTAGTTTTTCTGTAGTGCAATATCATGCAAGCATAACAATGTTGATAAGATTTTGAGTTTACCCGTGGGATTGCATGATTCTGCTATCCAAACATCCCTTTATGCGCTGTGATGGGCATAGGATCAAATACCTGAAGATCGCAGAGAAATTGTAAAGATCTCTGTCAACTCGTGGGATCGCAAGTTCATTGCAGATGGGTTTTTGAACCCAGGTCCATTTTTTTGCAGAAAGTACTCGTTTAGTCTGCCAGCCTGACACCACCTGTTCCTTCCACTTTTTTAAATTTGTAAAAATATTTATTTCAGCGCAAGTACCCGAACAAAAGACATATCTGGATGCTTTAAGGAAGTTACAAACACAATACACCTATGACTGGGTAACTGCGACGCACCATCCCCTTCCTTTCTTTGTTTCCTGTGCCGCCCGCCGCCTTTGACTCGCCCTCCTCTCCCTTCTTTGGTTTTCCCTCTCCTGCGCAGCCCCTCGGCGCCTCTTGTTTAGTTATTAGTTGCTGGAGGAAATATTTATGGTTTAAGTGAGTAATGTCCTATAGGGGCCGTAGCGTTCTTTAATATTTTCCCCTCTTTTGTTTTGATTAGTTGGATTCTCAATTAAGCTTCTGCTTTCATTGTTTACTTCCTTTTTTGTTTTAATATGGGCCCCGTGGATGGAGTATTTATCTTTCTCCTTTTAGTATTGTTTACTTCTAACTTAATTAATTGATATACTTAAATACAAAATTGTATTTGAATATTTTTAATCTAATTCAATTTAAGATAAGTTTAATATTGTGAATAAAGACTATTTTTCTTAACTATATGACTTTTCATACATTTGTAAATATACAGACATAGTTTTGTAATTAAGTAGGATTTATAATTTGTGTTACAATCCTCGAGTTACAATTTTTCAACATCCTCCCAATCTTTATATAAACTCTCTGAATTTCACAACATTGATCCAAAATAAGTTAATTGAGAGGAATTACTACTTATCCCTTGATGCCTTTTTTTGTACTTGACCTGTAAGTCTATATTTTCCTCGGCTTCACTTGGTAACAATCATTCCGGGTTCATGTTTGTGTGCCTGCACTTTCACTTGTCCATTTTTGTGTGTTTTTTGGTTTTCTTGAGTCAATTTAGTTGTGTCCCTATTTGTTGAATCTTAATTGATTAGAATCATTGTTGGGCAGGATCAAAGTTGCTAATCAGGTGAGAAATATTCCGCTCGACTGGGCATTGGGAGCTTTTATTCTGCAAACTACAGCTGATACAGATCCACATAACCATAACTGGATTGCCGCCATTTTCAGCAATGAATCACCCACTCTCCTCACACTGGTTGGAATATTTATAATATTGTTGTTTACAGCATGGTCTATATCTAGGTGGAGAAAACCTCAGTTGAAGACAATTTATGACCTAGAAAAGGGACGATATATAACTACAAGAGTTGCTAGGTAATGCTTGATAGTAGATCAGATCTGGGTTCTTGGTATACATACATGGCTGCATGTTGTGATTTTGACGAAAATATTTATCATTTCAAACTCGATTGCCGCTTGCGTCATACCATCAAGGCCATGCTAGTTGAGCTGAGATTGTACAACATTGGATTTGGATGCAGCATGTGAAGATTGGGGAACTAGTGTAGAGTAGTAAGTTTAATTTTGTGTTACGCAACATGATATACTGGTTACAGATAAGAACAGAAGGGCAAGAAGTTGAACAAGTCAGCCCAGGGAATTGCCTGGTGGAATTGGATGTTGCATCCTTCAAATGAAAATGCCAATGTTGTGTGATCTTTTGTAATTGTACCCAGCTTTGTACCATTAAAAAAACTCAACTGGTATTTGCCAATTGCTAAATGCAAAGAGAAACACATTCACTCACATTTATTCTCAATTGTTAAAATTTTAATAGTCTCATTAATCATGTATGATTGTGGCAGTGAGTATGTTTTTAGTATTTTTGTTACTCCCCTTTAACTCACACAAACCTTTAATGTGGTCGTATGATACTTGTTAAACTCCTTAGTACCAACACCTCGGAAAAAAATGGTGTGTCCGTGTTAGAAATTGACACGACACTTGTAATCTGTGTCAGAACCGACACCGACACTTGTAATTATGTTCAATTTATTTTTTTTTAAAAATTATTACTGATGTTGATGTGGCTTGGTTTCAATGAGAAACTTTTTACACCAATATTTCTAAAAAAGCACACATTTGAAAAGTGTATTTTTAGACAACATATTTTGCTTAAAGGTATGCTAAGTCATGTTGGAGGATATAGAAAGTTCCTGATAACATAAGTATTGCTAAAATATTTTTTATATGCAATTCTTTGTGAAATACAAGATTCACCAGCATTATTAAAAATTAAAACTCAACTTTCAAGCCTGATACAAGAGTTCCACATATAAATTAAGTTAGACGAAAAACACCCTTGGCACAAACGCCATATAATATCAATCACTTTATTTAACACTAGTTAATGTTAAGATCTCTTTGCACAAACCAATGCATAATGCAAGTTCAACTTAATTAACAAAATTATGTTCCAAAACGGTAGTTAGACAAGAAATGTTGCATTTCCCTATAATCCCATAAGAAAAGAATCAACTACTCAAAAAATTTGACCATAGAATTAGTAGGAAAACATAAGAGGCTATAATTGCATGGCACCTATAATTTAAATCAAAACACCAACCATTTCGTAGGTTACTACGATAAATTTTCAAGGAAATCCAATTTTGTAACAAATCATGCAAATAGAAGCATTGCAACTCTATTTTAACATGTCCAATTTTATTTCAAGGCACTAAGTGTGTGAGTGTACATGTGACTATATAAAAACATAACATAAATCTATATATAACACTTCCCTTTGGTTCCAACATGTTAGAAGCTCTTCAAACATCCTCAAAAAAAGTACAATGTTGAATGTTGATGTTGTTGGTAACAAGAGAAGGAAAAGATGTGGGAGGGTTTTCAGGTTCAAGAATTTCGGGGAACAAGGTTATCCTGTCATGTTTAATGGTTCATCGTTTCGTGAAAATGTGAATGTTTTACTTGAATATGCGAATTTGGAGAGTAATATAAATATGGGAATGCCTATGTGGTCTTTTCAACTTGAGTTGCATCATCATCCACCTTTGCATGTTTTGTTGTTTGTGATTGAAGAATCAATTGAGGCGGCTATGAATCGTCATTGCAACCATTGTCAATATGTTGGTAATGTTTATTAATTTAATATTTGGTTTGCATTGTGTAATTAGATAATATAATGTTCAATTTGCATTCTAATTAGCTTACAAAAAGTTGGTTTATTTTTTAAAAAAGTTAATAAGTTAAAGTCACATGATTTATTATACATGATTTTATGAATCAATTTTTTAGCTTCAAAATCCGACATAAGCCAATCCATTCAAATCAGATGATGTTTTATTTAGTTTGATGTTTTGAACCTACTAATCCAATCCTTTGATATGTCACATTATTATTTTTTTAATATAAATTTGTCTAAAATAACCTTTAGTATACATGTTTTTTATTAGAATTATAGTTTTTATTAATTGTAAAAATCAAAGTTTTGATTGATTGTGAGAATATTTTATGTAAAAATTTATGTTTGAATCTACCAGATCACCACTTTTTCCCACAAATGTCTAGTATGTGTCAAAGGTGAATAACTGAAATATAGTAGATTCGAATCCATATACCTGCACAATTATTAATTGAGTTGACTTAATGACACAATTTACATATTTATTTGGTTTGATTTTAGTGATGATACTAAGGTTTAAATACTTTATCCAAATTAAAAAAACTATTGATTGACTTTAGATATTGAACTTTAAAAATGATTATGATAAAAATAGGAAGTTTTTAATAATCCGACAAAAATCTGATTTAATGTATAAACTATATACAAACTAAATTCTTTTATTTAATCCATATTATTTTGGCTGAATACTATAATAATCTTAATTACATAAATTTGATTGGAGTTTATTTAGGTTGGGGCAACCATTTAATTTGCAATAAGAAGTATCATTTTCTATTACCTTCAAAGGAGGCACTAAGTAGCTGCACTACCTGTGAAAATTGCTGTGACTCAATTGGTACAATGAACAATGGTAAGTCAAAATTAATAGAATTAGAAGGCCATATGATGCATGGTGTATTTCACTCTAATGGATTTGGACATTTGCTATGTGTCAATGGCTTGGAAATGGGTTCTAATTTGGGTGGCAACCAAATCATGGAGTTTTGGAATCGTTTGTGCAATGGATTGCAAGCAAGGTTAGTCCATTTCCACACACTTTTAATTATGAATGCATATTCACTACATTCGCGGATGCACGCGTTCACGCATTTGGTGTATCAGTGACCGTTTAATCGAGACTTTGATGATTCAAAAATATGTTTCTTAAATTTTTAATAATAATTTAAAATATAAAACTCAAATTTAAACCGTTTAATATTGATTGATCAGTCATTGATGCGCCGAATGCGTAAATGTCAAATAACTATACAAAGACTAATTACTTAATATGTATTAAACATGATAGGAAAGTGAGTTTGAATGACACATCACAAAAAAGGGGCATGGAATTGAGACTTGTGAATGGGATAGCATATAGTGAACCATGGTTTGGTCGTTGGGGATACAAGTTTGGTAGAGGATGTTTTGGTGTAACACAATCAATGTACCAAAAAGCCATAGAAGCAATAAGAAGTATGCCACTATACTTACTCACACACCATATTGCAAACTCAAGTCATGAAATCCCATTAATTTTCTCAAGGTACCAAACACTTTCTGATCACTCTCTTATAACCCTTGGTGACTTGTTTCACTACATGTTAGAGCTCAAGTCGCGGCTTCCACGCGAAACATGCATTGGTTCCTACAACACAAATGCCCTAGTTGAAACAAATTGCCGTTGGTCGCCTAAAAGGATTGAAATGGCGACGAGGGTTATCGTCGAGGCCTTGAAAAGAACAGAATTCAGATGGATTTCAAGACAAGAAGTTAGGGATGCAGCGCGCGTTTACATAGGTGACACTGGTTTGTTGGATTTTGTTTTGAAGTCGCTCGGTAACCATGTTGTTGGAAACTATTTGGTTCGTCGGAGCTTGAATCCGGTTACCAAAGTTTTGGAGTATTGTTTAGAAGACATTTCTAATGCTTACCCTTGTCATGAAGGGTTGGTTATGAGTAGTAGTAATAAAGTGAAGGACAAGTACAAGATCACAAGAGGTCAACTCATGAAAGACATGATTTGTTTGTACAAGTACATACTTATTGATACAAAACCAATTATAGGGTCTGAATTTCTTTCGGCTATACCATTGGCAGCTAGAATAATTCTTGATACAAAGTATCTTATCAAAGACTATGGCGAGGTACCTTTGCAAGTTGAATTAGGATCAGAAGGAAAATTCAATATTTATTGCACAATTTTGTTGAGGAATGTTAACAATGTAGGACATGATCATGAGTATTATTTGAACAATGAAATGTCAATGCCTCCTTATGAATGTATCACATTGAAAAATTGTGCTACAATTAATGACTTAAAGCTAGAAGTTGAAAGGAATTTTAGGGAAATCTATTGGGGGTTAAGGGGTTTTGTGGTGGAATCAAATGAGAATTTGATGAATGCAAAAGGGAATGAAATGGTTTTTGGAATGGTTGAAGTTGGTGGAAAGCTTGTTCTTGAAGGTTGGCATGGTAGTGACATGGTTGAGCAAATATGTGAAAGGAATCCAAATAAGGGAATTGTGGATTGCACTTGTGGAACTAAAGAAGATGATGGTGAAAGATTGGTGTCTTGTGATATTTGTGAAATTTGGCAACACACTAGATGTGTTAGAATTCCAAATGATGAAGAAGTCCCTCATATTTTTCTATGCAAAAGGTGTGAGCAAGAAATTGTTCTTTTTCCTTCTTTGCCATAATGAAATTGTTGATTTCTTTGTTAATGTTTAGTCAATCGATCTATTGAGGTCTTTTTTATTAGTTACATTGATTTTTATGTAAAGTTAATTTAATTTATGGTTAATTAATAAAAATATTTATATTTTAATTTAGGGATTATTACATCTACAAACTGTATCGTCTCTTTTCTGAAGAAATTTTTCCACCCTTTACATTAAAAAAAAAAAACTACAAGTATTTTTAGAAATGTATATTGGAATAGCATATTTCTTCGATAAACTATACAAAATTTATGTTTTTTTTAGGAGCGTGCTTCTAAAGAAAAATTGGAGAGGGTATAAAATTCCTCTCTATTAGATCGTGTGTTAGGGAATGTCATCAAAATTATAACAAGAAGACCAAGAACATGATAATATTGGTTACATAGATAAATTTTGAAGGGTGTGTTGCTTATTTATATATGTGCGAATATACAAATTAAGATAATAGTAAGTAAGTGTTTATTAACTTTAAGTGAAGTTTCTTGATTATAGTCGGGGTGGTCCTGAACACGGGCTCATGGAGCAGGAGTCTAAGGCACCATCATTTAGGGGTATCAAAGTCAAAATTATTAAATGGATGTAATTTTTCTTAATTAAAATATAAAGTAGAATAAAATCAATTAATATATTCATAATATTAGCAACTAAAGAGTCTAATTGGGACGTTAAAATTAAAATAATGATATAGGAAATATAAATCATTGAAACTGTTATGAAATTAACTAAAATAATATAGAGAGATGAGTGAGAGAAAGAGAAGAGAGAAAATAATCTTGTATTATCATCTTCAAAAGTATCATTTACATTGCAATATGAGTCTTATTTATAGGACACAAGGGAGATGGAAAGTCACATCTATTAATAGAGAATATGAAGATGAAAAGAAAGAATAAGGATAGACATCCACTTTTATCTTTATTCATAACACTCCCCCTTGGATGTCCATTGAGGATGTGCCTCGTTAAAACCTTACTAGAAAAAATCCAGTGGAAAAAATTTTAGTGAAGAAATTAAAAGAGTATAATATTCTTTAAATGTAAATTGCCTTAAAAACCTTATCAGGAAAATCCAGTGGGATAAAACCACGGTGAAGGGAAAAAGAATGCAAAACATATGTATTTCTCCCCCTTATGCAAACATTTATATGTGAGACAATATTCTTTGTAGCTATTGCTTAAAAGTTCTTCTTGGAAGAGACTTCATGTGGTGCATGATTTGATGAATTTGTTGCTATGAGTTGTTGCATAGATCTCCATGAAATAGTTGTACCATCGCATGTAAACAAATAAATTGTTTCTGATATACCATTGTGAGAGTCTGACAAGTAACCTGCATTTCTACGATTACAAGTTTATGTTTGACTCTGTTTCAATGTCTTCATGTAGCTGAATAATTATATCTTGCTAATAGATTGGCCACAAATGATATATCAAGACGTGTAGAATTAACAACGTATAATAGTGCTCCAATTGCACTAAGATATGGTACTTCAGGACCAAGCAATTTTTTAAATCTTTTTCTCGAGGCTTGAAAGGATCTTTCTCTATATTTAATGATATAACAATCATTGGAGTAGACAACGGATGAGATTTGTCCATATATAAGCGTTTCAACACTTTTTTATATAACCTTCCGATATACAAATATTTCATTGTCCAAATCTTCAATTTGTAAGCCTAGACATAATTTTGTTTTTCCTAGATCCTTCATCTCAAACTCTTTCTTTAAGCAATTTATAGCTTTTGGAAGCTCTTCAAGAGTTCCCATAATATTTATGTCATCCACATATACAACTATTATTGCAAATTATTTTCCATATCCTTTTATGAAAATACAAGGACAAATTGAGTTATTTGTATATCCACCCTTCAGTAAATATTCACTAAGGTGATTATACCACATTCTTTCATATTGTTTCCACCCATAGAGAGACCTTTTCAATTTGATGGAGTAGTTTTCTCGATATCCAAAATCACGTGCCTCTACTAAATTGAATCCTTCAGGGAGTTTCATGTAAATGTCACTATTAAGTGAACCATATAGATAATCTGTTGCAACACCCATCATGTGCAAATTAAACCCTTCATGTGCTACAAGGCTTATTAAATATATGTCTCGTCAAAATCAATTTCATGTCTTTGCGAAAATCATTGAGCGGCAAGTCGAGCTTTGTATCTCACAATTTCATTATTTTCATTTTGTCTTCGCAGAAAACCCATTTGTATCCAACCGACTTCAATCCTTGAGGTGTTTGAACTACAGGTCCAAACACTTGTCTCTTGTGAAGTGAGTTTAATTATGTTTCAATTGCATATTTCCATTTAGGCCAATCCTCACTTAGTGTACAAACTTTAATAGACGTTGATTCATGATCCTTTTGTCATTTATCATATTTAGCGCTATACTGTTAGAGAAATATCATCAATGTCAACTTCATGTCGATTCCATTGTATTCCATTATGGACATAATTTATCAAGATCTCTTTATTTTTATAAGTTTCAGGTACCTGATCAATCTCTTCTGGAGATAAAATGTTTATTTTGTCTGAAGATTCTTTTAAATTTTCTATATCCTCAATTGGGCCATCTTTATTCTTAGCTCCCTTTCTTGTTCGAGGATTTTTATCCTTGGAACCGATTGATCTGCCATGCTTCAGGCGTGGTTGAGACTCATTGGATTGTCCAACAGGGATATCAATTTTTATTGGAGAATTTGCAGTTGGTATATATGATTTAGTCACATCTTTTGAATCAGTGAATGCATTTGGTAATTAATTTACTAAGTTTTGCAGCTGAATTATCTTTTGAATTTCTAGTTCACATTATTTGGTTCGAGGATCAAGATGAGATAATGATAATTCATTTCAACTGATATATTTTTCCAACTTCTTATTCTCTCCCCCTAATGGATAGATGTAGATTCATATCTGACATACCCCAAAATTTGCCCATCTTATTTCAAATAATTTGGTTCAAGTACTGATGAATAAGCTCACTTACCTATCTCTTAAACAACAAGCCTCCAACCAAGGTTTTGCTTTTCTCCAGGTAAAATCAGTTTCTGATACCTCAGGTGAACTTAATGGCTTCCCATATGCTTCAAAGTATCCTCATGCCAATTTTCAAGCCCTGATTCGTAAGATTGCTCATTCAACTGCTCAAATGGTCCACAGTCGACCAGTTTGACCTAAAAGTCAACCATGGACAAATCACAGTCAAAACTCCTGATTTTTTGTCAACATCAATATTTTGTTGTCACATTCATCAATTGATCAAGGGTTGATCATGATTAATCAAGGAAAGCTCAGAAATCATTAAAACTTGAAGTTGCTAAATTAGGGTTTCTAGGAGAAAGTCAACCCAACTTTGACTGGCCATAAGTCTCTCATACTTCATCATAAATTCCCAAACCAAAGCTCATTATCAAGGAAATTCAATTATCTACAACTTTGATGTTGGGCCCAAGTCCAAGAACTACATCATTTGAGAGATAGAAGCTAATACATTACAGGTCCTTCTAGAAGCTCGCAAAAAGCTGTTTTTTGTCAGGAGCCATATCTTCAAAATAAAATCTCCAAATGGAAAAAAGGTTCCAAAGTGGCTTGTAGAGAACATTTTGGGCTTCCCAGAAAGTCCTATAACACCTTCATAGGATAAAAATTGAGGAAGTGAGCTAAGCAAACTAAGAGCCCATGGATAACCATGGATACAAAGGGTGCTTACACATTCCCTTTAACCTACCCCCCGAACTCTTTTTCTCAAAAGGTCTTTCCTGTTCTTTTATACCTTTCCTAATTGGATAAAATCAAAGTCGGTGGCGACTCTTGCACACCGCAACATCTGTTTGTGAAATATTAAAGTCATTTCTCCCATCGAGTTACAATATCCAACATATATTCTCATCCTCCTTTGAGGACCCATCTTATTGCGTCGTGGTAGAGAAATTGGAACATACATTACACATCCAAAAATTCTTAGATGGGAAATATTATGTCTTTTTATCAAAAATTAATTATAAAGGTGAAGAGGTGTGCTAACTCGTTGGCCTGATGTGAATCAATGTTGTAGCAAGCAAAATTGCATGTCCCCAAGCAGAAATTGGGAGTTTGCATCTCATAATAAGCGGACTTGCAATTAATTTCATATGTTTAATAAATGATTTTGCAAGTCCATTTTCTGTATGAACATGTGCTACTGGATATTTAATGTATTAATTTCAGTTGACATACAATACTCATTAAATGCTCGAGATGAAAAATTTTGAAGCATTATCAAGACGTAATTTCTTGATAAGATAATCGGAAAAATGAGCTCTTATTCGAATCAGTTGAGCTAGAAATCACGCAAATGACTGGTTGCAAGTTGACAACAAACAAACATGTGACCATCTAGTTGATGCATCACCTAAAACCATAAAATATCTAAATGGTCCACATGATGGGTTATTGGCCCACAAATATCATCATGTAAATGCTCTAAGAAACTGATTGATTCATTTCTAGTTTTTGTTGGTGATGCCCGAATTATCAATATCAATTGCGAGCAAGAGTTGCATGAGAACTTATTTGAATAATTTCCCCACTCATTAATTGATGACCGCATAAATTTTCAATTATTTTTTAAATCATTATATAACCAGGATGACCCAACTGGTCATGCCAAATTAAAAATTTATTATTATTTGTAAACTTCAGGTTTATAGTTGTTAATATTGGAACTTACTTTCCTATCATGCTTCATACACGGTTTTAATTCACTTGCAATATAAGATTATCCAACAGGAGAATCCATTTCGACTGTAGTATTAGCAGTTGTAATTGGTTGTATAATATTTACAAATGAATAATGTTTCGAACTTCAGGTTCATATTGTTTTGTACGGGGATCAAGATTTAAAATTGTTTATTTGAACTTCTCGTTCATGATTTCAACTCCTTATTCCCTCCCCTTAATATTGAAAAAATAATTTATTAAGTGATAATCAGTCTACTGGGCTGCAATCAAGTATTTTGTTATTTGCTCAAATTATATCCTCAAAATTGAGATTCATATCAATATTCTTTCATGACTCATCTTAATGTATTATATTGGAGCAATTGGAATATACACTACACATCCAAATATTCACTTAGATGAGAAATATTAGAATAAATGGTAAGTTTAGGGAGGGTTAATATATAGTATCTTGTTGGCTTGATGCGAATAAATATTTAATGTACTTGATTGTGTGTTCACAACGCATAATTTAGAAGTTATAATCTCATAAGTATCAATCATATAACTGCCTTATACGTCTAAAGAACGTATCTTCAAGTCCTTTTTTTTCATATGAACATATGCTACAAGATATCCAATATCAATTTTTAGTAATATATGTGATACTTATCAAGAAAGTTCTGGAAAGAAAAAATTCAGAAAATGAGATCGCTTTTTGAGAAAAAAAATTTCACAAACTTCTGGTTGTGAGTAGACAATAAATATTTTGCATGATATTTTGGTCAATGCAACAATCAATGTCATGAAAAGCTCAATTTATCTGATTTTTAATTTCCTTTAGAAACACAACAATATACTGGATTGAAGAAACTTCTGGTTCTTCAATATTAATTATTGTTGCACCCCAATTTTTGACCACTGAGATCCCACCATAGCCTAAATATTAGGATCATCATTGTCATCATTATCATCATGCATTTATTATTTGCTAACCAAAAATACAAAAATTGTTGTTTGTTGCTTGTGTCCTAAGACAGGAGACTGATCAAGAAGAAATTGAGCAAACTAGGGTTTTGAGGCCCACAAAGAAATTCAACATTCTTCTATGATTCAAAGGGTTCTCCAATCAAAACCAAGGTCCAAAGATGGTTCAATGCAAGATCAATCACCTTCAAGTTCATCAGAAGCTCCAATTAGGGTTTTTGACCTAATTTCTATGAAGGGTTGACTTTTAATCAAGAGATGGTTCCAAGACTCAAAAATATGATTCAAGGGCATCCAAATCAACATTATAGTCAATCCATATCATTCATTTGAAGAGGAGAGCTTGATTTATTTAGAAATCACAAAACTGCAGTTTATCTGGAAAAAGTCAAATGTGCAAGTCAACCTTTGACTTTTGAGAAAAATAGTCAACCATGGACTTTTAAGGATCCAAATAATCATCATATGGATATTGAAGATATTTGATCAAATAAAATTCAAAGAATTCATCAAGAATCAAAAAGTCAACAAAAAGTCAAATTAAGGTTTTTAAGTGTATTTTGACCTAATTCATGGATCTCCAAATTTTGCCTACACACTCAAAAATCTCCCAAAATGAAAGTTGTAGATCTTGGAAAAACAAACAACTTATCACAATGGAACTTTTTTCAAAAAGTGATTATTTTGAGAGTGTTGCACCCCAAAATTTGCCCTCTTTATTTGAGCTATAAGTTAATAATGACGTTTATTTCGTCATTTCAAAATTGAAGAAAAATAATAAAGAGTTTTCATGGGTTTAAGAAGAAAGGCGTGAAAAATGGTTTAAACAGTGGAAATACGAGAAAAATTCGCAAGTCATATTTGGAAGGTGATATGAGCTTAGTTCCCGCGTTATCTTGACTGTTTCGACGATGTCTACAACTTTCGTGTTCGGCTCGGAAGCTAATTCTTTGAAGAAGGTCGTCGAATTTGCAAATTACTTGAGGTTTCGCAGTGAAAAACGGTGCTGAATGTAGGATTTTCGGACAATAAAAATTCATATCTCACAATCCGCTCGTCGGATTTGCTTGAAAATTTAACTGGAGGTTCGTGTCATCATTATCAAGATTTCATATGTTCGGACCGAAGACCAATTATGCACTGAAAACTCCCAGCATTTTAATGATCGTCGCACTGTTTCGGTGAAAAGTATGTTTTCGAGTGTGTCGCACCGAGTTTGAAAATTCATAACTTCTTCGATTTTTATCGTATGAAGCCCATTCCGGTGGCATTTTCTTGGAAATTTCGTTAGCTTCGATTCTTCGTCACACATGCCAGGTCGGATTCTGAGCCGAAGATGAGGTTTTATCGAGTTCTTTGAGCGGTACGCGCAAAATTCTGCACAGTCGCGTTTGTTTGGACCGACGTTTCTCGTCATTCAAACGCGCGTATTTTCTTCGTCGCTTATCCGTTTGAGGCGACTCTCGCGGCTATGATCTACAATTTTAGTCACCTTCGAGTGGACGTTGATTTCGTTCCGAGATTCAGAGCCGAACCGAGTTTCCTTAAAAACGAGCCAAAACAAGACGAACCGAGGGCAATTTAGACATTTCGCGTTGACAATATATAAACATTTTGCTCTTCACAAATCAAAGGAGGACTTTCATAATCTCAATTCACCAATTCTTCACAAACGCATTCTCTCAATTCTCTCTCAATTCTCATAGATCAAAAACCACATATCACATAAAACTTCCATCAATATTCATCAATTTTCTTCAAGATCAAGAACATGGATTGAAGATCAAGATCGAAGTTCGAATTTCTCTTCCTCTCTCCTCACAAGGCCGCGCGACATCCCTCTCTCTCGCTTCGGATTTCGTTTTCGTGCTCGCGTTCGTGTCGTGTTCGCGTTCGTATCGTGTTCGTGTTCGCGCTTCGGTTTGGATCTTCATCCGGTAAGCTTTCGAATCTTGAATTAAGTGCTTAATTGTTGATTATATGTGAATTCAAATCTAAATCTACTCCTTGTTCTTGATTTATGGATGATTGATAATGATTGATCGGTGAATTTGCGTATTTTTGTCCGAATTGATCGTGTTCATGTAAATTGTGATTGGATTTGATGTTGATTGAATATGATTGATATCCGTTGATGATGAATTGTGTTGTTCGTGTTCGGATCCGTGATTTGTTGTTGACTTTGTGTGCATAATTGTTGTCGATAGTTTGTGTTGCTTGTGATGTACTCCACGTGTTTGTATAAATGCATGTGATGCAATGTTGCTCGATATTTGCTCTATTTGACGAGTTGCACTTAGCATAATTGTTAACACGTGGATTATTTGATGTGTGGATGCATGTAAATTGTGTTGTTGATGTTTGCTTGTGCTTAAACGGTACGTTTTGGATTGAGTGCGAATGACTCCAAGGCCTTTAAAATGCTTAAAAATCTGTTTTTACACGCCAGGAACCGGGTTGTCCCAGGCGGGAACCGGTTCCCACTCTATCCAAAAATGCTGATTCTCTGGTTTTTAGTACCAGGAACCGGGTTGTCCCTAGGGGGGAACCGGTTCCTGGCTTGCTAATTTTTTGTGTTCTCTGGGTTTTTTGTATGGGGAACCGGGTTGTCCCTAGGTGGGAACCGGTTCCCAGCTTGCTTATTTTCTCATTCTCTGTGTTTTTGTACCAGGAACCGGGTTGTCCCTAGGTGGGAACCGGTTCCCAGTTTTCTAAAATGTTCATTCTCTGGTTTTTGTATGGGGAACCGGGTTGTCCCTAGGAGGGAACCGGTTCCCAGTTTTCTAAAATGTTCATTCTCTGGTTTTTTGTATGGGGAACCGGGTTGTCCTATGCAGGAACCGGTTCCTGAGTGTAATTTTTTCCATATTTCATTTTCTAACTTCAAGCTTTCGTATCTTTTCACTCGTAACTCCGATTTGTGCGTTCTTTATATCGTTGGAAAGCTTGTGAAACGTGCTATCTCATGAGATGATTGATATTGATTGTTTGTTAAGTTCTCCATGTTTGATTTTCCTTTTCATGTTGATCGTTTATCTTACATTTACATAACTTGTCCGTTTCTTTTCGCTTTATGGTAATAACGCAATTCCGATTGCGATATTTGTTATCTCTAACCTGTGTGCTAGTGTGCAAGGCGTTTGGACGGTCTCCGATTGATACTCATTGCCTGAGTGTTCCGCTTCACTTGCGGAATACAATTCTATCTCATTTACTCGTGTCGTGCTCTCATCCTGGAGACACGTCTGTATTACTTTATATCTGCTTGTTTGGTTTGCTTGTTCCTCTTGCAGGTGTATTGTGATTGTGCTCGACATACGAGTCGACATTTGTATGCTTTGTGGCTAATCGGTGTGCTGAATCGGTGTGCTGACTATTTGCTTTTGCTCTGCTAGCTCGCTCGCGGGATTCTAGTTTACTCGCTCTCTTCGCTTTAGTTTACGGATCATCATCCGTTTGGTATTGATTCCGTTTCATTTTATTTCTCTCACACTTTATCGCTTTCTCGCATCATCCTTTAACATGAGAAGTAGGACCTAGACATGCATCTGGCCAAGCCCTCGAAAGAGGCTCTGTTTTTGTTGGTGTGTTTATATTTGTGCTTTGCGGCAGGGAGTCACGGTGTAATAAGTCCTATATGGCACTCCGTTAAGTCCTCATGGAAGGCATGCGGTCAAGGGTTCGTAATCAACCCCCGCCTAGTCTCATCGAGTCTGTTCAGTATGCGCACGCCTCGCGTTGCTCGCTATTGAACGTGCA
The DNA here is from genome assembly GCF_029867415.1 of Vicia villosa. Classification (NCBI taxonomy): domain Eukaryota; kingdom Viridiplantae; phylum Streptophyta; class Magnoliopsida; order Fabales; family Fabaceae; genus Vicia; species Vicia villosa. The sequence goes on along the minus strand of NC_081181.1, from coordinate 92,608,419 downwards.
AAAGATCTTGTTATCGAGTATGTCAGGAAAAGGGTTCATGTAGCCGGACCCCCGCCTTTCCTATAGCTCATGTCACTCGACGTTGATGCTCGGTGTACGCACGCACCGTTTTCCTTTATGATCCGTGACGGCTTGGTTGCTGAGAGGGGTCCGCCCTCTTGTCTATGGCCCGATCATTTTCACGAGGTCTAATGCTTGGTTGACTTGGGTTGAGCTGCTCCCCTTGGCTATGGCGGGACCGCTTTTCTACCACTCGGTCAGTACCGTTGGTTTGTTTGCTTTACGAGCGGATCCTCGTTTGTGTGATATTATTGTGTGCTTCCCCTTTTTTTCTCGTAGGTTGTTAGCTTAGCTTAGACTTGTACCCTTTGTATGATAACATTAGGTAGCAAGCTTTCCCCCTTAGCTTAGGTCTTCCTCATGCATTCTTTTAAAACACAAACCACACTCTTTGATTTTCTTTTCTTAAGAGCTTGTTATTTCCGCTCCATTCCCAGCATAAGTCTCCAAAGGTCGAGCAGCGGAGTGTGAATGTAACTCGTTCACCTAAAAAACACAAAACAAACAGAAATTAGTTAGCCGAGCTACGGTAGCTCTGATTCTGCAAAACAGATACGTAGGCAGCGGGGTAGGGCCCGTGCGAGCACAATCTTTTCTTTTCCCTACATTCTGCATTCATTTTAGTCCAGATTAGCGTAGATTTGTTACACACCCATAGTTTTAGACACAAGCGTGGATACCATCGAGTACGATGGGCGCGAGGGGTGCTAATACCTTCCCCTCGCGTAACCGACTCCCTTACCCTTTTCTCTGGTCGTGAGACCGTTGTTTTGTTTTGTGGTTTGCTGGCATTCCCTTCCTTTTCAGGATAAATATGTTAGTGGCGACTCTGTTAATTTTCGCGGTAGCGACAGCTGGCGACTCTGCTGGGGACGTCTCGACCTGTTGCTGGTCCGGACTCAGCGAGTCGATCCTAGCGCTTGTGTGTTTATCTTTGGGTGTTTTTACTGCTTTGCATATTTATCTGTTTGCATTGCATTCTATGTGCGTTTTTACTTTTCTGCATCATATTCTGGACTGGCTGGATCTCTGTCTGTTGGGTGGGTGTTTCAAGAGGTAAAAGGCCCAATACCCAGGCTATGTGTGAACCATAGGAACCCTAGGATAGAGTGGGAGCATGGTTTGTCTCGAGGTGTACGTCTCGGGATGGACTATGTGAACACGAGCAGAGTAGTGGTTTCAAACGGAGGTATTATCATCACCCGCTTCCGCGCTGTGATGATGCTTACCTTCGGGCGGACCGTATACTGCGTTTCATGACCTTACCATTGGCCTAGATTTTACCCGTGAGTGGGGCGGGAATCAATGATCATATTAACAGGTACATTGTTGGTGACCGCTGTTCTCGTTCGTGGGTACCGCTGTTCTTGTTCGTGGGTTACCGCTGTTCTCGTTCGTGGGTTACCGCTGTTCTTGTTCGAGTGTACTATGGTCCTTGTTCGTGGGGTACTATGGTTCTTGTTCGAGTGGTAGTCTGTGTTCTATTCCAAGTGTGTTATTGACTATGGGCTTTGGTTCTGTGGATTGACATTCTATATTCCGTGTGGTATAACATTTGGGGGCCGAACCTTTGGCTCTATACTATATGTGTTACCGGCAGTCCAGAATGCCTGGTGGGCGGCAACAAGTCCCACCACTTTGCATCATAGCATATTTATTTCCAAAAGAAACGCAAAAAAAAAGATATGTATAATAAGCATTTGCATGTCATGTTTTTCAGGGACATTCAGGAGTTCATTCAAGTTAAAGATGGACACTCCCATTGATACTGTCAAGGAGGCAAAGAGACATACGCACACCTACAGCTTTTTTCGAGAGCCGTTGACCGCCTTAGAGGGTTTGAGTTCGTTAATGACCGCTTTCTGCTTGAAGAGTTTCACAGATAATTATGGGAATATTTTGACTTTGTTGGAAACCGTGGTTGAGACGCCTGTTTTGCAAACTTTGATGCAATTCTATGATCCCGAAATGAGGTGTTTCACGTTCCAGGATTACCAGTTGGCTCCGACATTGGAAGAATACTCTATCATTCTTAATCTCAAGGTAAAAGGCGAAGTGCCATTCATCGACGTTCCAAAAGAAGTGAATTTCAAGTTGATCACTGCTGCTCTTTATTTGAGCATAAAAGAAGTATCTGATAATTGGAAGTCGAATGGAGGTGTCTCGGGGTTCTCTTTGAAGTTCTTGGTGAGAAAAGCTAAAGAGGAATTTGAGAAAAAGAATTGGAACGCGTACAATGCATTGCTTGCTGTGGCTATTTACGGGATTGTGATGTTCCCGAATGTTCCCAATTTTGTAGACTCGGCCGCGGTACACATCTTCATGGGAAAGAATCCTATTCCTACTTTGTTGGCCGATACTTACTATGTCGTTCATTCCCGATATGAGAAACGTGGCGGTGCTATCACTTGTTGCCTTCAATTGTTGTTCATCTGGTTCCTCTCTTTGTTGCCCAGCAAAGGACCTTTTGTGAAGACAAGGGAGACACTTAAGTGGACCCACAGGATTATGTCACTTACCTCTTATGACATCCAGTGGCCAAAGTATCGAATTAACGTTTCTGAAGTGATTGTTGGATGCGGTAAGTTTGATAATGTTCCTTTGGTTGGTACCAGAGGTTGCATCAATTACAATCCCGTGGTATCCTTGCGTCAGTTGGGGTATACATTGAAAGACAAGCCGGCAGATCACTTGATAGCGGAGACAGTCTATTTTGAGAAGGGGTCGGATCCAGAAAAGTTGAAGGAGATAATTGTGGCTTGGAAGAAGATCCGTAAGCATAATGGAGCCCATTTAGGGAAGAAGGAATCACTTGCTTTGACACCGTATGTTGAATGGATTGTGAAACGGGTTGGAAACTTGTTGCTGCCATATGACAGGGTTGCACCACTTCAAAAGCAACCTCCTTTGATTCTATCTGAATTTGTGCCAACAGAACTTTACAAGGATGCTCTGGTTACCAACTACAGGTTGCATGAAAGAGAGCAAGAGACCAATTTGAAGTTCTTTGAAGAGAGAGATGCAAAGATGAGGTTGATGCACCAGCTCAAGCAAGTCGAAGGCGCAAGTTCAAGTCAAGCCAGTGCCCGGAGGCGTCCCTATGAGTTGCTAGAGGAAGATTTGTATCAGAAGCAGCAAGAGTGTCTACAGTTACAGAGATCAGAGAGTAGTCTCAAGAGGCAGAAACGGGATTCAGATAAACAGCTAGCGGAAGAGAAGGCTAAGACTGCTCGGCTTGAAGAAGAACTAAGAAGACTCCGAGCCCAACGGAGAGGAGATGGAGAAGTTCATTCTGTTGCCAGGCGATCCTAGTATCACTGTGGGGTAGATTTGTTTGATCCATGATGGTGGATTTGATGTTTATGCTTGATATTTGTCGCCCATGTCCAGGATTGTTGGATGGGGTCGCATTTTGTTATGCTGGATTTCTTTTGTATACCTTATGAGCACTTTGTGACACGGTTATGTGTTTTGTTGTATGAACTCAAATTCTCAGTTATGTTTGAATGAAATTTGCTCAGTTTGCCGATTTATTCTCGTGTATGGATTGTTATTCAAATATATTCGGTATCAGGGTTGCTATGTCCTACCTGAAAGTGGGATGAACTCTTGGATACCTGAAAATTGACAAACATCTCATGCATATCATTCATATATCATACATGTCATATATTTGCAGGTTTTGCAGGTCTTATATCTTATGTCTCGCTGTTTTGTTACCAGAAGGAGTTCTAAGACGGCTAATCACCCGTATCCGACTAGGAGCAATCAGAGAAGACAGATGGAACAGATTCAGGAACAAATGGCTGAGATGAGAGCTCAATTGACAGAGCAGATGAATGCGCAGATGGCGCAGTTTATGGAAGCATTGACTAATGTGACCAAGGGGCAGGATGACTTGCGAGTTCTCGTCGAGAATTCTAGAAGGGTTGAGAATGGAGGACATTCGAGGCTGTTCGACGATGTGTCTGGCAGGATTGACGATCACCATGATCCGAATGAGTTTGATCACGTGGGAGGGCACTATAATCCTTTCAATCAGCATCACGGGTTTCCACCTCCACCTCCGTCTCGTCTGTTGGGAAGGAGAGATAATCAGAACCGTGGTAATTTGGATTTCAATGTTGAAAACTTTGATCAGGTATCGAGGCATAGTGCTGAAGGTGCGCATGATGAGGTTGAAAGGTATCGTCTGATTGAAGAACGTCTCAGAGCTGTGGAGGGCAAAGGGGTGTTAGGCATGGATATCAATGACTTGGGGTTGGTTCCTGGTGTGAGGATTCCCCCGAAATTCAAAGTGCCATCTTTTGACAAATACAATGGGGCGACTTGCCCTATGACTCATGTCAAGGCATATTATCGTAAGATGTCGGTATACTCTGAGGATGAGGGTTTTCTGATGCACTTCTTCCAGGATAGTCTTGCTGGGGCTTCCTTGGAGTGGTATGTTCAACTCGAACGCACTCATATTCATTCTTGGAGAGATCTTGTGGAGGCTTTCATTAAGCACTATCAGTACAATGTTGATATGGCACCCAACAGGACCCAGTTGCAGAGTTTGGTTCAGGGGTCTAAAGAATCTTTCAAAGAGTACGCTCAGAAATGGCGTGAGTTAGCCGCAAGAGTTCAGCCACCTATGACTGAACGTGAGATGATTGACATGTTCACCAGTACTTTGTCTGGACACTATTATTTGGCTTGCAGTGCTTCAGCAAACTTTTCTGAAATGGTGAGATATGGTGAACGAGTTGAGATGGGTCTAAAGATGGGGAAAATTCAGTTGGGAGCTTCTTCTAATTCTGCTGTTGGTAAGAAGCAAGCTGAAGGATATGCCAGAAGGAAAGAAGGAAATGCTGATGCCATATATGGAAGAAGGGGTTCAGGGAGAAGCAATTCACAGGTTAATGCTGTCATGATCCCAGTACCACAACAACAACATCAGCAGGGACAGCATTCCAGTAATGATCGCTATCCTCCCAGGACTAGGCCTCACAGAAAGATTGATCCGATTCCTATGACCTATGCTCAGGTGCTGCAACATTTGCTTAAGATTGAGAAGATTACTTTGAGAGATGCTCCGAATGCTCCGGACACACAATCTCCGAATTACAATGCGAATGCACGATGTGCTTTTCATTCAGGTGCTGCTGGGCATGATACCGAGAGGTGTATCGCGTTAAAGAACAAAGTCCAAGATTTGTTGGACCAAAAGATTATTCAGTTCACTCCTACACCCAATATTGTCAATAATCCGATGCCTGCTCACGGAGGTTCGGGTGTGAATGCCATTGAGAGTGAAGAGATAAGGGTTGTATCTGAAGTGAGCTGTTTGAATTTTCCTCTTGTATCTGTGAAGCAACATCTGATTAATAGCGGTATCTTCCCGGGCTGTGGTGTTGATTGTGAGAATTGCAAGAGTCAACCTGAAGGTTGTGCTGATTTGAAAGGTATGGTACAAAAGCTGATTGATGAGGGTCCTCTTCAGTTCTATCGAAGGTTGAGAGGTGCGAAGAGTAAGGATGGTGAAGTGTCTGTGATCTCAATTCCTTATGATCCAGTTGTTCCAATATGTATTCAGGTGCCTATTCAGATACCTGTCAGTATCCCGTATGAGGAACAACCAGCGGCGTTGATGATTACGGTGCCAGGGCCTATTCCATATGAGAGTGAGAAGGCCATCCCTTGGCATTATGGTTCAGACGTATATTACTATGGCACGAAGGAAGAAGGCGAGCCATCTAAAGAGAAGTTTGTTGAGGCCTCAGTTGCAAACACTGATAACTTCGCCGGTACTGGTAGGATCACTCGCAGTGGTAGGGTGTTCTCCCCTCAGCTTGTTCAAAACAATGCAGATGCTTTGGCTAAGGCCAAAGGAAAACAAGTATTGCCCGATGTCCAGAACTCTCCGATTCAGAGTGGGGCACCTGATAGTGCTGTGTCTTCCAAGGATGTGGAGGAATTATTGAGAATCATCAGGAAGTCTGATTACAAAGTTGTTGAGCAGTTGGGTCAGACCCAGTCAAAGATTTCCATCTTGCAACTGCTGATGTGTTCAGAAGGTTATAGAGATGCTCTCTTGCGAATTCTGAATGGTGCTTACGTTCCGCATGAAATATCTGTGAATCAGCTAGAAGCGGTAGCCAATAATATCTCCGCTGGGAACGGTTTGGGATTTACGGATTGTGATCTTCCTCCAGAAGGGAGAAACCATAACAAGGCTTTGCATGTTTCGATCGAGTGTAAGGGGACGACTTTGTCCCGTGTTCTGGTTGATACTGGGTCTTCTTTGAACGTGCTTCCCAAATCAGCTCTAATGAGAATTGACTATGCCGGTGTGGAGTTAAGGCCTAGTGAGTTGGTAGTGCGCGCCTTTGATGGTTCAAGGAGGTCTGTTTTCGGAGAGGTAGATCTACCAATCCAGATTGGTCCTCAGATCTTTACTACAACCTTTTATGTGATAGATGTTCAACCTGCTTACTGTTGTCTGTTGGGACAACCGTGGATTCACAAGGCTGGTGCTGTGACATCCACTCTTCATCAGAAGTTGAAGTATCCGGTTGACGGTAAAGTGGTGACGGTTTGTGGTGAGGAGGATTACATCGTGAGTCACTTGTCTTCTTTCCGGTATGTGGAGATCGAAGGTGAAATACATGAGACGCCATTCCAAGCGTTTGAAGCTGTAAATGCTGTGAGAACTCCTCCTTATGAGATAACGAAGCCAGAAACGATTATGTCTTCTCTGAAAGACGCTCAGGTTGTTGTTGAGACTGGAAAGGTGGAAGGCTGGGGGCAAGTAATTGATGTGCGTCCCAAATTTGACAAGAATGGTCTTGGTTTCAGTCCTGGAAAGCGTATTGCATCGCCAAAGCCTGATATCCTTAGCCCGATCAAGTTTGTAAGTAGTGGTGTCATTCAAGATGGCCAGGTTAATGCCATTGTCAATGGCGAGGAGGTGGATAGTGATTGTGATTTTGATAGCTGGATTCGTCCAAGTATTCCTAGGGAGATGCCTCGCAACTGGACAATTGAAGATGTCATCCAAGTTACACAAGCTCAGGAGTAAATTCCTTGTTTTTACTTTTCTTATCATGACATAATTCCTACGCTCTGCCCAAGGCGTAGTGAATCATTTGTAGGGCCATGCAGTTCGCATTTTCAAAGTTAATCATGAAATAAAAGGACGTTTTTGCATTCAAATGTTTTGCTCTTTGTCTTTCCTTTTAACTTTTTTTTCCTTTAAATGGCAATGTTTTTGCACACACTTGCACATAGCTTAATAAAAATAAAACTAAAATAAAAACATCAATCATGCAGATGTTCCACTACCACGGATTTCATTGGTAACAGTTCCGCTATTGCTTATTATGATTTTGACAATCCGATCTACCAAGCCGAGGAGGGAGCTTATGAAGATTGTGATCTTCCCGACGAGTTGGCTAGATTGTTGAAACAGGAAAAGAAAGCGATTCAGCCGCATCAAGAGGTAATCGAGATGGTAAATGTTGGTACTAAAGAGCAAGTCCGAGAAGTCAAGATAGGGGCTGCGCTTGAGAATAGTGTGAAGCAGAGGCTTATTGTTATGTTGAAAGAGTATGCAGACATCTTTGCTTGGTCCTATGAGGATATGCCTGGTCTCGATACAGATATTGTGGTACATCGTCTACCTCTCAAGGAAGATAGTCCTCCTGTTAAGCAGAAGCTTCGAAGGACTCGCCCAGATATGTCTGAGAAGATTAAGAAAGAGGTTGAGAAACAATTTGATGCTGGCTTTCTGCAAGTTGTGAATTACCCGCCGTGGGTTGCGAATATTGTTCATGTGCCTAAGAAGGACGGAAAGGTCAGGATGTGTGTGGACTATAGAGATCTTAATAGGGCGAGTCCAAAGGATGATTTTCCTCTTCCTCACATTGATGTGTTGGTGGATAATACTGCTCCTTTCAAAGTGTTTTCCTTCATGGATGGTTTCTCTGGGTACAATCAGATAAAGATGGCACCAGAAGACATGGAGAAAACAACGTTTATCACACCGTGGGGAACTTTCTGCTATAAAGTCATGCCTTTTGGGTTGAAAAACGCAGGGGCAACGTATCAGCGTGCCATGGTGACTCTTTTTCACGACATGATTCACAAAGAGATTGAAGTGTATGTTGACGACATGATTGCAAAGTCTCACACTGAAGAAGAGCACTTGGTTCACTTGCAGAAGTTGTTTGAAAGGCTTCGGGAATTCAGACTGAGGTTGAATCCAAACAAATGCACTTTTGGAGTGCGATCCGGAAAGTTGTTGGGCTTTGTTGTTAGTGGAAAAGGTATTGAGGTCGATCCTGCCAAAATAAAAGCTATACAAGAGATGCCTGAGCCGAGAACAGAAAAAGAGGTTCGTGGTTTCTTAGGGAGATTGAACTACATTGCTAGATTCATCTCTCATCTTACGGCCACTTGTGAACCAATATTCAAATTACTAAGAAAAGATCAGACGGCCAGGTGGAATAATGATTGTCAAAAAGCATTCGAAAAAGTGAAAGAGTATCTGCAGGAACCTCCGATACTAATGCCTCCAGTTCCAGGAAGGCCTTTGATTATGTACCTCACAGTTCTTGAAAACTCAATGGGATGTGTGCTGGGTCAACATGACGAGTCTGGCCGAAAAGAGCATGCAATATACTACCTTAGCAAAAAGTTTACCGACTGTGAATCCCGATACTCACTGCTCGAGAAAACTTGCTGTGCTTTGGTGTGGGCTGCTCGCCGGCTGAGGCAGTATATGTTGGTTCACACCACCTTACTGATTTCCAAGATGGATCCTATTAAGTATGTCTTTGAGAAGCCCGCTCTTTCCGGAAGAGTAGCCAGGTGGCAAATGATTTTGACTGAATATGATATCCAGTATACTACCCAGAAAGCTATCAAAGGTAGTGTGTTGGCGGATTATCTTGCGCATCAGCCTGTTGAAGATTATGAACCGATGAAGTTTGAATTTCCCGATGAGGACGTCCTGTACATTAGAGATTGTAACATTCCCGGACCAGAAGAAGGACCCGAACCAGGATCGCGATGGACGCTCGTGTTCGATGGTGCCTCTAATGCACTCGGGAATGGTGTTGGAGCTGTAATTACTTCTCCATCAGGTTTTCATTTTCCATTTACAGCCAGAATCTGTTTTGATTGCACTAATAACATGGCTGAATATGAAGCCTGCATTTATGGTATCGAAGCTGCGATTGATTTGCGAATCAAGTACTTGAAAGTTTATGGGGATTCCAATCTTGTCATTAGCCAGATCAATGGAGATTGGGAAACTCGCCATCAGAATCTGATTCCGTACAGGGAGCATGTGATGAGACTCATTCCGTATTTTGATGAGATCACATTCGAGCATATTTCTAGAGAAGAGAACAATCTTGCTGATGCTCTCGCTACCTTGGCTTCCATGTTCAAAGTGAAATGGGCCAATGAAGCGCCTAACATCACCATCAACAGATTGGACGAACCAGCATTTTGCTTCGAGGCTGATATTGAGTTGGATGGTAATCCCTGGTATCATGATATCAAAAAGTTCCTCGAAACTCAAGAGTATCCTCCCGAAGCGTCGGTGACTGATAAGAAGTTTCTGAGAAGGTTTGCAGCTAAGTTTTACCTCAACGGTGGTGTATTGTACAAGAGGCATCATGACGGTGTGTTGCTCCGATGTGTTGTGAAGGAAGAAGCTTCAAAAATCATAGAGGAAATGCACGAAGGCGAGTTTGGTACCCATTCAAGTGGGCATACAATGGCTAAGAAGATCTTGAGGGCTGGTTACTATTGGTCCACTATGGAAACTGATTGTCATAACCATGTCAGAATTTGTCACAAGTGCCGGATTTATGCTGACAAAGTGCACGTGCCGCCTGTGCCGTTGAATGTTTTGACTTCTCCGTGGCCTTTTGCAATATGGGGCATTGATATGATTGGAGAGATTAAGCCTACTGCTTCTAATGGACATCGCTTCATTTTGGTTGCCATCGATTACTTCACCAAGTGGGTTGAAGCCGCATCTTATGCGAATGTCACCAAGCAAGTGATTACTCGCTTTATCAAGCATAATATAATCTGTCGTTATGGGATTCCTGAGAAGATCATTACTGATAATGGATCAAATCTCAATAACAAGATGATGAAGGAGCTTTGCGAGTCCTTCAAGATCAAGCATCACAATTCTTCTCCGTATCGTCCAAAGATGAATGGCGCTGTTGAAGCGGCCAACAAGAACATTAAGAAGATTGTGCAGAAGATGGTAGTGACCTACCGAGATTGGCACGAGATGTTGCCTTTCGCTTTGCATGGTTATCGTACCTCTGTGCGTACATCGACTGGGGCAACTCCTTTCTCACTTGTTTATGGCATGGAAGCAGTATTGCCAGTTGAAGTTGAGATTCCTTCCTTGAGGATTATGAAAGACGTCGAGCTTGACGAGTCAGAATGGGTACAAAATCGGATGGATCAGTTGAACCTCATTGATGAAAAACGCTTAGCGGCCATCGGACATGGTCAGGTGTACCAAAAGAAGATGAGGAAAGCTTTTGACAAGCGGGTGCGACCCCAAAGCTACAAGCCAGGTGATCTGGTACTCAAAAGAATCATTCTCCCTCAAGGCGATCCTTGAGGCAAGTGGACTCCGACGTATGAAGGCCCCTTTGTTGTGCAGAAAGTATTCTCTGGCGGCGCCATGATGCTTGCAACAATGGATGGCGAGAACTTTCCGCACCCTGTGAACGCAGATGTAGTCAAAAAATACTTCGCATAGACCTGATAAAGAAAAAAGAAAAAAAAGAAAGAAAAAAGAAGAAAAGAAAAAAAAGAGAAAAGAAAATGAATCAGGCAAAAGAATGAAAAAGAAACTAATATACCCGCTAAGTTGAAAACCCGGAAGGGCGGCTTAGGCAAAAAAGGGACAAAAGCGAACGACTACATCTCGCATGCCACCATGGCAATCACTCTTCATACATGCTTAGGGCTCCCGACCGAGGGATAAGCAAGACTTCGTGTTCTTGAGTTTGCACCGGGCAACTCAAATCCCTAAAGCATTCTCCAATTCCAATCGTCGTGCTTAGGGCTCCCGACCGAGGGATAAGCAAGACTCCGTGTTCTTGAGTTTGCACCTGGCAACTCAAATCCCTAAAGCATTCTCCAATTCCAATCGTCGTGTTTAGGGCTCCCGACCGAGGGATAAGCAAGACTCCGTGTTCTTGAGTTTGCACCTGGCAACTCAAATCCCTAAAGCACCCACCAAACCCCGTCGGGTCCACAAGTTCGGTGACATTATCAGATCGGGCAGTGATCAATCCTAATGAGTACGGTCTTCCAAAGCAAGGAGATGAGAACGTCGAGATTATAAAAGTGATAGCGGGATCGAAACTAATGGATATCCGTTTCACATTGCCATTTCTCTTGTATTCAAAAATTGTGTGGTTACCTCCTACTAGGAACTACTTCTGAAAATTGTATGCCTTTCTTACGAGCGCTTTCGTTCTCAATTAATAAAGATCTTTCTATCTTAAACACCTGTTTTCTTTTACTGTTTTGTTTGCATAAAACGTCCTGAGTTTGTGTTAAACTTTGCATATGAAAACTGCATTGCTTTTACAATACATGACTAGAAATGATAAAAAACCTTGAATTTGCTTCGAAGTCTTGTGTAACCAAGATGCCATGCTATATCTTGGGGCGTCTTCATGTGTTTTACCTCGCAGGTACCATCCTTTCAAGTATGCTATGTCTGCGCGTTGGTGGATCTATCCAAACAGGAGGTTCTCACTCCCCAGCTAAGCGCATCTTAATGAAATTTCCTCATTCTCTCCAGCTGAGTGCGCACGAAGGAGATTTCTTCATTTCATATCCTCAGCAAAGCACGTCTCAATGCAAACTCTGTGTTTCAGAAGCCTTATTCCCCGGTGGAATATCTTCTCCCCAAGTTGAATCATGATTGAATGGTATCTGATTCCCTAGTAAGCTCTTAATGAGGTTCCTTGACCGAGATCCTCATTCTCCCCAGTAGAGCGTTTCTCTCCCCAACAGATTAACCTGTTTTCCCCAGGAGAGTCATCTTATTCCCCAGCGGACTGCTTCTCTCCCTAACAGGGTGACCTATTTTCCCCACAGGAGTCATCTTATGCCCCAGTGGAGTTGTCTTAACAAAAGGTTCTTATGCTAAGCTCCTTATCCCCAGCGGATTTCTCGTATCCCTAGCGGATCGATATGCGGAAGTATTCATCTTCCCCACTGAGTTCTCTCCTCAGCAGAGGTTCGCATGCATCCTCAGCAGAATCTGCATCCTTCGAGGATTTCCCCAGCGGAATACTTTATCCCCTAGCAAGTCTGTCACTCATCACCAGAGTTATCTTCATGGCTTGTTCTTATCTCCACATCCCCAGTGTGTCGAAGATTGGCTTCCCCAGCAAGGTTCGCCAGGATATTCCCCGAGTTCAGTGGGATGCTCTTATCCTCAAGCAGGATTCATTCCCCAAGCAGAGCTCGCATCCAGATTTGATCGTCTCCAGTAGATTTCTGATCCATCTTTGCCAGCTCGCAGTTTGTGACTTCTGGTCACTCATCTTGTCCTCCCCGCGGAGTTCCATACTCTCTCCAGGACTTCTTCAGCAAATCAGTGCTCCTCCGCTGTTTCCCCAAGCAGCGTCTGAATCATGCATCATTTACATAGCATTCTCAAAAGCGTGTAGCGTCTTCCTTCTCGGGAACGTTATTCCATACACATTCATACATGCATCATGCATAAATCATATCATGTCTGTCTCTTTTCTGCAGGAAAGTTACCCAGATTCAAATGCTCCCCAGAGAGCAATATTCGCCTAGTCATTACAGGCGCTCATCCTGATGCTTTGTCATGCAGAAGAGGATTGTTCTACTTATTTTTTGACGCAGTTCAGATCAGTTCAAAGACATTCCTATTCCCGATGTCCCCAGATCGGTGGAAGATATTTGTTCCTATTCCTGATAAATCAGACTTTCAGTTGAAGGAACCGCCTCCGGATCTCCCAAGATCTTCCGAAGGAGCAAGCCCTCTGATACATCAGATCAGTTGGAAATATCTACTCCCTGACGATTTAGTTCGTTCAGAAGAAGAAATTCGTTTGCCCAGTCCTGATGCTTAACCATCAGTTGAAGACGTTTTCTTTACCCGGCGTACACAGTTCGGAAGAAACATCCGTTCCTATCCTAATATCCAGTTTTAGATTAGTTGAAGGAACCGCCTCCGGATCCCCGAGATCTTACTAAGGAGCAAGCCACTGATATCATTAGATCAGATGGAGATGTTTGCCTGATCGACTTTGTCCTTCAGATGAAGATTGTCCTACTTATTTTCTAGCATCATGTCTAGATCAGTTTAAAGGCATTCTTTCCCCGGCGTACACAGTTCGGAAGAGATATTGTTCTTATCCTGATTACCAGTTCAGTTGAAAGAACCGCCTCCGGATCCCCGTGGTCTTACGAAGGAGCTAGCCGCTAATTCCCAGATTAGTAGGAATATCTACCTGATGATTTAATTGCATCAGAAGAGATGTCTGCCCAGATTCCCAGATCTTGATTCCCAGATCAGAGATACCTATTACCCGTTGATGCCCAGATCAACCGGCGTATCTCCTTCGATTCCCAGATCGACCTAAGACATCTATCCCGATGCAAGTTCGGAGACATCTGCTACGTTTGATACTCAGATCATTCGAGATGTTCCTTCTCTTGATAACCAGATCATTTGAAGTGTTTCCCCTGCCTGTGGGTGCCCGTTCCTCCTTTTTCACAAGTTGGAGCATATTTATTATCCGGATCAATTGAAGTTTTTTCTCCTCGCCTGCGGGGTGGTACATTCCTTCTCATTGCAAGTTGGAATCTTCTATTGATCAAGAGCGCAAATTTTCGAGTTCATTCTGGTATTCAATCTCCTTCCACCTCAACGGTTCGAAACTTTCGTTTCTCACTCGTCAGGTTCAAGAAGTTTGAATAGGGGCAGCTGTTGCACCCCAAAATTTGCCCTCTTTATTTGAGCTATAAGTTAATAATGACGTTTATTTCGTCATTTCAAAATTGAAGAAAAATAATAAAGAGTTTTCATGGGTTTAAGAAGAAAGGCGTGAAAAATGGTTTAAACAGTGGAAATACGAGAAAAATTCGCAAGTCATATTTGGAAGGTGATATGAGCTTAGTTCCCGCGTTATCTTGACTGTTTCGACGATGTCTACAACTTTCGTGTTCGGCTCGGAAGCTAATTCTTTGAAGAAGGTCGTCGAATTTGCAAATTACTTGAGGTTTCGCAGTGAAAAACGGTGCTGAATGTAGGATTTTCGGACAATAAAAATTCATATCTCACAATCCGCTCGTCGGATTTGCTTGAAAATTTAACTGGAGGTTCGTGTCATCATTATCAAGATTTCATATGTTCGGACCGAAGACCAATTATGCACTGAAAACTCCCAGCATTTTAATGATCGTCGCACTGTTTCGGTGAAAAGTATGTTTTCGAGTGTGTCGCACCGAGTTTGAAAATTCATAACTTCTTCGATTTTTATCGTATGAAGCCCATTCCGGTGGCATTTTCTTGGAAATTTCGTTAGCTTCGATTCTTCGTCACACATGCCAGGTCGGATTCTGAGCCGAAGATGAGGTTTTATCGAGTTCTTTGAGCGGTACGCGCAAAATTCTGCACAGTCGCGTTTGTTTGGACCGACGTTTCTCGTCATTCAAACGCGCGTATTTTCTTCGTCGCTTATCCGTTTGAGGCGATTCTCGCGGCTATGATCTACAATTTTAGTCACCTTCGAGTGGACGTTGATTTCGTTCCGAGATTCAGAGCCGAACCGAGTTTCCTTAAAAACGAGCCAAAACAAGACGAACCGAGGGCAATTTAGACATTTCGCGTTGACAATATATAAACATTTTGCTCTTCACAAATCAAAGGAGGACTTTCATAATCTCAATTCACCAATTCTTCACAAACACATTCTCTCAATTCTCTCTCAATTCTCATAGATCAAAAACCACATATAACATAAAACTTCCATCAATATTCATCAATTTTCTTCAAGATCAAGAACATGGATTGAAGATCAAGATCGAAGTTCGAATTTCTCTTCCTCTCTCCTCACAAGGCCGCGCGACATCCCTCTCTCTCGCTTCGGATTTCGTTTTCGTGCTCGCGTTCGTGTCGTGTTCGCGTTCGTATCGTGTTCGTGTTCGCGCTTCGGTTTGGATCTTCATCCGGTAAGCTTTCGAATCTTGAATTAAGTGCTTAATTGTTGATTATATGTGAATTCAAATCTAAATCTACTCCTTGTTCTTGATTTATGGATGATTGATAATGATTGATCGGTGAATTTGCGTATTTTTGTCCGAATTGATCGTGTTCATGTAAATTGTGATTGGATTTGATGTTGATTGAATATGATTGATATCCGTTGATGATGAATTGTGTTGTTCGTGTTCGGATCCGTGATTTGTTGTTGACTTTGTGTGCATAATTGTTGTCGATAGTTTGTGTTGCTTGTGATGTACTCCACGTGTTTGTATAAATGCATGTGATGCAATGTTGCTCGATATTTGCTCTATTTGACGAGTTGCACTTAGCATAATTGTTAACACGTGGATTATTTGATGTGTGGATGCATGTAAATTGTGTTGTTGATGTTTGCTTGTGCTTAAACGGTACGTTTTGGATTGAGTGCGAATGACTCCAAGGCCTTTAAAATGCTTAAAAATCTGTTTTTACACGCCAGGAACCGGGTTGTCCCAGGCGGGAACCGGTTCCCACTCTATCCAAAAATGCTGATTCTCTGGTTTTTAGTACCAGGAACCGGGTTGTCCCTAGGGGGGAACCGGTTCCTGGCTTGCTAATTTTTTGTGTTCTCTGGTTTTTTGTATGGGGAACCGGGTTGTCCCTAGGTGGGAACCGGTTCCCAGCTTGCTTATTTTCTCATTCTCTGTGTTTTTGTACCAGGAACCGGGTTGTCCCTAGGTGGGAACCGGTTCCCAGTTTTCTAAAATGTTCATTCTCTGATTTTTGTATGGGGAACCGGGTTGTCCCTAGGAGGGAACCGGTTCCCAGTTTTCTAAAATGTTCATTCTCTGGTTTTTTGTATGGGGAACCGGGTTGTCCTATGCAGGAACCGGTTCCTGAGTGTAATTTTTTCCATATTTCATTTTCTAACTTCAAGCTTTCGTATCTTTTCACTCGTAACTCCGATTTGTGCGTTCTTTATATCGTTGGAAAGCTTGTGAAACGTGCTATCTCATGAGATGATTGATATTGATTGTTTGTTAAGTTCTCCATGTTTGATTTTCCTTTTCATGTTGATCGTTTATCTTACATTTACATAACTTGTCCGTTTCTTTTCGCTTTATGGTAATAACGCAATTCCGATTGCGATATTTGTTATCTCTAACCTGTGTGCTAGTGTGCAAGGCGTTTGGACGGTCTCCGATTGATACTCATTGCCTGAGTGTTCCGCTTCACTTGCGGAATACAATTCTATCTCATTTACTCGTGTCGTGCTCTCATCCTGGAGACACGTCTGTATTACTTTATATCTGCTTGTTTGGTTTGCTTGTTCCTCTTGCAGGTGTATTGTGATTGTGCTCGACATACGAGTCGACATTTGTGTGCTTTGTGGCTAATCGGTGTGCTGAATCGGTGTGCTGACTATTTGCTTTTGCTCTGCTAGCTCGCTCGCGGGATTCTAGTTTACTCGCTCTCTTCGCTTTAGTTTACGGATCATCATCCGTTTGGTATTGATTCCGTTTCATTTTATTTCTCTCACACTTTATCGCTTTCTCGCATCATCCTTTAACATGAGAAGTAGGACCTAGACATGCATCTGGCCAAGCCCTCGAAAGAGGCTCTGTTTTTGTTGGTGTGTTTATATTTGTGCTTTGCGGCAGGGAGTCACGGTGTAATAAGTCCTATATGGCACTCCGTTAAGTCCTCATGGAAGGCATGCGGTCAAGGGTTCGTAATCAACCCCCGCCTAGTCTCATCGAGTCTGTTCAGTATGCGCACGCCTCGCGTTGTTCGCTTCCGAACGTGCAAAAGATCTTGTTATCGAGTATGTCAGGAAAAGGGTTCATGTAGCCGGACCCCCGCCTTTCCTATAGCTCATGTCACTCGACGTTGATGCTCGGTGTACGCACGCACCGTTTTCCTTTATGATCCGTGACGGCTTGGTTGCTGAGAGGGGTCCGCCCTCTTGTCTATGGCCCGATCATTTTCACGAGGTCTAATGCTTGGTTGACTTGGGTTGAGCTGCTCCCCTTGGCTATGGCGGGACCGCTTTTCTACCACTCGGTCAGTACTGTTGGTTTGTTTGCTTTACGAGCGGATCCTCGTTTGTGTGATATTATTGTGTGCTTCCCCTTTTTTTCTCGTAGGTTGTTAGCTTAGCTTAGACTTGTACCCTTTGTATGATAACATTAGGTAGCAAGCTTTCCCCCTTAGCTTAGGTCTTCCTCATGCATTCTTTTAAAACACAAACCACACTCTTTGATTTTCTTTTCATAAGAGCTTGTTATTTCCGCTCCATTCCCAGCATAAGTCTCCAAAGGTCGAGCAGCGGAGTGTGAATGTAACTCGTTCACCTAAAAAACACAAAACAAACAGAAATTAGTTAGCCGAGCTACGGTAGCTCTGATTCTGCAAAACAGATACGTAGGCAGCGGGGTAGGGCCCGTGCGAGCACAATCTTTTCTTTTCCCTACATTCTGCATTCATTTTAGTCCAGATTAGCGTAGATTTGTTACACACCCATAGTTTTAGACACAAGCGTGGATACCATCGAGTACGATGGGCGCGAGGGGTGCTAATACCTTCCCCTCGCGTAACCGACTCCCTTACCCTTTTCTCTGGTCGTGAGACCGTTGTTTTGTTTTGTGGTTTGCTGGCATTCCCTTCCTTTTCAGGATAAATATGTTAGTGGTGACTCTGTTAATTTTCGCGGGTAGCGACAGAGAGATATGGAATTAAGAAGATAACTTTCAAAAGACTTAGAGAAATTTTCAAGTGTTTTACTTGGATTTTTTCTTAACTTTATGACCATTTTTCTCAATGATCCAAAAGGAGTTTGAGGAAACTTTTAACTACTCATTTGAATTATGTAGCAAGCGCTTTCCAAAGAGCTAAGTAGAAGGAAATTTCATGGCTTGAGCAAGGAAATATGATTTTGTCAATATGCCACCATGAACACTTGAAAATGAAGAAGAACATGAAGAAAGTGAAGAAGTTATGAACCAAACTTGTTCAAATTTGAAAGATTCCTTTCTTGCAGCCCATATAACTTGTCAAAGCACCATAATCAGAAGATTACACTTGCTTTTGAGCTATACAGAGATGTCTTTTAAAGATCCTAGATTCAATTCCTTATAAGAAACAATTTTTGCTTTTTTAATATTATTAATTCATAATTGTTTAAAAATAAAATTAAAAATAAAAATCAATTTAGTACTTAAAAAATGAAAAATAAAAAGTAAAATCCAACGTGGCAGTCTAGTCACGATTCAAAAGTATGAAAAAATATCAATTTAAAAAAATTAGTAGAAGGACTAATATGATTCGGTTAAATTTTGTAAGGGATTAAGTTGAGTCTATTTTTTTGTGAGGGACTAATTTAGCTTGTGTAAAGTTTGTGAGAGAGAAAAATGAATCTTTATTCTATATAATAATAATAATAATAATATTCTTTTTTCTTTTAAAATATAATTTCGTAAAATCAGTTTAATTGTAGTTTTGTAAAAAACATATGATGGTAAAGACAATGAAGTATTCATGGGGACGAATACTATGATATTCGTGTTCTCAAAATCAAATTGTTTTTCTAAACACACACGACACCTTTCAAACATTTCAAAAAGTGAACTAAGCAAACTAAGAGCCCATGGATAACCATGGATACAAAGAGTGCTTACACCTTCCCTTTGTATAACCTACCCCCGAACTTTTTTTCTCAAAAGGTCTTTCCTGTTCTTTTATACCTTTCCTAATTGGATAAAATAAAAGTCGGTGGCGACTCTTGCACACCGCAACATTTGTTTGCGAAATATTAAAGTCAGTTCTCCCACTGAGTTACAGAACTGGCGACTCTGCTGGGGACACTTTAAAAAGAGGGGTTACCTTATAGTTTAGTTCACTTTACTATTCACTTGTATGACTTGTTTGCTTTATCTTTAAAGGTATTGCTGTGGTATTTGCTTGTGTTAAAGGTACTACACTCGGATCTAGTGTACCTTAGGTATGTGGAAATAGACCAAGGAGACTGTACGGCTCGTCCCGATATGGTTGATCTGGTAGCCACCGTTAGTGCGACACTTTGGTTTGTTCTAATGGCCCTTGAACTTGATTGAGGAGAAATTAGGCTGCCATGTAGTGTCATTAAGCACTAATTTGCCCTTAGAACCTTAGTTGAACTTAACTTTGGCCTATTAAGAAGTAGCGAGATGGTCGGCTTTGTATTCATGACCAAAGTTCGTTGATACTCGAAGCTACACTCATTGAGATCAATCTTTCAAGATATTTTCGGTCAGCCGCCCGAGTGCTGATTGAGATAATACTTTCGAGAAAGATCCATGATATGAGCTCCCTAGAACCCGATTACTATTCTAGGACAGGTTGAAGCAACTAAACTTCAGTGGGGAGGGTACTCACCTATGGACTACATGCAAGCCTTTAAACCTAAGGACTCTTGTGTGACTTGCTTGTGTGTGCTGCTAACCCTTTGATTTCCTTGCAGGTTTTGCTTGTAGGACTTATTTGTCCCTACCACCTTATGCGTTTGCCTAATGCATGACATTTGCATGACATCAGTCATTATGGCATCATAACATAGCATATCGACTAACCCTTTCAAGGATCTTAGGGATTTAGGACGCACAATTTTAGGTGCTCTTATCAAGGGGCGAGAGGATTTATTTTCCTCCGACCATATGTCTTCTAGTCCAAAGGCACAATACCTATCAAGGGGCAAGAGGATTTATTTTGCTCTAGCCATATGCCTTCAAATTCAGAAGTACCCCAAATCAGAGGCTATGACCCACTAGATATGGTGAGCTTTATTCCCATAGAAGGACATCCAAAATGAAAGTTCTTCAGACGAAGATGCGATCAACTTTTTTTTCCAAAGCTGCAAACTAAATTCCCTAAAAGATCCTTGAAAACATTGCATATACATAACATCGCATAACAGGTTTCCACGACAGGTTTCTCATCTTCTCTCGCTGTTTATTTCAGCATAAATGGATCTCGAACAATCATTCAAAAACCTTCAAGCCCAGAATGTCCAGTTTCAAGATCTGGTCATGAACTTGTCCAAGAGGAAAGATGAGCTGAAAGCACTCCTGACCAAGAAGGAGAAAAAGTCCAGAAGATCTGTGGGTGTCCTTAATATGGGAAGAAGATTCCGAGGTCCACTTAAGAAGGCTCAAGAAGTCAAGGTTCCTGAAGACAATAACAACGATCAAGATGACGATGCTAGCATCAAGAATGATGTGAAAAGCAACCACGATTCTGTCAAGCCCTCTAAGGAAGAAGAGGACTACTACTACTATAGGGATGAACATCCTGATGAGAAATACCAGCTGCTGAGAGAACGTATGAAGGCTATGGAGATCCAGAAGGTACCAGGGCTGGATTTTGAGGAGCTAGGACTCATCTCTGGAGTTTTCATCGCTCCGAAGTTCAAGATTCCGACTTTTGCTAAATATGACGGAGTCTATTGTCCTAAGCTGCATTTGAAATCATATGTGAGGAAGATTCAACATCATACTGCTGACAAGAAGTTGTGGATCCACTTCTTCCAAGAGAGTTTATCTGGAACCCAACTCGAGTGGTACTATCAACAAGAGGGTGCCAATATTCGTACTTGGGAAGACTTGGTTGTTGCTTTCTATAAGCAATACCAATACAATGCTGATCTCGCGCCAACCCGCATGCAACTACAAAGCATGTCTATGGGTTCTGACGAAAGCTTCAAGGAGTACGCCTAGAAATGGAGAGATCTGGCAGGCAGAGTTCAACCTCCGTTGGCTGTAAGAGAGTTGGTTGACATGTTATAAGTACATTGACTGGTCCTTTCTACAGCCATCTACTTGGAAGTTCTTCAGCTAGCTTCACAGACCTCATACTGACTGGGGAGCATGTTGAAAATGGTATCCGAAGCGGAAAAATTCAGGTGGCTACATCTTCTGGTGCTGTAAAAAAGCCATACGATATAAAGAATGAATCCAACAATGTTGAGGCAATCTTGGTCTCTAATCAAGCACCAACGCAACAACCACAAAATGATCAGCGTAAGCAACAAGGTGACCAATGTACTTGGAAATCCAAACCCAAGAGGTAATTTACTCCACTGCACATGCCATTATCTCAAGCTTTGCAACACTTGCTCAAGCGAAGTCTGATAACTCTATTGCCTCCATACTCAGCTCCAGCTAACCCCGCTCCCGGGTATAAGCATAATGCAAGATGCGCTTATCATTCAAATAGTCATGGTCACGATACAGAGGATTATGGGCCATTGAAGCATAAAATTCAAGACCTGATTGAAGAAGGGATCATTGAATTTGGCGAGCCAGAAGAGCCTCAGAAATTCTAATGCATTGATATCTATACGGATGTCTTTTTAGATCATTAGTTTATTTGCATTCGCAATTTCTTTCCCGTTTGTTAAACATTCGTCTTATGTCAGACTCTATTTATTTTATAATAATCATTAATGCATTGACTATGTTTGTCTTGAATCATTTCTTATTATTATTTTAAAACTTTGTTTTTACTTTGTTTTCTTTATGATATTCAACTTTCGCCAAAGTTGTGAGCCTTTTGAGGGAGGATGACGAAAACGATACCGCAACCTCATACTTTATGCTTTTGAACAGACTGTGCTGACGATGTACAAGCATTGTTTCGAGTCCTAAACAGTGGAGATATAAGGATGTTCATCCGTAGTCAACCCCTTTGAGCCTAAGGCGTAGGAGTTTTCTTCCTTGTACAATTTAAAACCCTTAATCATAATCTGGGGCAGGATAGTTACTCAGTTATGCCAGTGTTTCTTTTACACAATTAGTGATGGGTTCCTGTAATCATTAAAAATCAGGCAGTCAATGTCCTTCGAAAGAAAAAGTCTGCTAAGTCAAAACCTATGAAGGAGACCTAGGCAAAATTGAGACATCCCGCTGACTGCAATCTCAAAAATAAATAGTTCAGGCAAAAGTTAGGGATAACCAAAGTCAAAAGAGGTCACTACAACTCCTCGACAAAAAAATATTACAAAAAAGGGAGATAGATGACTTCCTTTTAAACAAATTTCAGGTTTTTGAACCGTTACCCATGTCAATGTTACAATTCCAAAGTCTTTTAGAGCACGAATGCACCGTTAACTGAGCATAGGATCGAAGAACATCACGAAGATTGGGATGAGCACCAATAAAAATTTGAGCCATTATCCTTTGTTTCTTAAAACCGTGAACCAAGCCACGTTACAACCCTTGAAAGTCCTAACAGAAGCATGGTTAGCTTGAAAGCGTACTATTACCAGAGGTATCCTGACTCCTTAAGGTTTACTATAAATCCTGAGTTGATATCATGTTTTTACTAATATTGCTTTCTTACATCTTTTGTTTTACTAAAAACGTTTTTAAAATTCAAGACAGGCATATGCATTGCATTTTTATGAGTGTCATTATAAAATCATTTGTCTACATAATTTCAAATCTTTGACATCAGGAAGAATCTGCATGGGGTATGACTAATGACTAAAAGTCCTCCCGACGGATAAAGTTATAGAGACGTCTCGTACGCTTGACTCAGTCCGCTAAAAAGCTTGTATATACAAGGGGCATGACATATTATTACCCCATCTACTAGGGGAAATCTGGTCACAATTCATAGAATCTCTCAAAGGCGTTGAACCACCAGAAAGGCTAGGCCATCACTGGGGGCATGTTGCGTTAGTCACAAATTTCAGCAAGAGATGTGTAGCTACTAGTATCAGATGGTGTCAGTATTTGTCTCTCCTTCGAAGTTCTAATTCCAGTAATATCAAGCATCAAGCATACCAGGTTACTGAATCCAGGGGCAGGTAGACTCCCATAGGCTAAGGACCACATATGGTTAAACAATGTTTTCCAACAGCAAGTACTCAAAGACATGGGGCAATGAAAAGTTGAAATCTCTGGGAATCTTCCCCACAGATTTGTTTTCACAACAATATCCCCACTATCCTCGAGAATGTTATCTTCAAAAAAATCTCTTCCCAATAGAGGCTTGGTTCTCCAACGGAGTTTACATCTCCGACACTGCCGGTTCTCCAACACAATCTTCTTCTCCAACATGGTTTATTCAAACTCTCTATCTCCATTTAAGTTGACACAGCAGAGCTTGATCAGATAGTACATCAGGAGATTATTCTTCTCTTTTGTCCCCAAGATACATCAGGATCAGATCACTCAAGCTGCTCTCATCCCCAAGCGAAAATAAAAAATCCCCAGCTGGATATCCTCGAACAGAAGACAGGAATTTTCAACACAATCATCTTGTCATTATCTCCAGCACAAAGATTTATTTTCTCAACTAGCAATATGCTTCGACTATATATCCCATCTCTGCATCATTCATAATACATGCATAACATACGGTACTCTCGATTATTTCGAGAACCTCATCACACAAAACATGCATCAGGATATTGCATAAAATTAATTTTTCCTTTTCAGGTCACTTCACAATCAAAGGAACATTATCATCCAAGTACAGTGCAAAGACGATCATTTCAACGGTTTGATTTTGACACTCATTCAAGACACAAATACAATTCCGATGCTTCATTCCGGGTTTTTCCTCAAAGATAATTAAGAAACAATCAAAGAGCTTCTCATCCTTTCTAGGAACCTTTTCTAGGTGGTCTTTTTAAGACATATCATATCCTTTCTAGGAACCTTTCTAGGTAGTCTTTTCTAAGACATTTCCTATCCTTTCTAGGAACCTTTCTAGGTATTCTTCTCTAATACGTTTATCATCCTTTCTAGGAACCTTTCCAGGTAGTCTTCTCTAAGACGCTTCTTATCCTTTCTAGGAACCTTTCTAAGTTAGTCTTGTTTAAGAAATATCATATCCTTTCTAGGAGCCTTTCTAGGTAGTCTTCTTTAAGACGTTTCATATTCTTTCTAGGAACCTTTCTAGGTAGTTTATTAGTGCATTTTTATGCACGTCCTTCCATGTTTGTACTCAAGTATTTCCTTGGTTTATTTTGATTATTTTTATGTTTTAATGTGTTTTCATAATTTAATTTATTTTTATGCTTATTTGATTTTCGTATTTTATTTTCAGCTTTGGCAGCTTTCACGGAAACGATCATAACTGGAGTTCTAGGAATCCGATTGAGGCGTTCTAATATTCGCTGGAAAGCTAAGAGAGAGAGCTACGACATTCATGTTGGAGTTGAAGTCAGATTTGGAGCCTATAATTCCCAGATTTGCGTTTGAAGCTGCATCACTATTTTATTTTCAATTTCTGGGTCGTTACTAGTGAGCCGAGTTTTGTAATTCGACCCAGTTGGGTCATAAACATTTTTTGGCTGATTCCTAGGTTAGGCAGCGGAATACACTATTCATGAAACACTGTTCATCGTTTACTATTCACGAAATATTTTGGAGCTTGATACGATTGTGGAGAACTAAACATTCAGAGTCAATCTGCTGTAATCGC
Source organism: Vicia villosa (assembly GCF_029867415.1). Lineage (NCBI taxonomy): Eukaryota > Viridiplantae > Streptophyta > Magnoliopsida > Fabales > Fabaceae > Vicia > Vicia villosa. The sequence continues at coordinate 92,583,626 of NC_081181.1, read as the reverse complement.
GTTCCAACGCTTTGAGGTTTATACTTTATCAATTTAATTCGTTTCTCTTTCAATACTAATCTATGATTTGCATTTGCTTAATTTGTGTATACATGGAATTGTGTTGATTAACTTCGTAAGATTGCATCCCTAACTTTTAATCGCCGTTACGTCGCTTTGTCGTTAATTCACGTTTGTAATTCGTGTTTGCTTAATTCACGAGAGCTTAACCCGTTTGCTTAATTCGGAATACAGGAATGTCAATCTAGTTTATGTCTTTTGCGCTTGTCAATTGATATAGAAATCGAATAGAGATCGAAGCCGCTTAGGGATTTGGTAAGGTAGAAACTTATGATAAGCCGGAACCGAAAACAGTAGATTGGCTTAATTTTATAATCACTTATTTTTAATCGCTTTTGATAATCACTTTTTTCTAATTCGACCAAACCAACCCCCCCAATTCGATTTCAGTTAGTAATAATTAAGAATCCTTGACAGACGATATTCCAGTTAAATTGTCGCTGTACTACGGTTTTTTTTTTAAAAAACTACTCATTTTTTATCCGCGCGCGACAGCGGATCAAATTGGCGCCGTTGCCGGGGATTCTTATCGTTATTAACTGATTTTAGAGTCTTAGATTTAGTGTTCGTGCGTTTAGGCAGTAGTTTCCTCACGGTTTTGGCCAATCCGCGTTTAGAGTCAAAAAATTCAGTTTTTGCAAAAATTGTGTTCGATTGTAAAACGTTTTTCCCTACTGGAAGTAGAAAAATCGTGCGATCAATACGCCCTTACTCTATAAGAGTATAGGAATTTGACCCAAAATCGCCAAATTTATCGTTTTTATATTTTTAATGAATTTTTTACTGTTTTCATAGAGTCAAAAAAATCCAAAAAAAATCTCAAAATTCTTATTTCATCTAATTAGATTAAATTTCGTATTTTTATATTTTTCTGAACTTATTTTAATAGTGTTCCTTCATTCTATTTGTTTATGGCTGTTATAGGATATTGTAGGCATTTTCTTTGTTGTTGCATTGCTTAATTGATTTTGATTTTGAACTTAATTTTGATAACATGGTTGATCAAAGAACACTAAGGCAGCTAGTTGCACTTGATGTAATTATAATGGTTTATATATTGAATATGCTGATGTTGTTGTTACCTTTGAATTGAAATCTGGTTTAATACACTTGTTGCCAAGGTTTAGTGGTCTTGCAGGTGAGGATCCACACAAGCATCTGAAAGAATTCCATATTGTTTGTTCTACACCATTGAGACCTAAAGGAATAACAGATGACCATATCAAGCTGAGAGTCTTCCCATTCTCACTTCAAGGTGCTGCAAAAGATTGGTTATACTACCTTGAGCCGAATTCTGTTACAAGCTGGAATGATCTCAAAAATATGTTCTTAGAAAGATTCTTCCCTCCCCAAGTTACCACTTTTGCATCTTCCTGACCTTCATTAGAGGATATTGTAAAACAAATGGCTGTAAATAATCTTCAGTATCAACAACAAATAGATTCTACTCTTCAGACTTTGCAAACACAAATTGGACAACTTGTCACTTTGATGAATGCCATGCAGCCAGCTCAAGGATCAAACCAACAACCCTTGGAAGAGCAATCTGATTTTCAAATAGAGTTGCTTTCTGAAAATGTTGATGATACTTGTACTGATTTGTTTGCAGATGATTTTCAAACATTGTCTGGTTTTGATGATGTTTACTCTTGTGATGTTTGTACAGACACTAATATTTTCTCTGTTTGTGTTGAAATTGAGCTTGCCTTGCAAAATGATATTCTTACTGCAGATGAGGTTGCAAATGAAGTTGTTCATGTAGATGAAGCTCTCGACACCCCGACTGCCTGGAAAAAACCATCCATTGAACAACCACCTTCCCGAGAGCTGAAACCAATTCTTAAAAATCTTAAATATGCTTATTTAGAGATGAATAAAAAACTTCCGGTTATAACTTCTTCTAAACTTTATTTTGATCAAGAAAGTAAGTTTTTGCAAGTTTTGAAGAAGCATAAGAAAGGAATTGGATGAACCTTGGATGACATTTATGATATTAGTTTGTCTATGTGTGTGCATAGGATCTCACTTGAAGATGTAGCAAAAGTAGTGAGGCAGCCCCATAACCTTTGGTTCCTTGATGTTGTGAAAGATGAGAGCACCTTCACGTGCCCATTTGACACTTTTACTTTTAGAAGAACATTCTTTGATCCTGGAATAAAAGGCGAAGGAGCTAAACCACTTTTTAAGGACGATGAGCATTACCCGAAGCTGATCCATGAGAACTATGTTTTGGAAGGAGAGATTGTAGAAGAGCCTTCACTTGCAAAGGTTGTTTATGTGATCACATATCCTCCTTGACTACTCGGGTGTGTTCTGTCCTTTCTCTCACTCTCATTTTGTAATTATGTCCTTTCATTGAGTACAATGCTTTGTTTTATTTACTTGTTTTACTATTTTGTCTTGTTTTGTTTTCAGTTATTATAAAAAAATGCATCTTTTTGAAAGTTCTAGGCTATAGACTAATTTGAGATTAGTTTGCGGAGACTTGGGAAAAGTTTACAAGATCGGTATCGTCTTAACACCATAAGTCTCCTGCATGTGGAAGTTGATTTGAATTTTTTATTATGTTTTAGCCTTACATTCTCATTCTCTGACAGCTCTTGAGTAGTTTATTTCAGCAGTCGGCACCATCTCTCACACACTTTACACAGGGAAGCCGATGAATATAAGTGAGTGTTTCGAAAAGAAAAAAAGGGGAATGCACCTTCTAAGTGTGGTGACCCTCACCCGGTCACTTAACCCAACAGTTGTAGAACCTTCAAAAGAAAAAGTTGAAAATAAGACTCTTTGTTAGTTGGTTCAGCGGTTTCTGGTGCTGAACTTGGTAGGGCGGATTACAATGTGATCCCCCACAACTACAACTGAGTAAGCAAAGGGTTATGCCAAGTAAGTACCAGAACCCCGTGCAGAAAAGGATCAGAGTCACTAACCGGTCGTCTTGCTATAAGTGTGTGGAGATAATGGGCTTAATGTGATTGCGCCTGAATGAAAAAGAGCAAAAAGGATGAGTAAGTTAGGCTATGGTATAATAATATGATTTGAATTGGTTTGTGTATTTAGGAGGCTTATGTCTGCATAATTATATATTAGTGCTCCTACGATATCCTTAGTGTGCAAGATTAGTACCTGTCGATGCAAACTTACCCAAAGAAGATTTGTAGCCTAGGTTGAGTAACTGTTGATGTATTTGTGCTTTCTTTGTTTTGTTTTTCATTTTGCTGAGAGTGCAAAAGTTCAAGTGTGGAGGAATTTGATCAGTGCATTTTTATGCACGTCCTTCCATGTTTATACTCAAGTATTTCCTTGGTTTGTTTTGATTATTTTTATGTTTTAATATGTTTTCATAATTTAGTTTATTTTTATGCTTATTTGATTTTCGTATTTTATTTTCAGCTTTGGCAGCTTTCACGGAAATGATCATAACTGGAGTTATATGAATCCGATTGAGGCGTTCTGATAATTGCCGGAAAGCTAAGAGAGAGAGCTACGACTTTCATGTTGGAGTTGAAGTCAGATTCGGAGCCTATAATTCCCAGATTTGCGTTTGAAGCTACAACACTATTTTATTTTCAGTTTCTGGGTCGTTACTAGTGGGTCGGGTTTTGTAATTCGACACAGTCGGGTCATAAACATTTTTTGGCTAATTCCTAGGTTAGGCAGCCGAATACACTATTCACGAAACAATGTTCATCGTTAACTATTCACGAAATATTTTGGAGCTTGATACGATTATGGAGAACTAAACATTCAGAGTCAATCTGCTGTAATCGCGTTCCAACGCTTTGAGTTTTATACTTTATCAATTTAATATGTTTCTCTTTCAATAGTAATCTGTGAATTGCATTTGCTTAATTTGTGTATACATGGAATTGTGTTGATTAAATTCGTAAGATTGCATCCCTAACTTTTAATCGCCGTTACGTCGCTTTGTCGTTAATTCGCGTTTGTAATTCGTGTTTGCTTAATTCACGAGAGCTTAACCCGTTTGCTTAATTCGGAATACATGAATGTCAATCTAGTTTATGTCTTTTGAGCTTGTCAATTGATATAGAAATCGAATAGAGATCGAAGCCGCTTAGGGATTTGGTAAGGTAGAAACCTATGATAAGCCGGAACCGAAAATAGTAGATTGCCTTAATTTTATAATCACTTATTTTTAATCGCTTTTGATAATCACTTTTTTTTAATTCGACCAAACCAAACCCCCCCCCCATTTCGATTTCAGTTAGAAATAACTAAGAATCCTTGAGAGAAGATATTCGAGTTAAATTGTCGTTGTACTACGGTTTAAAAAAAAAAACTACTCGTTTTTAATCCGCGCGCGACAGCGGATCAATAGTCTTCTCTAAGATGTTTCTTATCCTTTCTAGGTAGTCTTTTCTAAGATGTTTCTTATCCTTTCTAGGAGCCTTTCTAGGTAGTCTTCTCTAAGACGTTTCATGTCCATTCTAGGAGCCTTTCTAGGTTAGTCTTGTTTAAGACATACAATATCATTTTTAGGAGACTTTCTAGGTGTTCTTGTTTAAGACATATCTCAACCTGTTAGTAATCTTCTTTAAATATTTATCCAATCCTTTCGAAGACATCTCTTGCCTCTTTTTGGGAGCTTCTTAGTTAGTCTTCTCTAAGATAATCCTTCCCAAGCTTTGTTCAAGGCATAATCTTCTTTACATCAGTTTTCTATCTTCTGTTGAACCTGTTCAGGTAGCTTCATCTAATGTGTCCCTTATCACAGTCTTTTTTAAGCCAATGGTCTGTCCTTTCCGGGAACCTTTCCAGATACAATCAAGGCGTATGATTCAGCCTGAAAAGCATCTGCTTTAGTAAACTCTCTGTCAACACCTGGATGACATCTTTAAGCCCATCTCAGAAAACTTTCTGCCAACACATGGATGGCATCTTTAAGCCCATCTCAGATAACTTTCTGCCAACATCCAGATGGCATCTTTAAGCCCATCTCCTACAAAAGTCCCTATCTCAGCAAGGGAAAATTTCTGGGTATTCTAGTGTTCAATCCTCTTCCACCTTGAGATTCCGATAGGCACACATGCCAATTTACATCCTCAGGTTTACGAAGATTGAACAGGGGCAGTTGTCATACCCCAAAATTTGCCCATCGTCTTTCAAATAATTTGGTTCAAGTACTGAGGAATAAGCTCACTTACCTATCTCCTAAACAACAAGCCTCCAACCAGGGTTTTGCTTTTCTCCAGGTAAAATCAGTTTTTGATACCTCAGGTGGACTCCATGGCTTCCCATATGCTTTAAAGTATCCTCATGCCAATTTTCAAGCCATGATTCGTAAGATTGCTCATTCAACTGCTCAAATGGTCCACAGTCAACCAGTTTAACCTAAAAGTCAACTATGGACAAATCACAATCAAAACTCTTGATTTTTGGTCAACATCAATATTTTGAAGTCAGATTCATCATTTGATCAAGGGTTGATCATGATTAATCAAGGAAAGCTCATAAATCATCAAAACTTGAAGTTGCTAAATTAGGGTTTCAAGGAGAAAGTCAACTAAACTTTGACTGGCCATAAATCTCTCATACTTCATCATAAATACCCCAACCAAAGCTCATTCAAAAGTAAATTCAATTCTCTACAACTTTGATGTTGGGCCCAAGTCCAAGAACTGCATCATTTGAGAGATAGAAGCTAATACATTACATGTCTTTCTAGAAGCTCGCAAAAAGCTGTTTTTTGTCAGGAGCCATATCTTCTAAATAAAATCTCCAAATGGAAAAAAGGTTCCAAAGTGGCTTGTAGAGAACATTTTAGGCTTCCCAGAAAGTCCTATAACACCTTCATAAGATAAAAATTGAGGAAGTTATGGATTGCACAAGTTGGCTAAAAGTTGAGAAAAGTATGAAACCCTAATTGATGAATTTTGAACTTTTGAGTAATGGGCCTATTATTTCAAGTAACCCACGTGGATTTGAGCTCATCAAGGGCCCATGAACCATTTCATCCTTATTTTATGGTTTTTATTTATTTTATTTTGAATTTATTCATTAAAATCTAAATAAATCAAAATAAAATCATTATTTAATGATAAAATATGATTGGATTATTTGTAAAATCTTATAATCAGATTGAGATTGATCTAATGGCCAAGAAATAGTGGAGAAAGTGCATGAAATAGCATGGAGCTTAATATAGAAAGATTTAATACATGAATCAAAATTAAAAGTTTTCCAATCAAATGTTTGATTCTTTCCCAAACTATCAAACCCTAATAGCTCCTCTATATATTCTCACTCTTTTCAGCATGAGCAACCACGAAACCCTAGCCTCAAAACAGCTCCTCCATACGTGCAAAAAAATCACAAAAAAGGTGCAAATCGTATTCACTATAGCAGGCAGTCTCAAGTCCAAAAAACTTTTCCAATCACCTCTAAAGACTGTTAGAACAAGATTTGTTCTTATCAATTATCTTAGTTTTGATGATAACAATAATATGAATTTTGCTTAAGATAATATGGTACTCTAATCCAATGCAATTTCCCTTTCAGGAAATATATAAAGAGTACGCATGATTCAGCGCTCAGAAGTTGTATCTCAAATGGTTCAGCATGCAACATCAGAACATGGTCTGGCAAGACATCAGAAGATGGTCGAAGCAGAATCAGAACATGGGTCTATGGAAGCATCAGAAGAACATGAGATCAGAAGCACTGAAGATCAGAAGATGGTATCACGCTCAGAAGCACTTCAAGATCAGAAGATCAGAAGATGCTATGCACCAAGCTGTTTTGACTCTGATGATATTCAAACGTCGTATTCACAAACATCAGATCAGAAGGAAGTACAGGTGGCAGACTACGCTGACTGACAAAAGGAACGTTAAAAGCTACTAAAGGCTACGTCAGTAGACACAGCGTGAACAAGGCTCGAGGTAGTTGACAAAAGCGTATAACATTAAGTGCAATGCTGTACGGAACACGCAAAGCATTAAATGCATTCAACGGTCATCTTCTCAACGCCTATAAATATGAAGTTCTGATGAGAAGCAAGGTTACCAATTTCTACATCTATTCTGTGAATATCAAACTTGCTGAAACGCTGTTCAATCAAAGCTCAGAATCTTCATCTTCATCAACTCACTACATTGCTGTTGTAATATCTTAGTGAGATTAAGCTTAAACGTTAAGAGAAATATCATAGTTGTGATTATCGCTTTTAAGAAGCATTTGTAATACTCTTAGAATTACATTAAGTTGTAAGGAACTAGAGTGATCAGTGTGATCAGTATACTCTAGGAAGTCTTAGCAGTTGGCTGAGCAGTTTGTAACTAGAGTGATCGTGTTGATCAGAATACTCTAGGGAAGTCTTAGGAGTGAACTAAGCCTAGAGTGATCGTGTTGATCAGTAGACTCTAGAAAAGTCTTAGAGGGTATCTAAGCAGTTGTTCCTGGAGTGATCAGTGTGTGATCAGAAGACTCTGGAAGACTTAGTTGCGGACTAAGTGGAAAACCATTGTAATCCGTGCGATTAGTGGATTAAATCCTCAGGTTGAGGTAAATCATCTCTGCGGGGGTGGACTGGAGTAGCTTCGTTAACAGCGAACCAGGATAAAAATAATTGTGCAATTTATTTTTATCGTCCAAGATTTAAAGTGACACTTATTCAATCCCCCCCTTTCTAAGTGTTTTTCTATCCTTCAATTGGCATCAGAGCGCCGGTTCTAAGGTGCAAGCACTTAACCGTGTTTAGAAAAGATTCAGGAAGAGAAAAACGCTTCATTTAAAAGATGGTTGATGAAAGTGAAAAGTCTACATCTACACCTGCATCTACATCTGGCTCTGCTGAGCAATACAACGGTAACAATGGTTATACTAGACCGCCGGTATTTGATGGTGAAAACTTTGAATACTGGAAAGATAAACTGGAAAGTTACTTTCTGGGTCTAGATGGTGATCTATGGGATCTTCTAATGGATGGTTACAAACATCCAGTAAATGCCAGTGGCGTGAAGCTGTCAAGGCAAGAAATGAATGATGATCAAAAGAAGCTTTTCAGGAATCATCATAAATGTAGAACTGTTTTGCTGAATGCTATCTCTCATGCTGAGTATGAGAAGATATCTAACAGGGAAACGGCCTATGACATATATGAGTCCTTGAAAATGACTCATGAAGGAAATGCTCAAGTCAAGGAGACTAAAGCTCTAGCCTTAATCCAGAAGTATGAAGCCTTCAAGATGGAGGATGACGAAGACATTGAAAAGATGTTTTCAAGATTTCAAACTCTTACTGCTGGATTGAGAGTTCTTGACAAGGGATACACCAAGGCTGATCACGTAAAGAAGATCATCAGAAGCTTACCCAGAAGATGGGGTCCTATGGTGACTGCATTCAAGATTGCAAAGAATCTGAATGAAGTTTCTCTGGAAGAGCTTATCAGCGCCTTGAGAAGTCATGAAATAGAGCTGGACGCAAATGAGCCTCAAAAGAAAGGTAAGTCTATTGCATTAAAATCAAATATCAAGAAATGCACTAACGCTTTTCAGGCCAGAGAAGAAGATCCTGAAGAATCAGAATCTGAAGAAGAAGATGAACTGTCCCTGATCTCCAGAAGGCTAAATCAACTCTGGAAGACCAAGCAAAGGAAGTTCAGAGGCTTCAGAAGTTCAAGGAAATTTGAACGTGGAGAATCTTCTGATGAAAGAAGATTTGACAAGAAGAAGGTCATGTGCTATGAATGCAATGAGCCTGGACACTACAAGAATGAATGTCCAAATCTTCAGAAGGAAAGTCCCAAGAAAAAGTTTCATAAGAAGAAAGGTCTTATGGCAACCTGGGATGAGTCAGAAGATGATTCAGAAGATGAGCAGGCTAACTGTGCGCTGATGGCGACAGAAGATGACGGATCAGAATCTACATCAGAATCAGATTCTGAAGAGGTATTTTCTGAACTTACTAGAGATGAGTTAGTTTCCGGTCTAACTGAACTTCTGGAACTCAAGTCTCAGATTAGTCTCAAATACAAAAAGCTGAAAAAGCAATTTGAATTTGAAACAAAGAAGCTTGAGTTGGAGAATTCTGAATTAAAAGAAAAACTTTTAAAATTATCCAATAATGTTGGATCTCCTTCTGATTCAGAAAAATCCACTCCTAGTCTAAACCATATTCTGAAAGAATATGATTTAAGTTTCAGGAAGTTCTTATCTAGAAGTATTGGCAGAAGTCAGCTAGCTTCTATGATATATGCCGTATCTGGAAACAAAAGAGTTGGCATTGGCTATGAGGGTGAAACCCCATACAAACTTGAACCTGTTGATGAAATGAAAATTACCTACAAGCCATTGTATGATCAGTTCAAGTATGGCCACTCTCATGATATTAGGCACACTTCACATGCTCAAAGTTTTCACATAACACACACCAAGAAGCATGTGACACAACCTAGGAAATATCATGAAACTCACATTAAAAATTATCATGCTGTTCCTCCTATTGCTTATAATGTTAAACCCAAGTTCAATCAGAACTTGAGAAAATCTAACAAGAAAGGACCCAAGAAGATGTGGGTACCTAAGGATAAGATTATTCCTATTGCAGATATCCTTGGCTGCAAGAAGGACAAAGCACAACATGTCATGGTACCTGGACTCTGGATGCTCACGACACATGACAGGAAGAAGGTCTATGTTCCAAGACCTGGTGCTTAAGTCTGGAGGAGAAGTCAAGTTTGGAGGAGATCAGAAGGGCAAGATAATTGGCTCTGGAACTATAAAGTCTGGTAACTCTCCTTCCATTTCTAATGTACTTCTTGTAGAAGGATTAACTCATAACCTCTTATCTATCAGTCAATTGAGTGACAATGGTTATGATATAATCTTTAATCAAAAGTCTTGCAAGGCTGTAAATCAGAAGGATGGCTCAATCCTATTTACAGGCAAGAGGAAGAACAACATTTATAAGACAGATCTGCAAGATCTTATGAGTCAGAAGGTGACCTGTCTTATGTCTGTTTCTGAAGAGCAGTGGGTCTGGCACAGAAGATTAGGTCATGCTAGTTTGAGAAAGATTTCTCAGATTAACAAACTGAATCTGGTCAGAGGACTCCCTAATCTGAAATTCAAATCAGATGCTCTTTGTGAAGCATGTCAGAAGGGCAAGTTCTCCAAACCTGCATTCAAGTCTAAGAATGTTGTTTCTACCTCAAGGCCATTAGAACTCTTGCACATTGATCTGTTTGGACCAGTCAAAACAGCATCTGTCAGAGGAAAGAAATATGGATTAGTCATCGTAGATGATTATAGCCGCTGGACTTGGGTAAAATTCTTAAAACACAAGGATGAGACTCATTCAGTGTTCTTTGATTTCTGCATTCAGATTCAATCTGAAAAAGAGTGTAAAATCATAAAGGTCAGAAGTGATCATGGTGGTGAATTTGAGAACAGATCCTTTGAAGAATTCTTCAAAGAAAATGGTATTGCCCATGATTTCTCTTGTCCTAGAACTCCACAGCAAAATGGGGTTGTAGAGCGAAAGAATAGGACTCTGCAAGAAATGACCAGAACCATGATCAATGAAACCAATATGGCTAAGCATTTCTGGGCAGAAGCAATAAACACTGCATGCTATATTCAGAATAGAATCTCTATCAGACCTATTCTAAATAAGACTCCTTATGAATTGTGGAAGAATAGAAAGCCCAACATTTCATATTTCCATCCTTTTGGATGTGTATGCTTTATTCTGAACACTAAAGATCATCTTAGTAAGTTTGATTCCAAAGCTCAAAAGTGTTTCCTTCTTGGATATTCTGAACGCTCAAAAGGCTACAGAGTATACAATACTGAAACATTGGTTGTAGAAGAATCAATCAATATCAGGTTTGATGATAAGCTTGGTTCTGAAAAACCAAAGCAGTTTGATAATTTTGCAGATTGTGATATTGATATATCAGAAGTTGTTGAGCCAAGAAGCAACGCATCAGAAGCAGAGCTCCTCAGAAGCAAAGAATCAGAAGATCAAGTATCAGCTTCTCTGGAGGATCTAAGTATTTCTGAAGAACCATCTGTCAGAAGATCATCCAGACTTATCTCTGGTCATTCAGAAGATGTCATTCTTGGAAAGAAGGATGATCCAATCAGAACAAGAGCATTCCTTAAGAACAATGCAGACTGTCAATTAGGTCTTGTATCTTTGATCGAGCCAACTTCTGTTGATCATGCTCTAGAAGATCCAGACTGGATAATTGCTATGCAAGAAGAACTGAATCAGTTTACAAGGAATGATGTTTGGGATCTTGTTCCTAGACCAGATGGATTCAATTTAATCGGCACAAATTGGGTCTTCAGAAACAAGCTCAGAATGAGAAGATGAGAAATTCTTACGTATGAGTATCCTTTGATATGAAATTTTTTTAAGAAGTTCTGATAGAAATCAATTAGAAACTGTGATTCAGTTATTACTAACGTTTCAGTGTCTAAGTTGATTCAGAATCTCTCTAAAAGCAAAACAGCTGTAACTGGCTATCCAGATGGTAAACACGTGTTCACTATTCCTAAACAAGCGTGCGTGCAGTTGAGGGGACGTCTACATAGGTAACTGTGCAAATCACGTTTTTTGTCATTATTATCTCTCCTCATGTCACGTAACATTAAATGCCTTTCATCATTTACTCTCTTTCAATTTTTTTTATATACTCTTCAAACGTTTCTTTTCCCTCTCATATTTCTCTCTCTCTCTGCATTCGGTTTCTTTTTCATCTCTCTCTTTTCATATCATAAACCCTAGCAGTTTCCAATATCTGAAAATTCATCATGAATCCATCGTCAAGCTCTGGGAATCAAGACAATGATAGGAAACAAAAGAGAAAGGCATCTGCTGAACCAGAAACCAAACCTAAAAGAGTTAGGATCTCCTACGACCCTCTCAAAGTGTATCAACCCCTTGACGGTTCCCGTCAATCACCTCCCTCTTCAAAGACCTCCACCACCTCTTCCTCCTCATTCATCCTCTCGGAACCACCTTCTTCACCATCTGATATCTCCTCTCCTTTAACCCCTCCATCAGATATTTCTTCATCCCTCTCATACCCTTTTCCCACCAGAACACCTAATCCCTATAGTGTTGTTCTTCCCGACTCAAGGTTCACTATCAACCCTCCAACCCCTACCACTCAAACATATCTGGAGCTTTTACATGCTGATGTAAATGGCTGGTTGGAGATTCTAGGTGCTGCTCACCTTAATCATCTGGATGAGTTTGCTACAAACAACCTCTGGAATACCTTTCGTCAGGATTTTCTGGATAAGGCTACAGACACTCAGAGAAGGATTATGTCTGAAGCTCCTGGTGTTCGTGGTCTCCGGTTGGAAGTTGGTGAGAGTAGCCACCACTGTCTCATCAGGAACAGAAGCGTTCTTGAAGAGAAGATACCTGCAGATGAGTTGGAAGAAGAAAATCTCTGCAGAGATATCGTGGTGTGGAAACCCCGGTCTTCTGTGCTCTGGTTTCCTGTGCTGACTGGAGACTTTCAGTGGCTGTTCAACTGGTTCAGAATGAACCCTTCTGAAAAAGCACCTCTCATGATCTTTCCAGTAGTGGTTTATCGTGCTGAAGTTGCTAGTCCTACTCCTCCAACAAACCTAGCAGCTATTCTTCAAGCATTGGAAGATGGAACTTCTGAGCTGCCTGAACCAGAATATGCCAAGGCTCCTTCTGAGTCAGACTCAGATGAGGAAATGGGAGATGCACAAGCTGAAGATCTTCCAGAAGATCACCCTGCTGAGATTGCTGTCCCTCTGGGCAGAAATACTGGTGCTTCTTCTTCTGGTGAAACCTCAGCTCTGATGGAGACCTTGGAAACTCTTCATCAGAATCAAGCTATGCTGGCTTCTCGTTTGAACGCGCAAGAAGCAGCCAATGCTGAGTTTCGTTCCTTCATGTCAAGGCAAGCTACAAGCACTGACGGGATTCATGATGTTCTGGCGCGGATTTTGCGTAGGCTAGGATCTTAGGATTTGGTCTTTGTAGTTTCCTTTCCTTGTTGCATCTGTTTTCCTGCATTCCTGTCTTGTAAACCTTTTTGATTATCAATGAAAAAGTTTCTTTGATTTACATTCCAATGATTCTATTTGTCGTTTTATGCATCTGAATTTTTTTTGATGTTATGACAAAAAGGGGGAGAAGATAAATGATAAATGATTTGATTAATCTATCAGTTGCTGGGTAAAGGCTCCCACACATTCACTAACAAGAACTACAAGTTCTATATGGTTTGAGTGTTTTGCAGGTACAGAAGTGAAGTGAATCTTCAGAAGCAAACACAAGAAGCAAAACCATGGAAACTGAAGCAAGCTGAGTGCTGTCAAGCTTCAGAGATCAGAAGCAAGAAAGAAGAATGAATCAGAAGCACTGATAATAGAATTTGAATATCATTGTCTATCCTGTTCTGACAAAATTCTATTTGCTCTGATACATATAATGTTATGGCTCTGATACATTATTTGCTCTGATACATTATTTCAGCCTATATGGCTCTGATACATATAATGTGTTCAAACATACATTTTATGTTCTAACTCGTTCATGCTGACTTTTGTCGTTTAGTTTTTGTTCTGTAACATTTCAGGATGTAGAGATGCTCTGATGATGCTCTGGTACATTCAACAATGTTCTGATACAAATCTAGCATGAAGTGATGTTGGTAGACATTCAAAGTTCTGAAGCTATCCGAGGGAAGCAGAAATCAGAAGATGTGAATGTTCTAAAAGATCCAGAAAATTCAAGTTCTGAAGCTGTCCTGAATGGAAGCAGAAGTCAGAAGCTGTGAATGTTCTGAAGATCAAAGAAATTCAAGTTATGAAGCTGTCCACGATGGAAGCAGGAATCAGAAGCTGTGAGTGTTCTAAGGATCTAAAGAAATTCAAGTTCTGAAGCTGTCCAATGGAAGCAGAAGTCAGAAGCTATGAATTCTCTGAAGGCAGAAGCTTATATGATCGTCTCTACCGAAATAATCAGGGAAGTCTTTTATCAAAGTTCTTCGAGTATTTATTTCAGGGGGAGATTATTTATCTCAGGGGGAGATTGTTAATCTCAGGGGGAGACATATTCATATGCTTATGCTATAGCTGTGTAATTTGTCTTTTGCCGTCTACTCTTTCTGATCGCAAATTCATATCATTTATATATGTTTTTGTCATCATCAAAAAGGGGGAGATTGTTAGAACAAGATTTGTTCTTATCAATTATCTTAGTTTTGATGATAACAATAATATGAATTTTGCTTAAGATAATATGGTACTCTAATCCAATGCAATTTCCCTTTCAGGAAATATATAAAGAGTACGCATGATTCAGCGCTCAGAAGTTGTATCTCAAATGGTTCAGCATGCAACATCAGAACATGGTCTGGCAAGACATCAGAAGATGGTCGAAGCAGAATCAGAACATGGGTCTATGGAAGCATCAGAAGAACATGAGATCAGAAGCACTGAAGATCAGAAGATGGTATCACGCTCAGAAGCACTTCAAGGTCAGAAGATCAGAAGATGCTATGCACCAAGCTGTTTTGACTCTGATGATATTCAAACGTCGTATTCACAAACATCAGATCAGAAGGAAGTACAGGTGGCAGACTACGCTGACTGACAAAAGGAACGTTAAAAGCTACTAAAGGCTACGTCAGTAGACACAGCGTGAACAAGGCTCGAGGTAGTTGACAAAAGCGTATAACATTAAGTGCAATGCTGTACGGAACACGCAAAGCATTAAATGCATTCAACGGTCATCTTCTCAACGCCTATAAATATGAAGTTCTGATGAGAAGCAAGGTTACCAATTTCTACATCTATTCTGTGAATATCAAACTTGCTGAAACGCTGTTCAATCAAAGCTCAGAATCTTCATCTTCATCAACTCACTACATTGCTGTTGTAATATCTTAGTGAGATTAAGCTTAAACGTTAAGAGAAATATCACAGTTGTGATTATCGCTTTTAAGAAGCATTTGTAATACTCTTAGAATTACATTAAGTTGTAAGGAACTAGAGTGATCAGTGTGATCAGTATACTCTAGGAAGTCTTAGCAGTTGGCTGAGCAGTTTGTAACTAGAGTGATCGTGTTGATCAGAATACTCTAGGGAAGTCTTAGGAGTGAACTAAGCCTAGAGTGATCGTGTTGATCAGTAGACTCTAGAAAAGTCTTAGAGGGTATCTAAGCAGTTGTTCCTGGAGTGATCAGTGTGTGATCAGAAGACTCTGGAAGACTTAGTTGCGGACTAAGTGGAAAACCATTGTAATCCGTGCGATTAGTGGATTAAATCCTCAGGTTGAGGTAAATCATCTCTGCGGGGGTGGACTGGAGTAGCTTCGTTAACAGCGAACCAGGATAAAAATAATTGTGCAATTTATTTTTATCGTCCAAGATTTAAAGTGACACTTATTCAATCCCCCCCTTTCTAAGTGTTTTTCTATCCTTCAAAGACATCATAGAGTAAGAATGGATCCTTGTTGAAGCCCCAGGACGTGTAAAACGCATGCATTATATTCATTTCTTTATACAATTCTTGAATTTTTGGTTTGTTCTATTTTGATGTATTTCCCTTGAATCTAACGATGTATATGAGTTCGTGGTATTGTTTAGGAGAGGATTGATCCTTTGGAACGAAGCTTTAGCACCACAAACATGAATCACCATTATTAAGGCTCAAACAAAGAAGCTTTTCGTTTTCCTATTTATAGACGTTATCAGGCCAAAATAACGTCATATTCTTGTTCAGGAGACGATTTTGAGTCAATATGGACTATTTTCGTTTTTATTTGATCCGATTTTACAGGTATTTCAATTTGCAGCATTAGCTACGAAGATAGCTTGGAGAAAATCGTAGCTAATTCACGGTAAATTCATAGCAAATAAAAAGAGCCCAACGAAGAAGAGGGTGAAGAGTCCTCTTGACCTCCCTCGTTCCACGCGCATGGATGTTGTTGGCTGGTCAAACGCGACTCAACCTCTCTCCTCATGTTATTCGCTCTTCTTCAAACGCTGGGGCCCACGTTGACTGTTTTTGACTTTGCCTATGTTTGTGTTTCTTTTTCTTATTTAATTAATTGTTTCCATTAATTGACAAATAATGCACAGAGCATAGGTGGCGAATGGTTCACGTGAATAACCAAGAGGACCTGGGTTCGATCCCAGAGTCCAACAAATTATTATTTTTTACTATATGCTCGTTCATGGATTTGGTGCACTTGATCAGCGAGCGTCCACGATGCACCGTTGGATCTAAGCCCTCGGATCAATGTTAGAGCCAGATCTAAAAGACCAGATAGCAGATCCACCATGGACCCTCAGAAGACCATCAAAGGGGATCATGCGCCCCACCTCTTTTTGTTTTTTTTTTGTTTTTTTCTTTATTTATTTTATTTTTGTTTTTTAACTAATTTAGTTAACCCTTAAATTAACTATTAACCACCTAGTTAGCCCTTAAATTAACTATTAACCACCTAGTTTTGCCTTTCGATCAAAATAGTCAAGTCCCTTCGAGCGTAGGGATGCCTTAGCCTATGCTGCCTACGATTCAAAATCACCATGTCCCTCCGATTTAAAGATCATAGTCCCTTCAATGTCGCCTTCGGTATAAATGATCTTGTCCCTCGATTAAACGGTGATAGTCCCTTCGATGGCTAAGGTATCCTTACTGGTTGCCTTTATGACTATTCATACCTCAAACATTTCAAACAAAAAAGTGAGCTAAGCAAACTAAGAGCCCATGGATAACCATGGATACAAAGGGTGCTTACACATTCCCTTTAACCTACCCCCCGAACTCTTTTTCTCAAAAGGTCTTTCCTGTTCTTTTATACCTTTCCTAATTGGATAAAATCAAAGTCGGTGGCGACTCTTGCACACCGCAACATCTGTTTGTGAAATATTAAAGTCATTTCTCCCATCGAGTTACAATATCCAACATATATTCTCATCCTCCTTTGAGGACCCATCTTATTGCGTCGTGGTAGAGAAATTGGAACATACATTACACATCCAAAAATTCTTAGATGGGAAATATTATGTCTTTTTACCAAAAATTAATTATAAAGATGAAGAGGTGTGCTAACTCGTTGGCCTGATGTGAATCACTGTTGCAGCAAGCAAAATTGCATGTCCCCAAGCAGATATTGGGAGTTTGCATCTCATAATAAGCGGTCTTGCAATTAATTTCATATGTTTAATAAATGATTCTGCAAGTCCATTTTCTGTATGAACATGTGCTACTAGATATTTAATGTATTAATTTCAGTTGACATACAATACTCATTAAATGCTTGAGATGAAAAATTCTGCAGCATTATCAAGACGTAATTTCTTGACAAGATAATCCGGAAAATGAGCTCTTATTCGAATCAGTTGAGCTAGAAATCTCGCAAATGACTGGTTGCAAGTTGACAACAAACAAACATGTGACCATCTAGTTGATGCATCACCTAAAACCATAAAATATCTAAATGGTCCACATGATGGGTTATTGGCCCACAAATATCATCATGTAAATGCTCTAAGAAACTGATTGATTCATTTCTAGTTTTTGTTGGTGATGCCTGAATTATCAATATCAATTGCGAGCAAGAGTTGCATGAGAAGTTATTTGAATAATTTCCCGACTCATTAATTGATGACCGCATAAATTTTCAATTATTTTTTAAATCATTATATAACCAGGATGGCCCAACTGGTCATGCCAAATTAGAAATTTATTATTATTTGTAAACTTCAGGTTTATAGTTGTTAATATTGGAACTTACTTTCCTATCATGCTTCATACACGGTTTTAATTCACTTGCAATATAAGATTATCCAACAGGAGAATCCATTTCGATTGTAGTATTAGCAGTTGTAATTGGTTGTATAATATTTACAAATGAATAATGTTTCGAACTTCGGGTTCATATTGTTTTGTACGGGGATCAAGATTTAAAATTATTTACTTGAACTTCTCATTCATGATTTCAACTCCTTATTCCCTCCCCTTAATATTGAAAAAATAATTTATTAAGTGATAATCAGTCTACTGGGCTGCAATCAAGTATTTTGTTATTTGCTCAAATTATATCTGTAATACGGTGAACTGACTTTTAAGAAATGTCGCGGTAAGCAAGAGTCGCCACCGACTTTTATTTTATCAAATTAAGAAAGGCTAAAAGAACAGAAAAAGACCTTTTAAAAAGATTTTGAGTTCAGGGGGTGAGTTATACAAAGGGAAGGTTTAAGGCACCATTTGCATCTATGGTTTTCCATGGGCTCTTAATTGCTTGCCTCACTTGTTTTCAAAAATGTTTGTAATGTGAATAAGAAAAGATTTTAAGGAAGAACTTTAGCTTGTAAATAAGCGTAGTCTTTTTGAATTTGATTTTGAGGATAAGTGAGAACAAAGATTTTGAATTTGAATTGAGCAAGCAATTAAAAGTTACCTGCCCTAAGTTTGAAAAATCGTTATTTTAGCT
Organism: Vicia villosa; assembly: GCF_029867415.1. Lineage (NCBI taxonomy): Eukaryota > Viridiplantae > Streptophyta > Magnoliopsida > Fabales > Fabaceae > Vicia > Vicia villosa. Next base: position 92,565,104 of record NC_081181.1, on the reverse strand, counting down.
TTTCAGTTTGAAAGGGCTATCCATACCATAAAGAGGGTAGGAAGTCCTTTCATTGGATGTTGAAGGGTCATCGAGTTATCGTTCGCCATAAGACTGTCCCTTGCCATAAAGAGGGAAGGTAGTCTAAGGGAAGGATATAATAGTCATTTTTAGGCAACAGGCGAGGATACCTTAGCAATGGGGACAAATCATCATTTTACCAAGGCAACTTCGAGGGACAAATTTGATGATGAATGAACTGAGGGCAAAATTTGCTTTAGGTATCCTCCGAATCGAGGGACTTGACTATTCTGTACTGAAAAGGCAACAAGGCAATAGGCAACAGGCAACAAGAGGGGTTACCATGAAAGGTGTGTGGGTGCACAATCACGTGATTCAATTCAGATAATTATCTTGTAATTAATTATTCTAAATTCAGTTCGAGGTTTTCACGCCCTAAATTACTAACCGCGCATTTATAATATAAAGCATAATAGTTTAAGTGCCCTCAATGCCAAACAATACAAACCAGGAGCAGTTACAAAATATATAGCCATGGGGAAGGGGAAAAAGCAATAAGATAACCCAATAAAATAATAGGTTAAACACAAGTAATAATATCGGAGAAATTAAAGGAGAATGAGTTTTAGGGTTACCGAAGGTTTGAGCTTTAATCGGTTGATAACCCTGAAAATTAATGAAGGAAAAAAAACAAGGGTGAGTGCATTACAAATTCATTAGCGGTTGAAGCGAACCCTAATTTAATCCATAAGGAAAAAAATAAAATTAAAATGATACTAAATTAAATAAAAAAATTTAAAGACTTAGCTTTTCGATCTGGTATGGCGCGTAGTCGGAGGATCTTGGTTAACCCTGAAAAGTCAGACACAAAGAAGAGAAATTTTAGTGCATGAGTGATCTAATTACAAACCTCGCAAACCTGATTAGAGCACAAGTTAACCATGGTTAATACAATAAAATAAAAACTAAATTAATTAATTATTGGTTTTCAACCTAATTAATTAAATTGGCAAAAGTATGTTTTCGATTATCTAACCCTATTAATTTAATCAATTAATAAAAATATTGACCTAATCAAATAATTAAACATTTTTATTAACAACTAAATTAAATTAATTACCTAATTATTCTAATTCAAGTTAATTATCTAATAAAAATAAAAAACTTAATTTTAATTAAGTAAGAAAAATATTTTTATTGTTATGTAAAAGGGATAAAAAAAAGAAAAGAATTTGGATACAAAAATAAATAAAATAGTAATAAAAAATAAATAATAAAACTGAATTAAATAAAAAAAATAAAAAGAAAAAGAAACTTAGCGAAATTGATCCAGTGTGGCGAGGCTTAGGAGTGTATGGTGGACCGCGCTTTCTCACGCGTTGGATCTAATGCGTAGATGATCAGATGGACATTGTAACGAGGTGTACGCATGTGCCTGCGGACGAGGAGCACCAGATCACTCAGCATCCCCAACATTCAGCGCGCCACTTTTATTTGAAACTAGTAGAAGACCCGTGCGTCCGCACGGGTAATTCATATCTTAAGATGAATAATATATTACCAACGCATAAAAATAAGTGGAAATTTCTTAACAGACCTCCTAACCTTCTTGGCCACCCCTGGTGAAATTTCCAGAATGCCCCTATATTTCAGAAATGCATCTCCGAAATTATTTTTTTCTGAAAAAAAGGGTGATTTCGGAAGTGCACTTCCGAAAACACGAAAAAAAAGGTGTTTTCGGAGATGCATTTCCGAAAACACCTTTTTTTTAGTTTTCGGAGATGCATTTCCGAAAACACCCCTTTTTGGGAGAGGGGGTGTGTTCGGAGATGCATATCCGAAATATTTCAAGACCAAATTGGTCTTTGAATGTTTCGGTCCGAAAGAATTCAATAATTATAAAAAAAATTAAAATCAAGATGAATCAATACAATTAATAGGTATAAAATCAAGGTGAATCAATAAAATGAAGGAGAATCAATAAAATCAAGGTGAATCAAAATTTCCTAAACAATTTTAAAATTAAAAATTACTTTACTAACTTATATAAATAAAAAACATTTTAATTTCTTAAGTAAGTTTTGAATTATATATAATTAAATAGAAAATTTATTCATTAAAATTAAGACCAAATCTTTTTTTAAACTAAATAAAAAATTGTAACTCATTTTTAATTATGAATCAGAATAGAAATATATAAATATATAATATAAAAATATATAATAATTATATTAAATTAAAACACTTATTTTTTTAAATATATAATAATAATTATAATTATATAAATATATAAATTAAAATTATATAAATATATAAATAATCTTTATAAATATATAATTATTATATTTAAATATAATAATAATTATTATATAAATATATAATAATTTTTATAAATATATAATAATTATTAATTATATAAATATATAAATTAAAACACTATTTTTATTTTTTTTTAAATACATAATAATTATTATAAATATATAAATATATAAGTAAAAAATTATTACTTATTTGTAAGTGAAATTATTTTAATCATTTTAATTAAAATTATTTTAAATTTTAAAATATGAATCAAAATAGAAATAAAAAATTATTATTATTCATAACTCATAAATTATATCAAAATATATAATTTTTATTATTCATTACTCATAAATTATATTAAATTAATGATATATGAATTAATTAATATCCTAAAATTAATTTTTGGAATTTTTAGATTTTTTTTTGTTTTTTCGGAGATGCATCTCCGAATTAATCAAAATCCCAATTTTTGGGATTTTTTCGGAAATGCACTTCCGAAGTCTGAAAAAATTTAGAAAAAAAAATATTTCGGAAATGCATTTCCGAAGCGGAGTAAAATGGGTTTTTCGCTGGGGTGACCCCCATAGGGAGGTGGGTAAACAAAAAACCAAATAAGTTTGAAAACTCGAATGAGAAATGTTAAATTAAGATTAATAAAACATAATATAGATGTAATGAAACTATATATTGTAGCTATTTAAAAAAAATGAAAATACAATAGGCAAAAGGGTATTATGGTGATAGCGACCTGTGAAAGTAGTGAGTTTCAGTGATAAAATTCACATAAGAAAGGTATTATGGTGATAGTGACCCGTAAAAAAAAGTTTGTTTCATTGATAAAATTCACATAAAAAATGTATTATGGTGATAGTGACTTGTAAAAATAGTTAGTTTCAGTTATAAAATTAACATAAAAGTATTATGGTGATAGTGACCACTAAAAATAGTGAGTTTCAATGATAAAATTCAGTATCTTAGATCGGCTTGGATGTTACTGATATATAATTATTATTATAAAATCATTAATAACTACAAATATTTAAAAATAAATTTGTAGCATATCACCAATATGATAAATTTAATATGATTAATAACCATAAATATTTACAAATACTTTCTTGAATATGATTGATAATAAAAAATTAAGCATGGTGACTTCAATAATATATATATATATATATTGTAGTGATCGTGAACCCTGAAATGAGAAAGTTCATCCCATATTTCTCTTAATCTTTTTCATCTTATACTTCTGATAATTTTTTCATCTCAAAACAATAAAATGTTATACTTTCTCGTCAATCCAATATTCATTTATTTTAAATACAAGTAAAACCTCTTAGAGAAAGTTTATTGGTAATTTAAATAATTTAATATAAATGAAAATTGATAATAATTTATTACATATATTAAACTATTATAATAATAATAATAATAATAATAATAATAATAATAATAATAATAATAATAATAATAATAATAATAATAATAATAATAATATAAACAATTGTTGTTGCATATATTTAGAAATACTTGATCACCAATTTTAAAAAAATAATTCATCAAATATAAATTAAAACCTTTTCTATAAGCATACAATAAAACTTTACTTCAAAAGAAAAAACATTCAAGAAGTTAATGCACCGCTAAGACCAAATATTGTTTTTTTGGGAAGAAGGCCAAATATATTGCATTACCTAACAACAATAAAAAAAACATTCTAAAAATCAATGCACCACTAAGGCCAAATATATTGCATTACTCAATAACAATAAAGAAGAAGAAAAAAAAGGTTATTATTGATATTTATTGTAAATTAATAAGAGTTTATATTGCATTAATAAGATGCCAATCTCGAAAAACTAACAAATATATTGAAATTCAATCTCAGAGTATTTAAACTGATATTTTTAATAATAATATTTAAAGCAGTTAGCATTTAATATTTTATAAAAATATTTATTAATTTACTGTGTATTTAAATGAGGTACAATATTTTTTAATATGATTATCATTTAAATATCTATTTTCATATGTACAGTGGAAAAATGGAAAAAAAATATGAATCATAATTATTCATAAAATAAACATTTTTAATTAATGTACATCTTTTTCGTCGAAAAATGGAAAAAAAAATTATGAATCATAATTATATTTTTAATAAATTTGACAGATAATCAGTGATAACCAGCAAATGATGGATCAGGCCTTTCAGTTATTATGGACCGTTCGATCGATCAAAAGCTTTAAACAATGTCAAGTGGCTTTTCTTTTTTATTTTCAACAAAACACATAAGTTCCATATCTATTTCAGTACTTTTAGGTTTCTCTATTTATTATCTTCTTCGATGTTCGGTTCCTCCACCATTTCCGCCGATGTCGCTATCTCACTCCACCATTTTTCGCCATTGTCGTGATTGTTCAAGTTGCGATTATCTTCTTTAATTCATTCTGTTACTTATTCTTAGGATTTGGGCGCAGCTTTCTCAAGGTAAATCTTTTTGATTTCATTTATAATCAACTTCGCGCCATAGCCGCCATCATACAAGTTGCGATTCTCTTTTCTAGTCTGTTAGGCTTCTTGTTCTTAGGGTTTTTGCGGAACTTTCTCACTCAAGACAAAATCTCTGATTTCAAATTTGCTGCTTTGTTTTTATTTTACACAATTTAGTTTACATATTGATTACACTCATTATCCGATTACTCATTATCTTTAATATTTAGCAGATGGATGCAACTACGTTCAATTGAAGGAAGGTTCATCATATTTGAAGAAGGTTGTGAATGGTTTGCGTCTCAAGTGATTATCATGTATCACCCTGGTCAGACTGAAAATGGCTATTCCCATGTTCTTAACTACCCAAGATCGACAAGAAAATACAAAAATGGATCCAGACAATTCTGCAAAAATGGAGGATCAAGACGCAAAATTAGTTTATTAGATTTGTAAAGTTAGTTTATCAAGACTAAAAAAACACTAAACAATTAGTACATGTACTTATATACAATTAATTCAGTGTCTTACACTATTGTCAATTTACTATAAAGTTAGGAATGAATGGAACTAAGATAAATATTTTCAATTTGGAACTAAGTAACTTAATAATGATTGACAGTATAACATGTAATGTCTACCAAGCAACAAAAGCATTACTTGATTGATGAAGTATTTTCTAATTCAACGAAAAGATTGGGATTCTATCAACATAACGGTTGTTACTAATAGTCGAGATTTATTGCAGGACATTTATTAACTCCAAAAGCTTTTTACACTAAAATCATGAACCATGAGAATGTACGTTTATATAGGAATACATTGTTTACAAGATTGAAATTGCAATAGTCTTGAACCGAAAGCTGAAATCCGCAAATTACTTTATTACAACATACTCTACAAGCAGTCAAGTTTCACCATCTATTATTTCTCCTACTCTGCTGAACCATCAGTGCTTTGATCAACAGTCTTAACCTTTCCCAACATAATATCAAGCTGCGCAAAATAGTATCAAATAATCAGTTCAAGGTGAAAACCAGTTCCAATAATTAAAGAAAATTCAAAATAAACATCTAGCTTTTAGAAACCTTTCCAATGATTAGAAAAGTAATCTTACTTTTCTCAATTGCCCGTCCATTGCTCTACCTTTTTGTATATACATGTCTCTAATTTGGAAAGTACTAAGTACTAAATTCAGAACATCATGCAGAGTTAAAAAAAACTATTAAAAGTCTGTTATATATAAAAAAAACTCTATCTGAAAGTGTGCAACAAATAAAATACAATCAGAAGGAAACAGATAATATACCGACCGTTAAACCAAAAATCAAGGGTGAAATCTAAATTAGAGATATGTACAAAGTGTTGTAAGTAGTTTTCAGTTCAAGTGGCAATGCAATGAGTGTGACGTTCCCTGCATATAAAACCAGTGTTAGTCCGCCAAGCATATTATGCAAAGAATATAGTAGAGTCTTTCACAGTAAAGACGAACAGTAGCAGCATTTACGCATAGAAGAACTCTTAATCCAATATAACTATTAAACTTATTATCTTTTCTAGTCCTGGAATCACCATAGGATCACCAAAAATCTCCATTGTTGGTTGAGCTCCCACAACACTATAACCTTATTATCTTTTGCAACAATTCCCATTGTCGGTTGAGCTCCGACAACACTATAACACCCTGCAATCAATACAATCCCAAATTTAATTCAAAATAATGAAACTACAAAACCAATACAGACACATGAGTGTCTGTCTGCACATATCCATTGGACATTGTTCCATCCAATTATCATAACCTACAAAACCAATATAAAAAATCATAGAGAATGCCTGATGTGTTGTTTTTGGATCTCTATAATCTTTCCTATATATGATGTGGATGGGAAATCTGATGCCAAAGTGCCTACTTGAGAATTTGTTCTCACTATTGATAAAGCATTTTCATCATCAAACTCTTCAGTTTCCTGCATCAGAGTAAGGATACGTCAATTTCTTCAGGTGGTCTAGAGAAAAATGTATGTGGCTTCATGGTAGATTAAATGTCAAATAGCATACCTAAAAAAACCGATCCAAATTTATCTTCGCAAAGAAAGGATACTCATATCTGACATAAAGCAAACAAAACCATGTCTCTTTTCAAATTCAAATTTTAAATTCATGAAAAAATAGTGTATCTAAAGAAGACTTATGATTAAAAAAAACTATTTTGAAGTGAAAACTCTGAGCATACCTCAATAAAAGCTTATCGTTAACTGGGGACAACATCGTATATGTATTTCTGTAATATCTCACCACATCATCAAGGGTCTGCTTGCAATAACATCAATCAACCATATAATTATGTTAATTTCGGAAACAAAAAAGAATTCAATGACAATAGACAAGTGGTAGCAACTCATTCTCTTCTACTTACCAAAGTAGAAAATTCTGAGTCAGCACTTAGGACTTTAAGATCTTCACATAGAATACTTTAAGGGTTTAAGCTAAAATAAGTAAAAGAAAGTTATCAGTAACTAAATTGTCCCACATATACTTGTAAGTTGTAACACATCAATTGAAGTCTTCAAGAAGGAAGAGTACCGTAAGGATTCAATCAATTGCATTAGAATGAAATGAAATTTCCCATCAACATAATGAAATAAATGGAAAAAGAATAAGCATACTTCCATTTTTCCATCATCCATATATCGTCGGCTGCAGAGCCTATTATGATATCACAAGAATAGTTTATCATGATCTAAGACTACAGGTCTTCTCACCATTAAAAACAAGTAAATTCTTTGAATTCTAAAAAATGTAGTATGTTATCATTAATTTTAATAGCCTAATGTATTCATACTAAATCCTTCTATCACTCTTAACAAATGCATCAGAGACTCTACGACAAATCAACCTCTTGGAATCTATAAAAGTAAAAAATTCTCTTAGCGTCACAAACTCAGTATCTCATATATTTAGAGCTAGGCAGCATATAAAACATAATTATAAAAAGGAACTAAACTTGTATTTGAAAAAGTAACTAAACTAAAGAGTATTTAGTATGAATACCTGTTTCTGTCGCATTCAGCTTTCCATAAGATTTACTATAGACATGTAATAACTGCATTGAAGAATCACATTCAGCTCTGCATTGAAAAATTCATACTATCAGACCATGTATTACAAATGTATACACTTAAGAATCAGGTATTAAACTAAGACAAGAGTAGTATGTGGCTGAAACCGTATATTAGCACCTGTAAAAAATGATTTATCAAAATTCAGAATCCAAAATTTTAGAAACAGAAGCACACAACACAGGCAGATAAGGGTATCTAAACTTTGACTTACTTTTTCTGTATCAATTCCTCCAGCTCCCAACATTAAAAATTCATTTGTTCTATCTCTTCAACTGTGCACTTCATTTCCATAAGCTTTTGGGAAACCCTAAAAAAATTCAACCCAAATTGCAATAAAAAGTGAGAGAGGGGAAAGAATAAATCAAACTCATGGATCTAGTAAAAATAACAAACAAAAACATGAATCTAGTAAAAATAACCAACAGAGTGATATTGAAACATAAACAGATTCGACAGTTCATGTGAAGAAGATGACAAAGTTCTTCATGGATTTGAGATAAAAATCTAAGCTTTCATTAAAAATGAAACCAGAACAAAACTTACATTAACAACAATTTAAGAAACTTCCCTATTTTAACTTGAAGCCACGACTTGAGCTCTGTGGCGGACTATAGGGTTACAAGAAGGAGAGAAGAAAAGAGATGAAGAGAGAATGTAGTGTAGATAGAGAGGATACTGCGGGAGAAAGAGGAAGTGAAAGAGACGAGAAAGAGAGGAAAGAGTGAGGGAAAAGTGGGTGTGTGAGAATGGAGGAAGGTAGGGTTTCGGGAAAGAGGATGAGGAAGAAAGAGAAAAGTGAGGGAAAATAGGTCTTTTCAAATGAGATGGATGGAGAAAGGAAAAAATGGGAAATATGTGTGGCACTTGGAGGAATGGAGAAATGTAATTGGTGGGAATACATTTTGATTTAGCAAATTACAATAAAGGGCTTTTTGTAAGGTAATTATTTTTGTCATTAAGGATAATTTAGGGTTTTTGGTGGTATGTTTCATTCTTAGTTAGGTAGTTGATTGACCAATGGCGTGCTGCCACATGATCATCTTCAAGCTCCAACCGTAGTTTTAGACCATGAACCTATAGCGACGGTTCTTGGCGTCACCATAGTACCTGCAACATACTAACAACACAAATATGCAACGAAAACTCAAGACGAGACCATGGTTAGACTCGGTTCATCCATACGAACTCAACCATGGCCTTAATATGGACCAATTTCACCTGTAACGAAAAAATCTAAAAACGAAACCCTAGGATCCGGTAATGGCAGTTTATGATATAGACACGCAAACGATGAATTAACCGCCCAGAAACGTTCATTGCATCATAACAAACAAGATTATATGATCAAAATCTATTTATGCATCATGGATCATTGAAAACGAGATTGAGTTCAAGTGTGTGCAAACCGCGGCTAATTGTGGATGATTCTGAGTGATTCAAACTTGGAGAATGATGGGAACAGCATCAGGGTACTTCCAAGAACGTGTTTGATCCTTCAAATCCCTTTGAATCAAGCTGCAAAAGCCAAAACGATTTTGAATTTTTCTTCAACTTTATGGACTTGGTTAGGGTTCTATACTGCAGAATTTCGTCCCCTATGCATCTGAATGAGTTCCCTACTTATAGTAATACAAATTAGGTTAATAAAATTGGCTTGAATCCTTTTAAATCTTTGATTGCCATTAGAGAAAATTTGATTTGCAATATGGCTTTAAATCTTTCTAATTATGGCCAAATTGATCCAATCTTCTTCCAATTATCATGTGCACGAAATTTGATTGAATATTGAGACATTATTGATGATTGTATTGGACCCAAATAATATCTTTACCAAATATTTGATTTTTACTTGATTATTTCAATTTTAAATGAGTAAAAAATTCATATAAAATTGAATAAATCTCATAAATTCGTGGCAATGGGATTTGATATCTTATATGACTTGGGGAACAAGATTGGGCCAAGAAAGATTGGGTCACTTTGCAAGAAAATCCGATTTAAGGTCTTTTGCTTCACATTTTTTCCTTCAAAATTGCCCAACTTTGACAAGGCATATCTCCCTCAATTTTTAAGATATGGAGGAGTTCTATGACTTTTTGGAAACCTCAAGATGTCCTCTATAAGCCACTTTCGAAACTTTTTTTCCAATTGAGGATTTTATCTTGATGATATTGGCTTTGACAAAAAACTGCTTTTGGTTGACTTTCTAAAAGGACCTATAATCTTTTGATCCATATCTCTCAAATGAAGCATTTCTAGACTTGGCTTGTGAGATACAAAATTGTAGATAATTCAATTTCCTTGAAAATGAGCTTTGGATGGGAAATTTCTGATGTTCCATGTGGAAGTTATGGCTGGTCAAAGTTCAGTTGACTTTCTTCTAAGAAACCCTAATTTAGAAACTTTTAGGTTTTTTTGATTTCTGAATCTTTCCTTGATGAATCATGATCAATCCTTGATAAAATGATGAATGATACCTCAAAATAAGTTTGTTGACAAAAAATCAGGAATTTTGACTGTACTTTAACCACAGTTGACTTTTAGGTCAAACTAGTCGACTATTGACTTTCTAAGCAATTGACTGGACAATCTTTGGGGTTAAAACCTGAATTTTGTCATGGAGATAGTTTGAAACATTATAAGCCATATGAAATGCATTGGAGCCTTTGATTCATTGGTTTTCTTCAGTGAAATCAAAACCCTAATTCCTTGAGCCATTGTTTAGGAGGGTGTGTCTTTGAGTCTTGAACTTTGGTATGAGCTTGAATAGGAGAAATGAGATGGGAAAATTTTGGGGTATGACAATATCCTCAAAATTGAGATTCATATCAATATTCTTTCATGACTCATCTTAATGTATTATATTGGAGCAATTGGAATATACACAACACATCTAAATATTCACTTAGATGAGAAATATTAGAATAAATGGTAAGTTTAGGGAGGGTTAAGATATAGTATCTTGTTGGCTTGATGCGAATAAATATTTAATGTACTTGATTGTTTGTTCACAACGCATAATTTAGAAGTTATAATCTCATAAGTATCAATCGTATAACTACCTTATACGTCTAAAGAACGGATCTTCAAGTCCTTTTTTTTTCATATGAACATATGCTACAAGATGTTCAATATCAATTTTTAGTAATATATGAGATACTTATCAAGAAAGTTCTGGAAAGAAAAAATTCAGAAAATGAGATTGCTTTCTGAGAAAAAAATTTCACAAACTTCTGGTTGTGAGTAGACAATAAATATTTTGCATGATATTTTGGTCAATGCAACAATTAATGTCATGAGAAGCTCAATTTCTCTGATTTTTAATTTCCTTTAGAAACACAACAATATACTGGATTGAAGAAACTTCTGGTTCTTCAATATTAATTATTGTTGCACACCAATTTTTGACCACTGAGATCCCATCATAGCCTAAATACTAGGATCATCATTGTCATCATTATCATCATTATCATCATGCATTTATTATATGCTAACCAAAAATACAAAAATTGTTGTTTGTTGCTTGTGTCCTAAGACATGAGACTAATCAAGAAGAAATTGAGCAAACTAGGGTTTTGAGGCCCACAAATAAATTCAAAATTCTTCTATAATTCAAAGGGTTCTCCAATCAAAACCAAGGTCTAAAGATGGGTCAATGCAAGATCAATCACCTTCAAGTTCATCAAAAGCTCCAAATAGGGTTTTGACCTAATTTCTATGAAGGGTTGACTTTTAATCAGAAGATGGTTCCAAGACTCAAAAATATGATTCAAGGGCATCCAAATCAACATTATAGTCCATCCATATCATTCATTTGAAGAGGAGAGCTTGATTCATTTAGAAATCACAAAACTGCAGTTCATTTGGAAAAAGCCAAATGTGCAAGTCAACCTTTGACTTTTGAGAAAAATAGTCAACCATGGACTTTTAAGGATCCAAATCATCATCATATGGATATTGAAGATATTTGATCAAATAAAATTCAAAGAATTCATCATGAATCAAAAAGTCAACAAAAAGTCAAATTAGGGTTTTTAAGTGTATTTTGACCTAATTCATGGATCTCCAAATTTTGCCTACACACTCGAAAATCTCCCAACATGAAAGTTGTAGATCTTGGAAAAACAAACAACTTATCACAATGGAACTTTTTTCAAAAAGTGATTATTTTGAGAGATATAGAATTAAGAAGATAACTTTCAAAAGACTTTCAGAAATTTTCAAGTGTTTTACTTGGATTTTTTCTTAACTTTATGGCCATTTTTCTCAATGATCCAAAAGGAGTTTGAGGAAACTTTTAACTACTCATTTGAAGTATGTAGCAAGGGATTTCCAAAGAGCTAAGTAGCAGGAAATTTCATGGCTTGAGCAAGGAGATATGATTTTGTCAATATGCCACCATGAACACTTGAAAATGAAGAAGAACATGAAGAAAGTGAAGAAGTTATGAACCAAACTTGTTCAAATTTGAAAGATTCCTTTCTTGCAGCCCATATAACTTGTTCAAAGCAGCATAATCAGAAGATTACACTTGCTTTTGAGCTATACAGAGATGTCTTTTAAAGATCCTAGATTCAATTCCTTATAAGAAACAATTTTTGCTTTTTTAATATTATTAATTCATAATTGTTTAAAAATGAAATTAAAAATAAAAATCAATTTAGTATTTAAAAAATAAAAAATAAAAAGTAAAATCCAACGTGGCAGTCTAGTCACGATTCAAAAGTATGAAAAAATTTCAATTTAAAAAAATTAGTAGAAGGACTAATATGATCCGGTTAAATTTTGTAAGGGATTAAGTTGAGTCTATTTTTTTGTGAGGGACTAATTTAACTTGTGTAAAGTTTGTGAGAGAGAAAAATGAATCTTCATTCTATATTATAATAATAATAATATTCTTTTTTCTTTTAAAATATAATTTCGTAAAATCAGTTTAATTGTAGTTTTGTAAAAACATATGATGGTAAAGACAATGATGTAAATGAGTATTCATGGGGACGAATACTATGATATTCGTGTTCGCTCCATTGGATAAATATGATATCCACTTCTACTCCATATCCGTACAGATATCCGTTAAGCGAGTAATCCACAAATTTTAAGGTGCCCGCGGATATGAAAAATATACATTGATAACATTTTTTTTTTAAATTTTGTTGTCAAATCCATACTTTTTAAAAAAAATAAATTTATTCTAAATTTACAAGTATCATTGAATTTTAGCGTACACAAAAAAGCTATTATAATACATCATCCATACGATTCACTCTCAATTTAACAATCAAATTTCATCACATTAATTTTCTTCTTTTTCACCAAAACATAATATCTATACATTTTATTTTTTAACCAAAATAAATAAAAAATATTGTGATTGTGAGTTATAGTTGAAGAGCAGACGATGGAGGAGTAGAAAGGGAGACACTAGTTGGATAGAGGAAGAGCGGTAATTATTGGTTGGATGATGGAATTGTTGAAGTGAAATATAGAATATTGAAGAAATTTAAATCTGAAATTATCAAATAGATTTTTAAATGTGGAAGGTTTTGTTCAAATAAAATTTTAAAAAAATAAAAATAAATATAATATGAAATTTTGGTGTAACAGATCCAGATGTCGTGAAAGATGTCGAAACATGTGATCTGTCAAAAACAATCAGCAAAGAATATACACATAATTATGCCAAACTAAAAGATAAAAGACACCAGAAATTGTTGACCCAGTTCGGTGAATTCAAACCTACTCTGGGGGCATACCAAGCCAGGAATGAAGTTCACTATCAACAGTATTAATTCGAAGCTAAACTAGTCTCAAGCTTACCCCTCACTTAATCCCTACCCAGTGACCCTTCTACCTAGGTCCTCTCTAGATATGGGATATTCTCATCCCACTTCCAATAATCGCAATGATGTTGTACAGTTCTCCAGTCCCAAGAGCTGTAGCAACGGCCTAATATCCATTTCCTTCTAGTCCCAAATATCAATAAGTTTGGAAGACACACTTCCATGATAATCCCTAGCCAAGAACCTTGACTATGACCACGAACTTGGAGTTACTTCAAAGTGTCCTCCAAGAATAATACTCCTCTTGCCTACAGGCTTCGAGGATCACATAGGTAGCCTTCCCATAAGCCGGGAGGTTTACCTTGACAAACCCTAATAACTACATTGTTATATGCTCAGTGGTTGTCTTATTTTTCTAAGTTACAAAATCTTCTATTTATAACCTATACCCAACTGGATTTGGGCCTTCAATCACAACAAACTTGTTGTTCCAATATAGCAGTAACTTTTTCTACAATTGAGGTATTCAATCTGTTTAGTTTCCATGAATATCTCTATAATATGAAACTATATAATCTTCAATATTCGGATTTGATTCTTCTGAATGATTCTTCAAATCTTCACATTGATTCTTCAGACTTGTCATATAATATATCACGCCCTTATTTGATTTGCACAATATCCCTAAATATTCTGCAATCTTCTGTTGTAATTAAATCACACAGATTTAATTCTTCACTTCAGCTCGGCATGATATTGTAACATCCCATGTGACATGTTATTCCAGATGTTGAATTGCTCCAACATAACACGTTCTATCATTCTAGTGGGACTCTTTGTTGCACCAGTTGTTCTTATATATTTATACATACTGATCCAATTATTTATTTTACAAAAATTTAGCCAACTCTAAAATCAGAGAAATAACAATCTCCCCCTTTGACAAATTTTTGGATAAAAAAATAAACTACAAATTACATAAAAATATTACAAAAACAGGTAAAACAGAACAACTTCTGAAGTGCAGTGGCTGCAACAACTGTTGAATAGAACTAGTCTTCAGTTACTGATGTCAAGACATCTTGTTCAACATCTTCTCCTTTGGTCCAGCTTTAGATCAAGAATACCATCTTCAGATTGATCTCTCCCTTCAGCTTTTCTTCCCGTGATTTGATGCAGCACAGGCCTTAACACCTACAACCTTATTCTTAACGCTAAGAAGGTTTGGAGTTTGATTGATGAATACTTCCCCTTAACGTTAGAATGGTTTCATGTTACAAAGAGATGATCTACCCTTGTAGTGGTGGAGAAAGAGGGCCATGGATAATGACAAACCTATCAAGTTGAATGTCATTCATACCCTTTGTAACTCAGAACACAAGTCACAATTGTGTTCGATAACTCAGATCACAAGTCACAACAATAACTCTTCAGTAGATGATGCAACTTCCTCTTTGACATGTTCAGCAGCGCTAAAGAATCAAGTTCCAGATTTCTTTGAATAAAGCCTAGGCTTCTCTCCCCCTTTTTGGCCAAAAATTTACAAAGAAGTCCCTCATAGTATCATAGATGGATGCAACACACCCACACGCAAATGAATCCCATGTTTGTTATGAACCCAGAACTCACCGTATGATAAAGAAAACCGAAGAATCCTCTATAAATAGCTGAACTTGAGCCTCAAAGATAACGATCTTCAACTGGTCAAAAGGAAACACTAACCTAGGAAACCTCCCATCCATTCAATGTATGCATTGAATACCTTTTTTAAAACTTGACTATTTCTGTTGAAAAGGAATAAGTCTTGATGCACGCATTTGGACAGTTCCTTGCACCTACCTGACACGTGTGTGATCTTATCAAGTCAATTCTTCTACCAGTTACTCAACAAACATGTCTGATACGATGTCCTGACATTCTGTCAGACATTGTCTTTTATTTTTTACTAACAGTATCTTGTGCAGGTGAATTCTCTAAGGTTGTCCGTATCATGGCTCTTAAAAGAAATTGACAAGGCTTTTGAGCAAAAAAAAATGAAAACCCTAAGAAAAAACGAATAAGTCGAAGTTTCTTCCCAAAGAAAATTTCCCTAGGAATCTAGAGTAAGTCTAAGATTCCCACAAAAATTGTAAGTCACGAACTAAACAAGCCAGAAGAAAAATTGTAAGACAAGAACAATACAAGAACAAGACAAACCAAAAAAGTGCTCGAATTGTACACTTGATGCTCAACTCATGACCAGACCATATGCTTCCTAAATATGTGCTTCACATATAGAAACCAAGTTCAGGACATTTCCTCCCCTTACCACAGGTAATTTATGCCATTCTGATGTAATTGAACCCAACTTTGAACCAACTTCTTGCAAGAAGATCAGACATAGCCATCTTCCTTTTCCATTCACCTTGTAGAACTTCTTTTCTTCTCTTGAACATTTCCAGAGAGTTCCCAAAGAAGTAAGGTTATCAACAGTAGTCACGAATTGCCAAATCATCATACTATCGATCAAAGTCTTCAAATATCTCATGATGTCAAGACATCACTTAGGACATGAATAACTTCACTTTGAAGTCAGTCACAACACCTTTTCTGAACAGGTATATAAAAAGCAGAATTACATAATAGCTTTAGACAAACACTAAGTCTCCCGTCAAAGGTCTTAGTCTCAGGCATATGCATATTCAACTGATAAATGCTCAGCTCTCAACAGAGTATTTATCCTTCCATCATACCTTGCTCATCTGAGTGTAGCTGATACTTAGTTGACAATTTTTTGTACCTCGTTCTACTTAAGCTGAATCAGAAACAAGCTCTCACAACATATAGTTCCACTCTATTGTCGTCAGTTTAGTAGAGACTTCACACGGTCCCCTTGTGATCATCCTTGATTTCTTACTTTGTGATCATTGGGCAACTAATAACCTTCTGCGCTTATAAAAGAGATTCCATCTATAAGATAACTGGAACAACCACTCCCTCTTGCTCTAGAAAGAGACTGAATTACTCATCCAAGATAATACTCCAGCTTGCAGATACCTATCAACCTTCAGACTTGGGTTGATACTTTGATATAGCAGATGATCCTTTGTGACAGGAATTGTTATCAACACAACAAGAGTTCAATGTTCTCATAGACTTAATCAGGGAATCAAGTTTGAGTAGACAACCTCTATTTTGTTGACAAAAAACATATGCAGCACTCCTTTTGAAGAAAATAAATCCTCAATACCATGATGTTGAGACATTGAGTCTCACCTCTCTTCAGAGTTTTTAGTAGACTGAGACACAACTCCCACCAGTTTAAGCCGCCTTCTCTGAATAATTGTAGACCGTTTTAGAGTGAGTCTACCTTTTCACAGCGCAAGGATCTATGATTTTCCCTGCACTACCAATAATTCATAATGTGAGAACACCACATAAGTGAATTCAAACAATAAAAACCTTCTTCATGAAGACATTGGAAAATCCACATCCTTTGATTTCAGAGATGAATATTCCATCCACCTGGTTTCTTTGATCCAAAGATTCCTTCAATTATGATCCCAATCTACATAAGGGCTTCAGAGGTGATGCCTTTATGAGTTCTTCAAGAGCTCTACTATTGTACACCCTCATACCTTGGCCAGAAATAAACTGACACAGAGGTAGATAGACTGCTGATCGTGTCCTGATCAACTTGTACAACTCAGATGTCTCCTCTTCCAGGTCAGGAGTAGGTTCCAAACAAAAATAATCATAACATTTTGTTTAGCCCCCAAAACATATGTTCTTCAACCAGTAGCTGCATACTTATTGAAATAATGTTCGAACATGTCATGGAACGTCAAATCCTTCCATATATCTGATCATGGAGTTGTGGATATCATCCTTCAAACAACCCTTATACAGATTTTCTAGCCATGCTTTAAATACCCTGAGTTAGTTTTACTTCCTGAAAGGAGTCAAGAATTATGAAAACTCTTGTTGAGACCAGCCTGTATGGTTTCAATCTTTCTCCATGTTTCTTGAAGAAGCAACTTATCAGCCGTGCAAATGTGCCTTTATGAGTGGACTTAAGACCTAGAACTCAAGTATCGTTGGCTCCTATAACTGATCCACCATTGTTCATGCCTTATCATGAGTGCAGTTTCAAAGGACATCAAACCCTAATGTTGAAAAGAACCAGGTTTGAAAGAGATACCATTCAGCGAAATTTCCATATCAGTTCCTTATCATCTTTTAGGCACGAGGCTTTATACCTATTCACCACATACCGGCAGAACAACCTTGAGTTTGAAAATAAATCAAACCCTTATGACGGCATACCAATGCCCCCAATGCTCAACATATTATATCCTCCACTTCTAGGGACCATGTACACATCGACGATCAACACATCTTTTCATCACCAACCTTCCTTGCCAAACTAGAAAGTATCTTCCCAGGATCTCATCTAGAGATAGAACAGGATGCCTGCTCTAATACCAATTGAAATTCTGGTGTAACAGATCCAAATATTGTGAAAGATGTCGAGACATGTGATCTGTAAAAAACAATCAACATAGAATATACACATAATTATGCCAAACTAAAAGATAAAAGACACCAGAAATGGTTGACCCAGTTTGGTGAAATCACACCTACTCTGGGGGCATACCAAGTCAGGAATGAAGTCCACTATCAGCAGTATTAATTCAGAGCTAAACTAGTCCCAAGCTTACCCCTCACTTAATCCCTACCCAATGACCCTTCTACCTAGGTCCTCCCTAGATATGGGATATTCCCATCCCACTTCAAATCATCGCAATGATGTTGTATAGTTCTCCAGTCCCAAGTGCGGTACAAACGACCTAGTATCCATCTCCTTCTAGTCCCAAATATCAATAAGTTTGGAAGATACACTTCTATGATAATCCCTAGCCAAGAACCTTGATTATGACCACGAACTTGGAGTTACTTCAGCGCTTCATCCAAGAACAATACTCCTCTTGCCTACAGGCTTCGAGGATCACATAGGTAACCTTCCCACATGCAGGGAGGTTTACCTTGACAAACCTTAATAACTACATCGTTATATGCTCAATGGTTGTCTTATTTTCCTAGGTTACAAAGTCTTCTATTCATAACCTATACCCAACTGGATTTGGTCCTTCAATCACAGCAAATTTGATGTTCCAATATAGCAATAACTTCTGCTACAATCAAGGTCTTCAATCTATTTAGTTTCCCCGAATATCTCTTTAATTAGAAACTATATAATCTTCAATATTCTGATTTGATTCTTCTGAATGATTCTTCAAATCTTCATATTGATTCTTTAGACCTGTCATATAATATATCACGCCCTTATTTGATTTGCACAATATCCCTTAATATTCTACAATCTTCTGTTGTAATTAAATCACACAGATTTAATTCTTCACTTCAGCTCGGCATGATGTCGTAACATCCCATGTGACATGTTATTCCAGATGTTGAATTGCTCCAATCCAACATAACATGTTCTATCATTCCAGTGGGACTCTTTGTTGTACCTGTTGTTCTTATATATTTATACATACTGATCCTATTATTTGTTTTTACACAAATTTAGCCAACTCTAAAACCAAAGAACTAACATAATTTAAGAAGACTAATTTTTTTTATAAAAAAAGTCAGAGAATAATAAAGGTAATAATATTTAAATATTTTATAATTTATTAACGGATACAGATATTTATAGGCATGAGTATCATTAAATCCACATTCATATTCATTAACAAACAAATATTTAAATATCATTTATTTTATCCGTAGATATTCATTAAACTACCTATTCATCCATGACCATTTCTTTTTAAATATTTTTAGATAGAAATGCTAGTTTAAATTTGCGATATCCCTTTTATTTGTAAGGGGTGAAATTATAGTAATTAATCAATCAAATAAAGAAAATTAGGGTACATAATTAATTTTTTTACTCAAATAATATGTTAAATTAATATATTAAAAGATAGGAGTATACAAATTTTTTATGTATACATTATTAATTGATTATATAATACTACCACGATAATAACAAGTGGTTACCCAACTATGCAAACAATGAATTTGATGTCATAAAAAACAACAAATATAGTTAATAGGTAATGAATTCATTAAATAGGATATTAATCAGTATTAATAAACCGAACCGGTCGTAAAAAGACAACTCGCACGTGTTAGGACAATGTCGAAGCGTGAGAGATAACGCGTAGAACAACAACACTTTCCTTTTTCAAACCAAAAAAATCTAATCTCATCAAAACAAGATAATAATCCATCAACATTCAACAACACACACTCTTTCAAATTCCCAATTCAACTTTCATTTTCTCTTTCCAATTTTCGGTAATTATTTTAGTTTTCTCTCCTTTTTTCTATCTCGATCTCGATCTTCACATTTGATTTTTGTTTTGATTTGTTAGGGTTTCGATTTTGTTGATTTTGATTTTGATTTTCCCAATGAGCGATCACTTGGTACTCTTCGTTGACCAACTTGCACGCCCAGTTCCGGTTGACCCTGTTGAGCAGCCTGCGCAGCTTCCTTCCGAACCAACGTTGTCTCCGGTTGCTTCCGATGCCGATGCGGCATCTGGATCCGGAGGATCTGAGTCGGCTGTGGATCAGGATGGAGAGGATTGTGGTGAGGAGGAACCGTTGATCCAGATGGTGGAGTGCCGTATCTGTCAGGAGGAGGATAGCGTTTCCAATTTGGAGACTCCCTGTGCTTGCAGGGGTAGTCTTAAGGTATATAAAAATTTGATCTTTTGCGATTTTCTGTTTTTTAATGGATTTGAATTTTTTAGGGTATTGTATTATTGGATTCGGCAGGTAAAACATTTTTTTTTATTGTTGTTAATTTTAATGAGTTTTGTGTTTTGGATTTGTTTGTTCTTGTTCATTTTGGTATGAAAAATGTAAGAAACATTTTTTAGGGGTATTTTTGTTTGGATAGAAGCATGATAGAACATTGTGAGGGTTGATCCATGTAGCTGACCCCACTTAGTGGGATAAGGTTTGGTTGTTGTTGGTTGTTATTATTAGTAACATTTAAGAGTCTTTGTGTTGATGGAATTTATTGTTTCTATACAAGAGTATGCATTTGCCTATGTAGAAGTTTTTTATGTTTTGTGTTGTGCATGTACATGTGCTCTTCCGGTTTTTTCTACCTTGATTTATATGAGTTTATGAAATATTCTGTTAGATATATGTAGTGTACTTGATTAACCAAGTTGCAAATTGAGAGCTAAATGATCTTGTGAGAAACTGCTTTTTATATTTTTTTTGCTTTCTGCTATTGAGCCTATTAATGCATTAATCTGATGGTTGTATTTGGTTTTGAACAGTATGCTCACAGAAAGTGTGTCCAGCATTGGTGCAATGAGAAAGGAGACATAACTTGTGAGATATGTCATCAGGTATAATTTTCTCCTATATAGTTTATTAATCTGTTATCTTTTGGTTGGTGATGTGAAATAATGCGAATACTTATATTTTTTTGAAGTGACTAGTTATCAGCCAAACTCTTATTTAATACCCCCGCCTAACCATCCTATTCATATGTGTACTCATTCTGGTAGAATCTTGGGCCTGCTTACTGATTTCAGAACAATCTTCTCTTCTGCAATGTCCTTCCTTTTCTTCTCAAATAAATGCCACCGAGATGGCCTTTCTTCATCAACATGGCAAGTAGGGGTGTTCAATAAAATTGGGTACCCTTGACTGATCCATTAACCATATTGCATCCATATTTTAAAGCCCGGAACAATTTAATAAAAACCAATTTGGAACATATAAGGCCCTAACCTAAAAAACGGGTACCATTTAATGATTAAGGTTTTGTACCTGTTTCAATTCAACTGCTCAAGACCCTTTCTCTCTCACTGCCTCTGACTTTTCTTACTCCTCATTTTCTTCACCGTAGTTTTCACTCTAATCTGCATTGTTGTCTTAACATCTTCCTGCTTACTTCACCATTGTGGAACTGGCTCCGCCGTCGCCTTCATCGTCTCCAAACTCAGCGACCTTCTTAACTCCAACCAATTCGCCAACATCATCTGCCAATTCGATTATGTCCAGCAAAGTCTTCGACCCCAGCTTCACTTCCCTTCATCAAACTCCAACAAAGGGTGTAATCTACTACACTGTTAACAAAATCATTTCATTTGATTCCCAAGTAAAGCCTTTGAAGCTTTACTATGAGTTTCACACACACTTTATGCCTTCCATGAGAATCCTTTTCTTTTGATACATCTTTATGGTTATCAACACATCAGATACACGCCGTCCTAAAAGGATATCCTGAACATACTCTTTTGTTTGCTCTATTTCTATTGCCGCCGCAACCACCACCATCACTGCAAAATTCAACTTTAGAGCTTCATCACCTTGTTGTTGTGGGACTTTGGATTTTGCCATGAATCCAATGTTGTCCCAATCCATTCTTTAGGGCTCCGATTGTTGTTTGGTATGTGAAATACATGGAAATAAATCTTTTTTGACATTGTTTTAGATGTTATATTGATTTTGTAATTATATTGATAATCTGGTTTTGAACTTTTGCACGATAAACCAGTTTCACCTAAATGGTGTTAACAAACCAAACTTAATATCTTGTTAACCACCCCCTGAACATCCCTAATGGCAAGAGCTTTGCGGTACCAAAATTTCCATGTATTTGGTATCTCATTTCAGAAGCACTTTATATTTGTTCCTAGACTCCTGTGAAGAATTGCTGAAAACCCATCTATAAAAATTTATCCCGATATTCAGTTTAATTGGGAAATGGAATTTAAGGATGGAGTAAAGTATTGCCCTTGTACTTAACACGCCCGTCTTCCAAAGGCATCTGAGATATTTTAGAGTTCCAAATTCCTACCCTGAATAAGAATTCATTTGTTAATCGACTTCCTGACTTCTGCATTTTAAAAAAAGATAAATTGGGTGGATCATGAAAACTTTAGGCATCTGCATATCTAAATTATACTTCTCAGTTGTTTTATCAATGTTTTTAAAATACTAACTGAATTAGACGGCTCAACAAATTGAACCTTGAACTGGCTTTTAGTATGGTTCAATTATTTGACTGTTTGACTGGTTTTGCCATGGTTTGATAGTTGAACCATGACCCAGAGGTATCGTCAGTTCGACTCCTGGTTCGGTTTTTAAACATTTTACATTATGTATTCTTATATTGTAACATTGTATCTTGTTTGGTTTTTTCTTAACCTTTTGATTTGAACCCAATGCTCATTATCATGTGTGTAATGAATTCCTTCCAGTTATATTACTTTTGTTCTTGTCTCTTATCGATGCTTTTTTTTTTCTTCTGTGCATATAATGCCCAGCCTTATCAACCTGGGTATACAGCCCCACCACCTCGCCCTAATCCTGAAGAAACCACTATTGAAATAGGGTAAGATGATATACTTACATATATATTTTGAATTAGTTTTTGGTTAATTGTGCTGCTTTAGTTCTATGCCTGTTTTACTGTACAAGTTATCTAGAAGCTACAATGATTTATTTATTGTCATTTTGAACTTGTCTCCTTAATTTGTGATGAGCTTTCTTGCAGAGGAGGCTGGACATTATCTGGCTCACCCTTGGACTTGCGTGATCCTCGCCTATTGGCAATTGCAGAGGCAGAGCGTCAATTCCTGGATGCCGAATATGATGAGTATGCTGCTTCTAATGCCAGTGGAGCTGCTTTTTGTCGCTCAGCTGCTCTAATTGTAAGGCATTATTTATTTATCTTGCATTCCACTATATAAACTCTTAAGTATTTATAAGAAATTAATTAATTGTACTTGCTAGGAGCCCTGGTGCTTCACTGCCTTTGTCCGGTGTTTGTATTGACTACATCAATATGCTAGCCAGTTGACATGATTTTAAGCCCAATTCTTTTTATTTGATACAGTTGATGGCCCTTTTACTTCTGCGGCATGCACTCTCTGTAACAGATGGTGATTCTTCTGATGATGATCCATCCAATTTTTTCTCCGTAAGTGATTTAAGTCTATTATTTAAAATTGTTCCCATGCCTACTGTCTACTGTTGTATTGATTTCAATTGTCACGGTGAGCCAACCTAATAAGCCTACCATCTTCTGCAGCTTTTCTTGCTTCGTGCTGCTGGATTTCTTTTACCTTGCTATATCATGGCTTGGGCAATCAGTATTCTGCAACGGCGGCGACAAAGACAAGTCAGTGTCCACGACTAAATTGTTACTCTTTCTGTAATCCAGCCGTTGCTCTTGGTTTGAAACTATGCTTTATTCAGTGATTTTCTTACTTTTTGTGTTTTGAACAGGAGGCCGCTGCACTAGCAGCAACCCAAGTTGCTTTTGTTCTAAATTCTGGGCAGCGCAGAGGTCTACAATTCGCGATAGCACCAGTTCCTACAGTACAGCAGGAACAAGTGTAGCATGCAAGTTTTTTTTATGCGAGACATCATGGCTTGTGTGCCATATGAAGAAGACTTGTTGAGATGCAGCCATATTTTGTTAATCTTGATTTTCACAGCTCTAATATATGTACATAAGCGACGGTAAAACTGCATGAATTCGTATTTATCCATTCAATTTATCGATCTGTGAATGTATGAATCTATCCGGTTATAATAAGTAGAGCTTTATATGTAAAATAAAATGGTGATTAAGGCTTTGTCATTTCCGTTCTATCGAGTATTACACTGATGAAACATTTGGTGTATCTAAACAAAGGTGGTTTGAAAATAGTGATTTGATTTAATGTTTGATACGAAAGAAATAGTAGAGAGAAAAGTAAGTTTTCCTCACTTCCTTAGTTTGGTAGAGAGAAAATGAAAAGAAAAATTTAATTTTAGTTTAAAAAAATACAAGACTGCCCTTAAAATAAAAAGTCATAATTTTACATTGTATAAAGTCATTTTCTCATTCAAAATAATATATCTAAACGATTCAATTAACTTTTTATTGTAATTCATTAATTTTTGTTTTGAATGTAATAAAAGAAACTTAATCCACAGTTTGTGTAGAAGCAAATATAGTTTGACTTAGTACGAGCAAATCCAGCCTAATTTACGGTTGTCCTAATTTGTTTTGGGTGTATTTAATCACAAAATTTATGATACTTTTAGTTTTTTTCCCCTAGAGCATCTTTAACTACTAGAGGGATGATTTCTAATAGATTATTTTAAGTATATGTTTTGTTAGCAGAATCATCACGATTTAACGTTACGGTGTACTCCCTCCGTTTTTTATTATAAGTCGTTTTGGGAAAAAAAATTGTATTTAAATATAAGTCGCTTTACAATTCCAATGAATAATTAATGTTATTTTTCCTATTATATCCTTAAATATTTATTATTCTCTCTCCTTTCAATTATATAAATTTATCTTCCATATGTCATTAATGAAGGATAATTTTGTAAAAATCTTTATAATTTCTTATTTTCATACAACAATTATTATTTTTCTTAAACTGTGTGAAAAGTCTAAAACGACTTATAATAAAAAACGGAGGGAGTATATTATAACTTTTTTAATCACTTAATATTAAAAATTTTATCATAAAAAAAAAATATAAATTTTATAATAGAAAATGTAAATTATTAGTAAAATTCCTTTTTTTGCTTAACTAAATATATTTTTAATTAAAATCTTTCCCTTTTCATTCTCTTTCCTAGTTTAAAATAACTATTTATTTAATTACTCCACCCTCATTTTCTTTTCTCCATTAAAATTTCTCTTCTTTCCTCATTTAAATCAAATAAACCCTTATTATTCACCCCATTAAAGATACTCTTATGTTTTAGGTGTATAAGTTCAATTTTTATAATCTGACATAACACAAGAGTTGAATAATCTTTTAAAAATATTATAAAAGGATTAAATACTTAAAATAATATTTTATGAAAAATTAAAAAAAAAATTTGTGAATTAATTTTAAATAAAAATATGTAATGCTATAAAAATTAATTTTAAGAAAAAACCGAAACAAACGGTATGTAATTAAAAGCTTCCTCTAGCTTCTATTGTCATTTTAGCATTACTGATTGATTAAGGATATGTTCGGATTGACGGAACATAGCGGGGAGAATGAAATATATATCTCACTCTTTGTATAGTTATTTTATTGAAAATGTCTCATTACATCGTATATATCCAAATTGGATGAAAAAAAAAATGAAGAATTGGATATAATGAATTCCACCATATTTCATTCAATTTCATTATATCAATTATTTACAAATTCAAACAATAGAAATTCTATTATAGAATCATATTAGTTACCACTCTATTCTATTTTATTTTATCTCATACTACCAATCCAGAACAATATTTGACATTTTTTAAAGAAATAATTTTGTATAGAATGATAAAAGTGTTTTTAATTACTATATTTTTAATTTTTAGAATATTATAACAAAATAAAAAATATTTGAAAAATTTATATAAGATCTCAAAAACTCTCATTGAATACAAATTTTGAATTTTTTCAAATTGTCGAATTTTAATTTTATGAATAAAAACAAAGCAAATTATTAGTTCTGACAATGTCATTTATTTATATTTTCTTTCAAAAAATATAAACAGGTTATTGTTGATATTTATAATTAAAAAAAACTTCAACTTTCAAACAAAGCAGTTTGATATGTTGGAAAGAATTTCCAACTCAAAATTTATGAAAAACTAGATGGAAAGAATTTTCTGGTGTGACACTAGTATGGTGAACCAATTATCAATGCTCATAACCTAAAATCCTTTCTATTCCTCCACAGTTTCTCTCGACCACTGAAAAATTAGTAGGACTTGAAAATCATGTTTCTATAGATGTCAATTGATTGCCTTATAATGTCAATCGATTGCCATAGCTTTAACTTTAAAAAATTATGAAAATTTACATTATGACAATCTATTGTCTATATCCTCTCAATCCATTGCTTTAGGCAAAAAAATGGAATGAGCAATCCATTGTTTGAAAATGACAATCCATTGCTTTAGGCAAAAATGGAATGGACAATCCATTGCTTGAAAATGACAATCGATTGCTTTAGTGAAAATTTTCAAAAATTTGCTTGACAAAGATTTAGGATAATCAATTGTTGCCTTGGGTCAATAGATTGCTCCATTGAAAACATGCAATTTTTGCTAAGTTAAAAGATATAACTTTAACAAATGCATGCTTAAAATTTATGATTAATTCATAGCACGTAAACCTTATGACAACTAAATTACACATTATACCTTGATCTATGATCCAATTTCATTGAAATCCAAAAACTTATACAAACTAGATACTTTAGTTCCATTTTTTTCTTCTATGATCTTTCTTCTAAGATAAGTTTTTGTCTTCATCAAAACCAAGCTAAGAAGGATCAACACATCTTCTTCACATTGCTAATCAAAGCGATGCCAACAATTAATCACAACAAGACCATATTTGCCACAAGGCTGACAAGTAGGTCGATTTCCATGTGAGAAACAACCTCTACCATGCTCTCAACCACGTTGTGTACGTCCACGGCCTCGACTCTCAGAGACATTATCACGCACATCAATTGTTTGATGATTTGCATGCGTTGCATTTTTTGAGACTGACGAAATGGCCAAATCATAATGAAATTTATCAAGCTAAGCTTTTTGAACACACAGAAAAAGCCTCCACATCATAAATAGATTGAAGCTTATGCACACCATACATTTGCATCACAAAAGGATTAAACTCCGCATGCAGACCATTGAGAATGGATTCAATCTAATCTTGTTTAGAAACAATGTCTCCAACAGCAAGCAACAAATTCTTAATAGCTTTGACACGCAAACAAATTCAGCGATGAAACTGTTACATTTCTGGATAGATTTCAGTTCAACACGAAGCTGACGAACATGAACTTTCATGTGTGGATTGAAATACTTGTGAATTCTTTCTCAAACTTCAAAGGCATGCTTGCACGAGAGAACACACGGAAGCACCGATTCAGAGATAATAGAGAGAAGTAGGGTTCACTACTACTTTATGCTCTCTTTGAGCGAGAATGACACCGTCTACTTATTGATTCCAGAGCAGTTAATTGTTCTCCTGTAATTTGATCGAGAGTTTTAGACCTAAATGATGCGAGGAAGACGAATCAAGTGCAAGAAAAACATGGTTTTGTGGCGGTTGATGCACGCCATCAACTGGTGCAGTCGGTGCAACATTTGAGGATTCATCCACGGTGTCTCAGGGAAGAAAATGAAGGTGAGGTTGAGGACTAAGTTACATTACTGAATTCTATTAAAGAAGGTAGAGACAACGGAAGTGATTAACTTGGCGATTGATACCATAATAGAATATGATTTTCATATTGTTCATTCAATCTTCTTCAACTTACAAACTACCATAACCACCTATATTGTTAGAAACGAATGCATCGCTGTTAGTTACACTAATCCATGCATAGTGATTCTCTCATGATCACGCACATTCACGCACATGCTAATGATATTATGTATGATACTCGCAGCCTAAGTTACTCTCCTAATAAAATGATAAACATTACCTGTATTGTGGCCTATGAAATACCAACATGGACACTAATTACTTTGACAAATGCGTGTCAATTTCAATAATAATTTTATAAAATGAAAGTGATTGAATATAGCTATATTATGTTGGATATCACTTCAGTCGGGTACTAACTTGAGTTTTTCTAAAGCCATATTAATAGTATAAGACCGTATACGAACACATAAATTGAGTCATCTACCGTTTATGTTTACACGTACACCAAATTGATTAGTGTTAGAGTAATAAGTGTATTGAAAAAAAACACTTGTCCTACATAAAATAAAAATAAGAATTACAATTTTTATAAAGAGAGACAAACATCACCTTATTGATTTTGTAAAAAAATAATTTAATTTCTATTCTATTTCTCTATTACAGAGTATTGCTAAGCCATGGAGAAGAAGCTGAAGCCATGGAGAAGAAGATAAAAGTGGCGGCAAAGCCAAAGTTTGAAATACTGAATAGTAATGAAAAATTGTCTTAAACTAACGTACATAAGCCATCCTATATATATTGGACTAAACATATACAAGGCCCAATCATATGAAGGAGGCCCAACATAACATAATATGCCTAATGGGCCTAGAGAGATAATAATATGAAATCTAATATCCCCCCATAAGCTAGGAGTATATGAAAGTTAGGCCTAGCTTAGAAATGTTGTTCAAAAATGGAGTGGTGTCTAATGGTTTGGTGAAGATATTCGCAAGCTGTTGTTGAGATGTTACAGGAAGAAGGTGAAAAAGTCTTTGTTGAAGCTTTTCTCGTACAAGGTGACAATCGAGGTCAATATGTTTCGTCCGTTCGTGAAATAAAGAATTGGTGGCAAAGTGTCTAGCTAAGGGATTGTCACAGTATAGATTTGCTGGTGTTTGAATAGGTATATTGAGATCCTGGAAAAGATTAGTGATCCATTGAATTTCGTAGACGGTGGTTGCCATTGATCTGTATTCGGCCTCTGTTGAACTACGAGAAACGGTGGGTTATTTCTTTGATTCCCATGAAATGAGAGACGACCCGAGATAGATGCAATAACCTGTTATAGACCGGCGAGTGTCAGGGCAAGTGGCCCAGTCAGAGTCGAAGAATGCTTTGAGTTGTAGAGGTTGTTTGCTGGGGGAAAATGATCCTTGAGCTGGTGCAAATTTGAGATAACGAAGGACCCGTAGAGCAGCTTCATAGTGAAGATTTGTGGGAGAATTCATGTGTTGACTAAGCTGCTGAACCACATAGCTGGGCGAGTATTGAGAAGTTAGATGAGTTGTCCAACAAGTCGTCTGAATTTGGTAGGATCAGACATGAGGGTGCCATTATTTGCTGATAATCTTATGTCACGAGCCATTGGTGTCTTGGCTGGTTTGCAGGCAAGAAGACCAGCTGTGGAGAGTAGATCCAATGTGTACTTTCTTTGATTGATGTTGATTCCTGTTATGTTTCTTTCCACTTCAAGTCCAAAAAAGTACTTCAATGGTCTAAGATATTTCAAGTGGAAATGTTGGTGCAGGAGGTGTTTTGTTTGATTGATAATCTGAATATTGTTACCTGCAATCAAAAAATCATCAACATAAACCAGAATGAAAGTGAAGGAAGAATCACAGTTATGTATAAAAAGTGAATGATCACAAGCACATTGTTTGTAGTTATTGTTAAGAAGCACTTTGGACAACTTCTCAAACCACTGCCTGCTGGATTGTTTGAGTCCATAGAGGGATTTGAGAAGCCTACAAACCTGATTTGGTTTAGAAGTAGTCATTCCCTTAGGCAAGGTCATGTATACTTCTTCACCCAAGTCACCATGTAGGAATGCATTGTGAACATCCAATTGGAATAAGAAAATATTTAAGGAGGCAGTAAGGGCAAGAATTATTCTTACAGTGGTGAGTTTTGCAACAGGGGGAAATGTATGAAAAAAATCTATACCTTCAATTTATTTGAAGCCTTGTGCAACAAGTCTGGATTTATGCCTTTCTAAAGTGCCATCAGCATTGAATTTGGTTTTAAAAACCCATTTACCTATTGTTTTCTTACTGGGGACAGAGAAGTAAGGATCCATGTTTTGTTCAAAGTAAGGGCTTGAATCTCATCATTCATGGCCTTAATCCAATGAGGATGAGAACTAGCCTCTTTGTAAGAGAATGGATCACAGGTAGTAGTAATAGCAGAGATATAATCATGATGTACAGGTGCAAGATTATTGTATGAAATGTATTTTGAGATGTCATATATTGGTGAGGAATGAGAGATATGGCATATGAAGTCTTTTAAATATGCAAGAGTTGATTTTATCCTAGTAGAATGTCTAACATCATTGATATCATTGTGATCCTGTTGTTCAGTTAAGTGTTGAGTATCCTGAGTTTCAGTAGTAATGTTGGGTTCCTGATTGGTGCTATCAGGGTCAAAGGATGCGTTTGAGTCATTAGTAAATGGTGCGGTGATGGGATTAGGTTGATTTATAGTATTAGGCAATGTGGGAGGAGAAGGTATATTGGATTCAAAGTCAAATATAAAGGGGATGGTGGAACTGTCAGTAGAGCAGTTGGTGTCTATGTTATGTGGGGGAGGAGATGTGAAGGGAAAATGATTTTCATAAAAAATGTATTCCTGGATGTGAAGATAGATCTAGTGTGAAGGTCAAAAAGTAAATAGCCCTTAATACCTAATGTGAAGCCTAAAAATATGCATTGGGAAGCCCTAGGGTCAAGCTTATCTTTGTTCCTTGTAAGCGTGGAAGCATAAGCTAGACATCCAAAGGTTTTAAGGTTATCAAAGGAGGGAGGTATTTGGAATAGCAAATCATAAGGTGTGCTGTTTTGGATAGTGGGACTACAAATTCTTTTTATAAGATAAGTAGCATGGCACAATGAAAAGGACCAAAAAGGTTTAGTTATCTTAGAATGAAAAAGCAAGGATCTAGTTACTTGAAGCAAATGCCTATGTTTTCTTTCCACTAGAGAATTCTGTTGTGGTGTCTCAACATAACTTCTCTGATGCTGAATGCCAAGAGATGCATAATAAGATGCCATAAGAAACTCAGGTCCATTATCATATCTTATCATTTTAATAGTGCATGAGAACCGAGTTTGGCAGTATATGATGAAATTTTGAACATGCTCTCTAGTTTCTGATTTATTATGCATAAGAAATGTCCAGGTATACCTAGAAAAATCATCTACAATTGTCAGGAAGTATTTAAATCCATCTAGAGAGGAACAACAATGGGACCCCAACTGTCTATGTGAACTAAATCAAAACATTTGGTGGATTTTGTGTTACTTGTTGGGAAAGGTAGTTTACATTGTTTAGATAAATGACATGTATGGCATGGTGTATGTTTATGAAATGTAATAGCAGGAAATTATTTAGACATATGTAATAAGACCTCATTAGAGGGATGTCCCAATCTATGATGCCAAAGGGAAACATGAGTATTATTATCTATGCCAAAGGTTAATCTATAGTGTGTCTGAATTAACCTGTGTTTTCTGCTCAGTGGTGCTCTTAGGGTTCTTATTGAGATATCCTGGGGGAAATCCATGTTTGAAGTAACATGTTTCAATGGTATGGTTAGTTTTACTGCAATTGGTGCAGACCATTGAATTCTTGCCTGATCCATGACCTCTGCCTTTGGAGTTGTTGTTGTTAGCATAAAGGATAGTTGAATTGGATGCGGGAGGGATCTGTTGCTGAGCAATTAATGAATAGACACGGCTGATAGGAGGAAGGGGGTCAAGGATAAGGATTTGTGTGCGAATGCTTTGATAGTTGTCGTTCAATCCCTTCAAGAAGTAGGTGATATATTCCATCTGCTTGAAATTGCGAACCGCTTTGGATAACCCACATGTACAAGGAGTAGGGCAGGAACAAGAAGGAGTAAGACACAAATCCTCCAATTCATCCCATAAAATCTTCAAATCCGTGACGTATGTTGATAAAGAATGATCGTCCTGTTGAATGGAGTGAATTTTGCGCAGAAGATCTGAAAACCTAAAATGATTACCTTTTGTGAATCTTTCGCGAAGGTCCTCCCAGAGATTAAAGGCAGAGTCGAAACAAATCGTGCTATGTGCGATGTGTGGTGAGAGAGTGCGATTGATCCAAGATAGCATTATGCTGTTGGCACGATCCCAGAGCTCATAGTTCTTGTCCGATTCAGAGGGTTTGGGAAGCGTTCCATTGATAAAAGAGACTTTGTTCTTTGATGTGAGAGCTCGTTTCATTGATTTGCTCCAATTGTGGTAGTTGTTGTCGTCGAGTGGAGGAGCAACAATGGTAGCTCCAAGATTCTCACCAGGATGGAGGTAATAGGGATTTCTAGGGTTCATGGACGGATCTTGAGGAGGAATAGGATTATCTATGCTGTGTATAGATTCAAATTCGCTATCGAAATTCAAGATGTGGATGAATGCGAAGAGAAGAAAGATTGGAGATGCAGGTGATGAAAAGAATGAAATGTTTTGTGTGTTTAATCTTCTGATACCATATTACAGAGTATTGTTAAGCCATGGAGAAGAAGCTGAAGCCATGGAGAAGAAGATAAAAGTGGCGGAAAAGCCAAAGTTTGAAATACTGAATAGTAATGGAAAATTGTCTTAACCTAACATACATAAGCCTGGACTAAACATATACAAGGCCCAATCATATGAAAGAGGCCCAATATAACATAATATGTCTAATGGGCCTAAAGAGATAATAATATGAAATCTAATATTCTCTTTAATTATTCTTAAATCAACTTTAATTATATATTCCATCTCTCCTTAATTTCTCTTCTCTCAACTTTAATTATCTATTCTATCTCTTATGTAATTTGTGATGCCACTTACTTGATATTCTTACATACCAATTTTTAAGATTGGTTTCATTTTCCTGTAAAAATTCTTTATCAATTATCAAATGTTTCAGATTCAATTTGCATAGTTAGTGAGTATATTATTCTTTATTCAATTCACTTAATATTGTAGCTAATTGAAGCAACTGACAGATAAGAACCTCTTGTGGGGCTAAAGAAAAATTGGCGCCTGAAGGGTGCATTTTCTTATTCTTATTCTCTTTAGATCAAAGCAGATAAGCATATATTCTAACAACTCTAGTGATGATTATGATTCAAGATGGCCATCATCAATTTTAAATCAAAGATAGAACAAACAAGCGTCTCACTTTAGCTTATGTTTTGGTGACATTCTCTTTGTAGCCCCAACTTTTTTTCCTTTCTTTTTATAAAGATTTGTAGCAGCCAACGAGCCTTGCTTATCTGGAACTTTGGTTACTTTCAATTATACGTTACTCAAATGAATCACATATGTTCCAAACTTGCAATTCATTCTTAAGCTTCAAAATTGCCACATAATCTTCATTAATATTTTTATTTGTGACATATAGAGTGTCAATCCCTCTAGTTGAATGTTCATAACTTAGTTTTATCAATGATGGTCCCAAAGTTATAGGTCTAGCCTCAAAGTTATAGGTCTAGCCTCAACATGTAAAATATTGAATTGGCCCGTGAAGAGTACTTGGTACACAAGTTTTCTTGGTAACAATTTTTCTCTCACACTTATCTATAATGATCTAACATTTCTTTACTAATCTAATCTAGTGATATAACTTTAATTCTATAAAAACATTGAACTATCCCTCAATTTTTCAATATGATATTTAGTTTTTTCTGTAAAAAAGGACTAGGTCAATCAAACATGTTCATTTTGTCCACATTGTTTCGGGACAAATCAAGTTTTAAGCTTGAATCCTTTAATATGTGGGAGCAAACACTCTCCCTAGAGTTTTTTTTACTGGAGAGTGTCTGTAAATTATAACCTTTGATTACAATGACTTATTAATTTAGATAAAGTATAAATGGACAGAGGGTCCAAATTTTATTGCAGAAAATTTACACCGCAAAGAAAATGTTCCTCTAATATGTCTGCCCCATTCTATTTTTTCCAAATGTAGACATTATTATTATTATTATTTTTTTTTGCAATTTAAACCTTTATAGTACAATGTTTGTAGGTCTGTCCCGCCTTTTTTTTTGCGAGATGGATCAATGTTTCTGCATTCTAAATTATGTCTGTCCCATCCCATTTATTTTTGGACTTTTGTAAGATGGACATAAGCGAGGCGAATATTAGGCATGACAGCAGGACGGAGCGGGTTTAAGCATCATCATCCTCGTCTCGCCCCGCCCCCAAATCTAATGAATGGAGGGTCCAAATTTCATTGCGGAAAATTTACACTACAGAGAACCTGTTCCTCTAGTATGTCTGCCCACTCGGTTTTTTCCAAGCGCGGAGATTAATATTTTTTGTTGTTGTAATTTTAGCCTTTATAGTACAATGTTTGTATATCTGTCCCACCCTCGTTTTTTTTGTGGGACAAGTCAAGGTTTCATGTTTGCACCCTAAATTGTCTACCCCATTCCATTTTTTTGTGTACTTTTGTAAGACGAACATAAGCTAGGCGGACATTAGGCATGACAACGGGGCGGGTTTAAGCATCACCAGCCTCGCCCCTAAATCCAATCGGGGTAACAATTTACACCATCTCCTAACGAAGAACATATTTCTCCGCCCGCCTCCACCCGCATAAACAATATATTTTTTAAAATGCATATTTTTTTCATAGTAACAAAAATCAATAATTAAAGTAAATATTTGGTCATTTTAAAAATATTCATAATACTTGATTATTTTCGTTCTATAAAGAAATGAATAATAGTTCTAATAAACTTGATATATTAAGATTAAAAAGGGTTAATGGGTAATAAAGTGATAACAAAATCAAGGTAATAAATAAGATAGTGGTACTAACATCCCCTGCCCCCGTTTCCGTAATTAAAA
This sequence comes from Vicia villosa, assembly GCF_029867415.1. Classification (NCBI taxonomy): domain Eukaryota; kingdom Viridiplantae; phylum Streptophyta; class Magnoliopsida; order Fabales; family Fabaceae; genus Vicia; species Vicia villosa. Next base: position 92,530,031 of record NC_081181.1, on the reverse strand, counting down.
ACCGAGTTTTTCTCGCACCTGTCCCCGCTCTCGTAATTAAAAACCGAGTTTTTCTCGCACTCGCCCTTGCCCTCACTCTTCCGTAATTAAAAACCGAGTTTTTCTCGCACCCGCCCTATCCTCAATTAAATTGATTTTCTCCCGTTAGATTCGAGGAGGAGAGGCCAGATTTGGCCAAGTCTATTTTTTTCCATGTCTAGCGGATATGCTCGTTTATCGCCCTTAGTTAAGTATATAGGACCAAGTAAGATAGTGTTATTTATCTTACTTTTTCAAGGGTTTTGGTTTGCCCTGTTATGTTTGGTTATAAAATTGAAATTGTTGAAATCTTGTTTATTATTTGCTATGTCACAAAATTGATTTAATGGTCTTACTTTAATTTCTATTGAAAATGAATTTTAAAAGAATAGTAATGATGTTGCAGAAAAAAAAAAAGGTAATGAAAAAACAATCAGATGATAATGGAGCATCATTTTTTCAATTCTAAATAACATAATTTTCATAAAACTGTCCATTTAATATCAAAGAAGTTCCCATCCATATCAAAGAACAAAACCACAAAATAAAGCAAATAACTAAGCAAAACAACAACTATTCAAAATAGGGGATACAAACGTAACAAATACAATTCTTTAGTTTTTGCTTTTATCTTTAATTTGCTTTGCCATTCTTCTTTTTCCCTGTCTCAAAGTTGTGGGGTGGCCAAGTTCAGTCATTGCTCAATTTACCAAAACCTCCATGCTTAGCATTATGGGTCACACTTTGGTTCAAATCAAATTCCCAAAGAGCATTCAACTTTAAGACCAGTCTTGAGAATCTATGAAAGCCATTGTGTGTAAAATTTTCACCTTTGTTAATATGTTACTTACTATGAGGACACAAAATTTATTAACAGTGGAAGTGGGCTCCACTATATTTTTTTTTGAATGGATAGGGTTTTATTCTTTAACGGAAAACAAACTTATGAAACAAGTTAACATTTCATTATTGTATTTGTACGTAATGTATGTACCACATGTTATTAATCATAAGGTCCCACTCTGTGTGTTATAATATTTCCTAATTTGGCAAAAGCATCTGAACAGTAACATGATTTGATATCTATATATCATATGTAAATTACTCATAGGCATCCCTTGGATCAATAAGACTTTTTTGGAACACAGTGGTGAGAATTTGATTATTCCCAAAATCCTTCTAATGTAACAGTTTCCAGTCAAAAGAAGAAAATAAAAAGTGAAGCCACTAGGATCCTCTCAGAAACCATGTAAGAAAAGAACACATAAAAATACAACATTCAAAATATCTTTTATTTAAATAAAAGAAGCCTGTTTTTCTTTTATTTTATTGTCTATGTGGGGGTGTAAAAGACCTCTGCATATTCTGCAACCAGCTCTCTTTGAACTTGTGGGACTAATTGCATTGAATTTAGCTCCTAATTTGAAGTATTCTTTTTTACTTATTATGCATTGATTGAAATGCTAAATTTAAAATTTTGATAGCATAATATTCGCATATGGGACAAATTTTTATCGAGCGAGGTACGAACACCAATGTCATATGTGCACACACAATCTAGTTTCAGTGTTTTCCAACATTAAAATGTCACAACATGTTTTTTATTTTTTTGGTATAGAATTAAGTAAGTTGGGTCCCAAGAGAACACTTGAGTCAGGGCGGACCTCGAGACTCAAAGAGCGCACATAGATATTTACAGATTACCCACAAAAAATGTGGTCACATCAGCAGCTAAACCCACAACCTCTCGGTGTGTGAGTCAACTCCTTATCAACTGAGCCAATTTGCCTGGGCATGTCGCAACATGTTATTGATACCAATGCAAGTTAACAACTATTCAGAGGGAGAATAAAAGCATATTCTTTTAAGGGGATGTGGTTTGCAACAAGGTGACACTCAAAAGGAAGTTTTCAAACATTAGGATGAAAAATGAAAAAAAATAAAAATATAGAAAGCAACGAGTCACACCAATCACACTTTAATTGGATGATAAAAAAGCAACAAACCAAAACCAAAAACCAAAAAAGAAAAGAGAGAGAACATAAATTGTTTATGCAGTGGTTGTTTTGTTTCACTAGAACTATGACCAGTCACCCTTCATCTTAAGAAACGATGTCACCTAGTTGTGATAAAGTGAGGAATTTATGCTTTGGACAGTTCCAAGCTGCATGTGATATTTTGAGTTAAAAAAGAAAGTAAAATAAGGAAGAGAGAGGGCATGAAATTTTGGAAGGGACAAATTTGGCTTGGCAACCCATCTAAAAGTAGAACAAAGCATAAAGATACACATTAAGCCCAATAAAACAAGCAGTACTGTTTTATTTTTGTTAACTTGGGAAGAGAGCTTGGAATTCTAAAGCCAACAAGGGGAGATCTTAGAAGTTAGTAAAGTGCCTAAAGCAATAGTTTGTTTCTTTTGGGGACTGTTCTATTCCCACATTTATATTCTTTATATGAGCTTCTTGCACTGTTTTAATCTCAATCTTCTGGCTGGCCCATTTTTTTTGTCTGCTTCCTCATTCCAATTAAAAGCAACTAATGCTTAATTAATAAGCCCTTTTCTTAATCACAAAGAAATGGTACTTTACCATATTAACCCTATTCAAAACCTGAATTTTATTATGGAATAAATTCAGAAATTTAAAATAAAAGAATCTAAAAGTATTAGACAAGTGTAACATATGATAGAATTACCAAAATGAAATCTCAATATTTTTCATCCTAATATTACCTCCTTTTTTAATGGCAATATAACCTTTATTTTATAAAAAATCAACCTATAGTTGATTCAGGGCCGTTTTTGAGGGCGTGTTAGGCGAACTACTGCCAAGTGTTCAAAATTTATCACAGCTAAACCGTGGTTAAATAGGGTCTTATAAAATATTTGTCACGATTAAATCGCGATTAAATAAGGTGTCTTTTGTTTTAACATAGTTAAAATGCGGCTAACCTAAACAGGGTCTCCTAAAACTTGAAACGACTCTTACTTGATTTTAAGACATGTTATATTTCCCTTATAATCAAGAATGTAAAATATATTTATCCATGTAGATCAGTATAGAAATATGATGTGGCAAGTTAGCCTAGGGTCCAAGAGACTAGGTTTGGGTTCTTTTATTGAAAAAAGCATACATATGATATGATAGATGTGTAGGGAAAGAAATGAAAGAAAAGATACTTGGCCTCTCAAGGATATTATCCCAACCCCTTTATTCATTCTTGTCAGATTCTTAAATAACAGCCTTAATTAGTTAAGATTTCAGGCTTCTGATTCGAGATGAATCTAAAATTCTTGTAGGTCCCATCTGCTTTAAGCTTTAAAGCCTCTCTCCAAATCTTGTGGGACATATATAACAAGCTTATATCTACAGGAATGGACCATAAGAAAACTGATAGTACTAGCAGAGAGAGGTAGGTGCTTACTCTCTTGTCTTGTGTCTCTCTATAAACAGAAAGAACATACCTTCTATTTCTTGTTTTAGAGATTTAAGTGAACATGGTGTTTCATCCTTCTAGAGTAATTCTTCTTCTCTTTGTTGGGTTCTTAATATCTATTCAACCGAACGAAGTCTCGGGCCTGAGAAGTTCAGAAATTGCATTAAAACAGAGTCAAAAAGAGCACAGGATAATGCTGCAGAATCAACATACTCTGAAAGCTCCAGAGAAGGAACCGTTGAACACAAAGAGTTCTGCAAATGTCCACAATGTGTCTGTTCCTACAAAGAAGAGTTCAGCAAATGTCAACAACAGGCTTGATCCAAATCAGTCGAGCAAAAGAAGAGTGCGAAAAGGGTCAGATCCTATTCACAACAGGGCTTAACATATCTTGTTCCCTTGACCAGGAGAGAAAGCAAAACTAAGCTGAGCCGGTAACATTCAGAAGAGTGTGGCATGCTTGGAAATGCAGAGCAGGATAGAAACATAGTGAGCTGTATCTGCATTCTCAATAGTTCTTCGAAACAGTTGGTTGGTTTTTTTCTCTTGTTTCAATCTTAAGTTTTAAGAGTTTTGTGATAGAGAGCCATGTATTTTGTACAGTCAAGCTACAACATAAGTTTTGGAAAGAAATTCAATGAATCAGCATCGTCTAAAATGACATTATAGACGATGATCCCAGTTCCTCCAACAGAAAATGTTTTCTTTTAGTTTCATTCACGGAAAGAAAAGATGTATTTGCACTAGTACTCACTTTCATCAAGATTATAGTGAAATTCTTTTGTAATGCTATCTTTTGGAGGAATTCAAATCTAACGAACTATCGTATATTCAGTCTTTGGACCCTACAGACAAGTCTTATCACAACCAACAAAAATAGAGTTGTTGAGCATTATAGATCCGTAAAAATGTGTCTCATTGTGTAAAACAGTATTTAATAGGAATTTATCTTTATAGTTTTTCTCTTATGATTTTGGGGTGTGTGTTTTGCTGAAGATCAATTATAGTTTGCACTGGAAAACAGAAAAAAATAATCTAGTTCATATTAATACGATAAAGAGCATGCTAGACTTACCAAGTCACATGTATGAGACAGGATAAGTAACTTGCCGATTTACCTAAAACAAGGCATTCTTTTTATCAAAAAAGTATACTGAAAAATTCATTTTCATCAAACTTCATTGTGTTTGAAAATCAAAATGGAAGATTAACATGTCAGCCAACATGAATTCATTCCTATCATGGATATCAAAGTCACAGACTATAATAGCATATCAGATGCAAATTCAAGGAAGTGTTGCTTCAACATCCATTGAATGTTTTATACAATGTTAGAAACGGTGAGAACCACAAAACCAAATTTAATATCCTTTTCATAATTGAGAACCAAAAACGGTCGATTGACTTCTCGCATTTCCTGCTTTAATTTCCATTACAAATAATAACCATAAGAGAATATAGACTCAATACTTTCCTTATCATTTTCTTTCACAATATTTGAAATATATCTAGCCTGTTATAAAATTTTGAAAATGGCAAAACATTGTTTTCATTATTTCTAAAAATGCATTACCCCTAGCTTCCCCTCCATTTCAAACGACATATATTTAAGAAAATACAAACTGAAGAACTTTTTCAGAAAGTAAAGAGGGCCTAAGATTCACGATAAATGTTCATTGTGGAAGACAGCAATGGTTCAACAAATCACAGTAAAGATAAGGAAATATGTTGAACTCAAATTTCGGTAGCAGTTATATTTTTCACTAATGCAAGCTGAAACAATCTAATTATTCATTTTATTTCTTCCAAAAACTTATTTAATCTTACATTGCATAGCTTACCATATTTCACAGGCTGGGAGCAGTGAGCACTACATAATGAAATCCTCTCCCCCATTCCAATGAGTAGTAGCTCTGCATTTTCCTTGTCAGACTAAGATGTAGCCCTTTTTGTCGTTGCAGTTCCGGATATTATGTCAATACCGTTGCTATTTTAACAGAAATGGCTACATCCTAGTCCGACAAAAAAATGTTTTCATTAAATCCTAACAACGCAACATGTGCAACTGTAGAGTTCAAAATGTAGATATTACATAGCTTTTCAAATGAGTCACCTGTAGATATTACATACCATTTAGTTCATATATCCGATTTGCCAAATATTACAAACAAGTATTATTCTTTACAAGTTGAAATATACATTAAATTCCGCTATGTCGCTATGTCGCAGCACTATGGCGTCACATTAGCTGCAATTTGACAACACTTAATAACACTAATTGTGTGTTGCAGAACAATAGTAGTTTGTTCAAATACCGCTAGACTATCGGATTATATTCGCTATTTGACAACACCATTGCATGTATTATCACCCCTCCAATAATTTATATATAAACAATACTATCAGTTCACAATAGAATTTACAGTAACAACCAGAAAATAACTCTTCCAAAGAACATTAAGACATGATTGTTAGCAGCTATAAAACTCACTCTACAATTTAAATCATCAAATAATTCAATCAAACAATCATTGTTTTACAGTATTACTATCATCAACAACGAGGAGTAATTTCCATTTTCGAAGTCATGTTATCAAATTCTCTGCATAAGAAAAATGCACATAATCGATTTTCCTTTAGAAAGGGAAAAAACCTAGAAGCGAAAATTGGTATCAAATTGAAACGAAGAACAGCAAATTTACAGAGAACATTGAGAAAAGGATAGCGTATCCTTACCTCACAGTTTTGGGCTTTCGGCAACGTGTAAGCGGTATCGGGGAAGAGATGGATTTGGATCAAGTTGTTACAGAAAAACGTCATGGTTTTGTGCTGCTTGACATTGAATGGGCTTAAATTGACCCATCCGCAACTAGGTTGGGTTTATCTTTGGGTTGGACTAATCAATATCAGAGCAGTCTACTTCCCTCATTCCGAATTTCTACACTCATCCTATGTTTTTCTTAGGCACCACACAAATATTTAAAAATATTTCTGAAAATCGAAAATGATTTCCGGACGCACTCATACAAGTTCTCGGAAATACATTTCTAGTTGCTAGTATTTTTTTTTCTATATGCACTCTGGTTCTTAGGGGAATGGGACCCTAATAATCTAGAGTTTGTGTCGAGAGATCATGACACTGACCAAGTATTGTTCTCACTAGAAATCGAACTCGCTATTTTCCAAACTTCGTCCTTATAAGGAGCTTGTTTACCACTCGAGTCCAATTACTTGGTTTCTAGTTGCTAGTTTTACATATTCAGAAAATGTTTTGCTTCCATAATGAGTCTGTTTGGTAAGACACATTTTTAAGCTTATAGCTTATAAGTTCAAATGACAATTTAGACCCGTTTGGTAATGGTTTTGTCATCACGAGCTTATAGCTTATTTTTCAGATGCTATTTCAAATAGCGTTTTAGCTTATAGCTTATCATTTTTTTTCTTTCTTTTTCATCCTTATTATTTTAACAAAGACCCACTTTTATCCTTTATAATTTATTTTAATTTAAAATGAAATAATTATGTATTAAATAACTTTTATGTCATTTTACATTTATAAGTTAGTTGAACCGCTAATTTTATCAAACACTTCAATTACCTTATCAGCTATCAGTCTCAACCATCAGCTATAAGCTATCTGTCATCAACCATCAGCCATAAGCTATAAGTTATCAGCTAACTTATCAGTCAGCTGGTAGTTTTACCAAACAGACCCAATATTATAGCATCTATTTTGTTTCATTCATTAGCTATTAGTAAATTAGCCCCTTTTAATAAATTGGGTTATTTCAAAAGAAAAAAATACAGATTCAATAATTCGGTTTAAGACAAGCTCAGACGTTGAAATCTACAACTGTGTCGCACAATTACTACACTGGAAATTCATTTCCCTCATACAAAAGGTGGGTATAGAATTTTCAGAAATATATAGTTTGGTTTACTTTCAAAATTTTTGAAATATGAAAGGGGTTAATTAACAAAGTAGATGCTACAGTATCATGGAATTAAAACATTTCCTGAATATGTAAAATTAGCAATCAGAAATGTATTTTCGAAAACTTCCGAAAATGCACTTCCGAAATATATTAAGTCGTATAGTGTGTGTGGGTGCATCTAAAAAATGCCTTTTTTTTTTGAGATACATCTCTGAACATGCAATTTCTTCATTTTACCTAGCATAAATTCGGAGATGAATCTACAATTAAACTCCAACTTTATTTAAATACAAAAAGGGTGACCTCGGAGATGAATATCCGAAAATGTCACTTATTAGTTTTTTTAAATACGTGAGGTTTATTCGGATATGCATATCTGAAAACATACTTGAACCAGAAGCAAACCCAAAACTTAGTATACAAGCACATACAATGTAAACCATAAAAAATTTAATCAGGAATTACATCATCGTTGTTGAGGTTATATATTACTTATGTCTTAAATCGTATCAAGATTACATTGTTGATGATAATACATTAAAAAAGTGTATCGATTACAATCTAAAATGCATCATGATGCGTCGAGAAGAATCTTTAGGTGGGCCACTCAGAAGTGGAAAAAAAGTCTCAGAGAAAACATATCTTGTCAGATTGATACACACCATGTCAAATGCACTTGTTATAAGATGGTCCATTTCATTTTGACTTTGGTGCGGGACCGCTAACATAAGGAATACGAGCATTGTGAATTGCATCAAAATGTTCTTTTTTCATGTATAGCGATGGGTAGAATTCCCTATGCGCTTCAACTCTTTCAAAAGTTGTTGGTGGACAAGAAAGTGATTATCCCCTCCTCTACCGAGTAAGCCGGATACGGCGTGATAATCGCAATTACCATCACCCTTAACATTTACAATTCGCTAAATGTGTTTGTGCATAAAAATATCACTGATTGGTTAAATGATAAACCATCTTAATGAAATTGCTGTGAAATGGCTTCGGGTGTATTTTCGGAGATGTATTTGCAAATTAACCTTAGAAAAATTTGGAGATGCATCTCCGAACTAAATTTTAACAAAAGTAAAATTTGGTGCGTTCGGAGAAATACGGGTGGAAAAATAAATTGCCTCATACCTGACATACCTCAAATTAAACGTAGCACCCCTATACGTTAGACTAAATGATCAAAATATCATTTTAACTAAAAAAAAAAGTGAAATTGTAAAGTAAAATCAAATATTTCAAAATTTTCAAAAAGCTTTGTAACATTTCGAACTTGTGTGGAATTGTCTGTGGTTATGCCCAAGTAAAATCACTTTTTTTGCGTTTTATAAGTTTATACTGGATTTTATTCAAAATTATGAACATCTTGCATAAATGCATTAAAAATATCGGATTTGTAAAATACCTAGTGCCAAATATTTTGTTTCATGTCTTACTTTTGAAAAAATATGGTATAAATTTATAGGGGTATACAAATTTCTTAATATATTCAGTATAAATGCGTAGGATTATATTGTATTTGTTAAATAATTTATGGTGGAAATGCACATGACACCAAATATTTTGAACATTTGGTAGTTGTAATGGATCACACTGAATTTTTTCGAATAATTGGTAGGAGATTTTTTTAATAGAGTAACTCCTACCTGTTCTCATTGTAGGAGGATCAAAGAGAATCGTAGAGCACGTACTCTCTTTCATATAGGGGTAAAGTTTGACGCTCTAGAGGTGACGATGAGGATGTGTATGATATTATGTTGATTATGTTGAGCCATAGGCACATGTCAAGGTGCTTGATCATATTGATACTCGCTGATAAGAGGTTCCTTGGAGGTCCCTCCTACCTTACATTGCTAATATAGAATGCCAATTATGTTTCCTTTAGATTATGGTAGAGATATGTATATATAGTTTAATTTAAGTTGATTTTATGTATTATTGGTTAATTAAAAGTAACTAATGATATATGCTTTAATTGTTACGGGTCTGATGCTGAAGAAATTCTCGACGATGTATATACTAAAGGAGGTTATGACACTAGTAGATTTTATTGCCATGTTTCCATTGATGGATCGTTTGTTCGCGATGCTTGACGCTCCATTGTTATCTACATTGGTTGAGATATGGAATAGAGACATTTATATGTCATCTTTAGTTTGGTGAGATGTTGATTACCATGGACAATGTCTCCAGCCTATTCAATTTTGCACTTGCAGGTAACTTTTTCACTCGTTTGTTAAAGAGTGTGGAGCTCGCAAATATGTTCAAAGACATATCTGCGGGTTACACGGGGGATGATATTATAGGAGGTTAGGTTTAATAAGGGTGCTCATTTTTGTCTCTCTTGGCTACATGAGCTTTATGTGTCATTTGTGGAGCATTCTATGTGTCACGAGACCGCCAGAGTATACATGTTGCATCTTGTTGAATGCATTATATTTGCAAATAAGTCGCATGTCTACATTGATATGAGGTACATAGTCTTGTTTGTTGATCTTGGATTTCATAGTTAGGCATGAGGTTGGGTTGCTGTGACGCCGTGTTATCATGCCATTTGACAGGAAACTGCATTTGAGACGAGGCAACTTGCAAGTTATATGAGCTTATTTCATGTATAAATATTATGTTTAAATTTTTATGTTTCATTTGTTATGTTTAAATTGTATGTTTTATCAGTTATGTTTAAATTATATGTTTGATTGCAGTATTAGATATACGAGCATTTCTCGTCCATTTGTGACAGGTGTGATCGGGGATCTATCACATATGGATACCCTTGGGCCATAATATGGGGTTCCAAGCACTCTCATCCAGAAATCCTTCAGAAGTATAGGCATAGGATCGACACTTTGACCAAAGATGATGTCATCTAAACACCGTATATTGGCCATAAAAGTGCATTTTGAGTTTGAAGACACTGCATTATTTACAATTTATTTTCTATGGGAGAGTATTGTTACTACTTAATTACCTGAGAGGTATCTCTACCAGATTAGCTATGTCAACGGCATACCTAGATTATTCCATGTTGTACCATTTAGTGTTGGTGTATGGTTTCGTGCTAAAATGGTAAGAAATGCCAATGCGATTAAACAAAATGCAATGGCCATGTCTTTTCCTGGACATTGTATGAATGGTTATTTAGAGTGGTACTATAGAGTATCACACCCTTTCATTACCTCTTTTGGCTCAACCAAGCCTACAAATATTATTGGACCTTCATCTGTTGGAGAACATTCAAATAAAATTTCACCGCCTCCTCCACCATATAATATAAGTGATTGACAACAAATAAAAATGATAGATCTTCTTTATAATCACCTCATGAGTTTGATAAACCCAGGTTGTGAGCTTGGTGCTTTGGCATTGCATATAAAAACCTCGTCGTGGACCAGATTTTTTATGGTTATTTGTTGTTGGTTATGGATATTATTTGTTGCCTATATGATATTACTTAATGTTGTGTGAGTTTATTTGGTGTTGTTGTAATTAAAATATCATTATATAGGATAACATAACATGTTATTGACATGAACTTAACATATATCTAACATAAGATTAACTTAACGTAGATCTAACATAACATTAGCTTAAATCTAACATGATGTTTAATCACTAAGAGAATAAGGGTGTTCAAAACCAAACCGCCCAATTGAAAACTGCTAACTGAACCAAACCAAACCAAACCAAAAACCGCAAAAAACAACATTTAGTTAGGATGTGTGTGGGCCATTTTTAGCAGAACTACGTGGTTTGGTTCGGTGTGCGGTTTGTATTTTCTAAACTGAACTAAATGAAACCAAACTGCATTATCATTCACCTATTTACTAACAATATCATCAAATGGTATGGTTTTAAATTTTGTTCATTTCTTTTAAATCTTTTCATTTGTTTTAAAGTATTAACCTATTCGATTATGATATGTAACAAGCTCTAATGGAAGATAATTGGATATCATGATTTTAATATAAGAGTTTGGTGTTGTTGTGACTGAGTTTTCTAGTAGTATAAGGTGTTTTATTGGTGTCTTGGAAGAAGATGTTGTGTTTTTAAGGTCTAGTATAAGATTGAAGTGTTTCTCTATTGTGTCGTGTGATGGTAGCCTAGTTTTGGTCTAGGTAATATTTTTGTATTGCTACCATAGTGTTGTAATGTAATACACTAATGCTAATGTCTGAAACTTCAGTTTGTACCTTGTAATACACTTTATCATTTTTTATTTGAGTTCTTTTGTTATTTGATGTTGAAATGGTGTTATAACTTGTACTCATTGATATTGTTATTTGTTATTTGAAAATGTATAAATGACTAAACACAAAGTTATGTTGTCCTCTATATATGTACGCATGGCTCAATAAATATTTTTTTAAAACTGAACCAACCAAACCAACCCAAACTGCATTTGTTTGGTTTGGTTTGGTTTAATTGTTAAAAGCCAACCAAATCGTACCACATGTTTTTTTCTCTCTTGTGGTTCAAATGACTTTTAGCGTCAAAACCGCTCAAACTGCACCGCGAATACCAATAGATGGTTTGGGACGTTTCATCATCTTTAGAATATCGTTAGTTGATCTTGCAAATGTCACATTCACCTCGATTGGACCCTTCGTTGCATAATGGTGAAACATAGTCTGTAACGCCCCGATTTAATTTAAATTACTTTTCATAAATTAATTATGTAATATTTGGTGATCTTGTTGAGTGATTGGTATTTCGGTATATTTGAGAGTCCTTCGGTGTAGGGTGGTAACCCTAGAAAATATAATTGTAGGTGTTGAGGGTGTTCATGTGAGTAATAGTGTAGAGATGAGTGGTGGGGTGACTAGAGCTAATTAGCAATATTAGTTAATAATTTATTAGTTAGATAAAATATATTGGTATTAATAATCGATTACCAAAGTTGAAGTAATCGGTTACTTCATTAAAAAATGGAATTTGAGCAGGTTACAATGAAGTAACTGGTTACTTTATTTGAAGTAACCAGTTACCTGGAGTGGAAATTGAAAACAATGGCGTGGTTACAGTGAAGTAACTGGTTACTCTGAAACTGTTTTTTTAAATCTTTAAAAATTCATATCTTGAGTTGTGTGTATCCGATTGATGCACCGTTTGAAACGTTGGAAAGCTGGTGTAAAGTACATGATTGTTAAATGTATTTTAAAAACATGATTATGCTTTGAATTATCAAACTGTCACGTTATTGATGCTTTTCTGATGCAATAAAAGTTGAATTTTCAAACATTTTTTATTGTTATAGTTATTTTAATAGTTTTTGAAATCACAAGTGTTACACATCCGATTATATGAGCAAGTTTTATTAAATTGTGACATCCTAAATTTTTATGTGTTAATTTTTACCCTGATAATTATTATAAAATACGCGGAAAATATATAGGGTGTTACGTAATGGTATCAGAGCAGGTCGGTTCGTCCAACCAGGTTGTCTAATGTTGTTTGTTCCTTAGTATGAGACATGTGTGTGAAACACTATCGGTGCTTGCTTGTTTTTCTTACCACTTATTTGTAGGAGTGAGATTGAAACAAGTGGGAGATAAGCTTTTGCTTCTCTGAGATGTTTCATTTGTGAAGTGTTGGTTCGGGGTGCTGCTAATTGACAGAGTGCAAGCGTTGTTGGAGTGGTGTTGTTTCACGAACCCGGAGAGCATGTAGAATCGAGATTCTTGTCTTCTGGTCAAGTTGGGATGTCTTTGAGGGAGAATGATTGTAACACCCCCAATTTTATACTAAGCAAATAAGGCATATATTCGCATAAATCAGAGTAAAGAAGCATGCATCTCACGAGGGCGTTACACATAATTTCAAAATAAAATAACATGCAATGGTCATTTCCGAATAACACGGGATTTAAAGCAACATGCGAAAACACAGCGGAATAATCATCTCATCAAATAAATGGTAAAATCGGATGATTCCCATACATCAACTACCATATCTCAATATTTCGGCTCAAGGCCATTCATCAACAAAACAACATATTCGAATACGAAATACAATATGAGTAAACAATTATCTCATAACAACGAGTTACAAAATATAAACCCAAATCCCATGTGTTACTGTGGTTGTCGTTTTTTTACCTCCCCGTTTCACTTGGGAGGACGGCACGCTAGACCCTTCACGCGAAATTTGGAAGGAGAATGCGCCCGTGGCGGGATGAATTTTATTTCAGTTCTTCCTACGATATCACACGAACTTTCTTATTGTCCTACGAGTAGGAAAGGGAAAAAAAGATCTCAACTAAACCCTAGGAGTTTGCTAAGTGTGGGGATTTCACCTAGACTAGAAATTCTGGAGTCCGGGAGGTCGGTTATACATAGGGAAGTGTTTAAACACCCTACATATCTGTAGTACTCTACATGAACCTTCTCTGTGTCTAAATGTGTTTGTGCTGCTAATGATTGATTGGGAAAGTTTCTCCTTTGTATTAGGAGAAGGAATTGAATTGAATAAAAGAAAGACAGACTGACTGACTATTTTTGGTATTTTATTAGCTCGCTGAGATTCCTTGTGAGCCTCATGCCTACATATCCCTAGTGGAAGTCAGAGCTTAATGTAGTCCGGGGAACTAATTAGGGAAATTAATTTTTTTTTGGTGCCTTGCTTGAAGCTCAAGGTTGAAGCTTGAATTAAATCTCTGTTTACAGTAAAGAGACATGAAGTCATCTTTATAGAGAGGTATTTCTACTATTCCACCACAAACATTTTAAAAGAGTGACAGAATGATTGAATTCATTTCATTAAGAGAGTGACCTTACTTGTGTGTTTGCAAGTATGCTAGTATCTCTTAAATGAAAGAAAGATGCTCATCCAAATTAGGGAAAGTGTACAAGTCTGGGGATGTGCCAGAGCATGTCTTTCAGAGTCCTAAATGGGAGACTTTGATTGAAATTGAAATGTGTAATGTTTGTTTGTTTGTTTGAATGTGGTGAGATAGAGGAAAGATCTCTCTATAGAGATAAGCTATGTCTATCTACTATATAAAAGATTTGATTTTTTAACTGGCTTGTATGAGGCCCAAGCTTGAGGCTTTTTGATTGATTGATTATTATTATGACTCTGGGAGAAAACTCCACTAGGGATTAATTTACAAGAGATTTTTATGTTCTGTACAAAGCCCAGAATTGAGGCTGACTCTACTTAGGAAAATCTATTTTGATGGGTTTTATTTGGTGTTCTGTACAAAGCCCAGAATTGAGGCTGACTCTAACTAGGGGAAATATTATTTTCTGCCTTGTATGAAGCCCAAGGTTGTGGCGGACTCTTAAATAAACTGAGTATGGATGACTCTATGGGAAAAGATCCTAGATGTTAGGAATCTTTGACACATGAAATATGGTTTATCTGCCTTGTACAAAGCCCAAGGTTGTGGCTACTGAACAATGAAGGACTCACTAGGGGAGACTCTATTATCTGCCTTGTACAATGCCCAAGGTTGAGGCTGACTATTAACAGGGAGTTTTATTGTTTTGGTGCCTTGTATGAAGCCCAAGGTTGAGGCTAACTGTTTTTGTTGGGTTTTGACTCTACTGAAGGATTTATTTATTAAAAGACTGATTTTTTTGGAAGCTAACCCTTTCCAGGGATTTTGACTCAGCTGGTGAAATTGTCTGTTAAAAGACTGATTTTTGTCATGTTTTTTGGAGGCTGACCCTTTCCAGGGGTTTTGACTCTTTTTGGGGAAATTATCTCCTAAGAGAATGAATCTTTGGTTTTTGAAGAAGTGATTTTGGAGGCTAACCCTTTCCAGGGGTTTTTGTTAAAATTAAGGAATGTTTGGAGGCTAACCCTTTCCAGGGGTTTTTATTGAAATGATTGGCAGAAAGATTATCTAGTGGAGACTTCTTGTTTAAAGCCCAAGATGAAGGCTGACTCTTGCTGAGGATAAGCAAACATGGATCCTAGACTCTGCTAAGGAAGATTGATGAAGATAAGGGTGACAGAGACTGTCCATGTCTCTCATTCCAAAAGGTGTACTCAATGTAAAATTGAGACAAACTTAGCTTGTTTAAAGTCTGGTTTAAATTGGAAGAAACTCACCAGGGTATGTTAAAAGGTGACTAAAGACCTGTTCCTATGTTTGTAAGAAACCTGATGGGTCCTTGTATACAAGCTCAAGAGGAAGCTGGAAATGCTTTTAAGAAGCCTGTGGGTCCTTGTACAAAGCCCAAGAGGAGGCTAATCGAGGGTCATCGAGGGTCCTTGTTATAGCACAAGAGAAAGCTATGTAGTTTTGAACTTATTTTGGCTCTAAGCAAATGGGTAAGAGGTTTCACCGGGAATAATTCCTCTTTGGGTGGATGTGTCCTATTTTGGGTTCTAAGGTTTTTGCCAAGATGTTTCACCGGGAATAATTCATCTTGGGGGTTTGAACTACAAATCTCTAATTAGGAAAGAGCCTTCACTGGGAAGACATTCTCAATCCTAGGCCATATTCCTATAATATATATATATATATATATATATATATATAGTTTAACTGTCCTAGGGTTTACACTCAAACGTAGTTCTAAACAATATATAAACAGTTCTATATTTGACAGTAATTTAAATAAAGACTGTAAATTGAAAACTTGTAAAGCCTAACCTGGATGGAGTGGAGGCCTTTGAAGAAGTATGTACAAAGCCTTACCAGCAATTGATGGATAACAGTTGAATATATATATATATATATATATGATAAACAGTTAAAGGTTTTGAAAACAGAAGAAGTGAAGATGGACAAAGGTCACATAGGTATCTGAAGAGTTTCACCGGGAATAATGCCCTTCAAATACCAGAAGAATATTTTGAAAACAGAAAGAAGATTTTGTAAATACAGTTTTTGAAAACAAACTATGAAAAGAAAAAGGTGTTGGGTCTTACACTCTATTAGAGGCCCACTTAAAAAATGATTTACTGTTTATGAGAAACAGTTGAAAATGATTGAAATGATATAAGGTTTTGTTGTTTGAAAACCTTAATCGTCTATTTGATCGGAGATTGAAAACAGTTTTGCAAATTGACAAAAGTCAACTTAATTAAGGCAAAGATGAAATCTATACCTAATTAAGACCTAAATAATTAGGGTTTTATCATAAAATTATTCACAAAGTAATTAGGTTAAAACAAAATGAAAATATATATTTTAAAGTATTTAAGAAAACATTTAAAACATACTATTTTAAACCTAATTAAAATACATGAAATAAATAATATTTTTTTATGATTTTTTTGATTATTCATAAAATAGGTATATTAAATAACAAGTGTGTGAAAAATGAATAGAAAATGATTTAAATTGATGGGTGATTTAATTATGTGAAGTTATAGAACAAAATGAAAGAAAATAGTGTTAAAAAAAGGGGTTTGGTCTTGCCAAGGGTTGAACCCACGCCCTATAGGTTACCAAACAAAACAAATACCAACTGGGCCACGCGCGTGGCCTGCTTAAGGAAAGAACCCATATGATTATATGTGAAAGCAAGGCATTAAATGAATTGGAAAAATAAAATGAACAAAAGGTCTGAGGGGGGGATCGAACCCCAGACCTAAGGCATGGCAAGAGTTTGGACGCGCGCTGTAACCATTGGGACACTACGATGAATTCGTAAGTGACACACCTATCATTCAAAATAAAATAAACTCGTTTCTGGGAAATTCAAAATAATGGCGCCACCATCTTCATCTTCAACCTCAAGCTTTTGAATTTCTGGAAATCGTATCTCTCTCAATTCTCAACCAAATCCAAAGATGTAAAGATGGATTTTGCTCGTTTTTGGACGAGGATTATGATGGTGTCCTTTAATTTTATTTATTTTCAGTATAACATAAAATTCGCAAGCATGAACACTAAGAACCCTAAAACTGGAATTAAACATGAAATACTATATATGCATGATTTGATGCAATTGATTGAGGGCTAATGATCTATGAAGGTGCAGAAACCAACTGGTAACTTCATTTTAAATTTATCATGCGTGAATTATAGAGTTTGAAGCTTTTGAAACTTACCTGAAAAATGAAGATTTGACTCTGATCAAAAGGTGTTACAGAACTGTTGTAACAATCCAGATAGCTTCAATGACTCCTTTGGAAGGTGTTGAGATGCCTGGCTTGGACTGAAAGTGCCCAGAACTTCTTGCTCGACCCCAACTGCAACAGCTCCAAGTGAGAGGTGAAGATGATGATTCTTCACGCCCAGAAGTGTTTCAGAGGTTTGGATCACCTCTAAATGACTCCCCTAAGGTGTTTGAATACTTATATCCAAAGGAAGAGCTCTGGTTTGAAGAATCCAAGTCTTCTTGCCAAAGAACCTTTGAAAACCTTAAGTATGAAGAAAGAAGAGAGAAAGCAAGAATTATGTTGCTTTGGTGTGTTTTCTGAATGAGAAAGAGCCCTCTATTTATAGGCAAATGGCTCAGAGCAATTGAACATAGCAAGCTTGCTTAGTGTAGTGAGTTTGGTTTCTTAGCCAAGAAGAAAATTTGAAAAGATCCTAAATGCAATGATGCATTTTCGGGCTAGATTCCCCAACCATTGATCTTGTATGATCTAAGGGAACATTTCTGATTCAGAGGAGAGTTCTAATTGGCTTAGAACAAGATTCCTTGATGATTCATCATTTGCCATAAATTCAAAAATGCAATCATTACATAATCACATGCCTTTGTTTTTGGGAATCTTCTCTAATCCTTATGCAATGATGAATTTGGATGCATGGCATGTTTTCAGATGCATTAGAGGTCGTGTAGCATCACTTAGTGAAGCAAAATGCACAAAATTGCAAAGTTTCAAATTGTACATGACCTATAATTTTCACTTCATGAGGCCAACTTTGAACAAACATAACTCTTAGCTCAAAATGAATTTGGAGAAGGTTGAACACAATTTGGAAAGCCCTAAACATCTACTTCAAATCATTAGTTTATGGTTCCTTCAGAATCCTTTGGCAAATTTGTGAAAAATGAGGCCAAAGTTGGAAGAAAACTAGGTTAAAAACACTTAGAAAATTTTCTAAGTGTTTATGACCTAAAACTTCAAAATTTCCAAATCTCTTAAATGATTGATCTTTTGAAAAAAGTTCCATTGTAAGATGTTGTTTTATTTTGCAAGATCTACAACTTTCATGTTGGAAGTTTTTTGAGTTGTGTAGGTGAAATTTTGAGTTCCCACAATGCCCTCAAAAACCCTAATTCCCGACTTTTTGCTCCTTGAAGATTCTTCTTGAATTTCTTTGGTAAAATGACTTTAATATCCATATATTGATGATATTGATCCTTGAAAGTCATGGTTTGACCAAAAATCTTAAAAGTCAAAGATGATCCCATACAATTGACTTTTTCCAGATAAGGTGAGATTTTGGACTTTTGTGTGGAATTAAGATCTTCTCCTCGAATGAGTGATGTAAATGGGTTATATTGAGGTAGTAGAGGTTCTTGAATCATGTCTTGAGTTTTGGATCCATGCCCTGATTAAAAGTCAACTATCCAGATGAATTAGGTTAAAAACCCTAATTGTCGACCAGATGAAATTGGTGACTGTGGATCTTGAATTGAGGTGTGATGTCCAGTGGATCTTATTGTATGGATCATTTGAAGATGATTGAAGTCTTTAATAGATGTCCTGGAGATTTTTAGGGTTTCCCAAAGGTGATCCCTGATTTCAGTCCTTGATAGGCTCAAAAACCCTAGTCTGGTGACCTGAGTAAATCTGCACTCAGAGGACTGGGTGTCTAATCAATCATAGGTGAAAAAAATGAAGCTCTTGAGTCCTATGATTATGTTAGAGACTAATCCTTCTACTGATTGATCCTTTGCCTGAGTTTTCTTGTCTTTGAACATCCTTGATTAAATGCCAAATGAAGAAGTGACAGCTCTGGGTACTTGCTTTGACCTGATGAAAATCCTGAAGATATGTCATCTCAGGGGGGTCAAAAATTAGGGTATGACAGTTACATATGACCAGAGCACAAGTGACTACTTAGTCACGACACCTTACAAAAGATCTAAATCTCTAAGCTAAGCCTCCTTCGAAGCATCGCTATCCACGAAACCTGCACGTTACCAACAAAGGATAACATTCAAACAGAAGGGTGAGAATTCAAATTCTAAATAGAAAATATAATAATGGGAAAATGCAACATAAGTAAGCATACATTTCACAATTTCTCAGTCCTCTCAAAACATGCATTTATCTCCAATATAAAGTTAACATGTTTAATACAATTAAGTATCACAATCAAATTCACAACCTCATATATTGATGATTTACATATATACACATATATCACCCATACACATATATATATATATATATATATATATATATATATATATATATATATATATATATATATATTTCACATTCCATATCAAATATGGATTAATCACATATATCTCATTCTCATTACATTTCCTAATTCATATCAAATGATTCATCATTCCACATATATGCATATCAATCACAATTCACATCCACACATTCATATCACATAATCGCACATCATAACATTTCACACCGACACGTGCGACTCAAGTGTGACTCTATGCGATATACATGTGGATCCCTC
Source organism: Vicia villosa (assembly GCF_029867415.1). Lineage (NCBI taxonomy): Eukaryota > Viridiplantae > Streptophyta > Magnoliopsida > Fabales > Fabaceae > Vicia > Vicia villosa. Next base: position 92,510,072 of record NC_081181.1, on the reverse strand, counting down.
CGTTATCATTTCCGGTCATGCCGATTCCCACTCTCTACGGACAAGATAACCACCTCAAAGCCCCATACTTGTTAAGCTTTCAAACCCCATACTCGTTAGGTTTGGGAAAAGTAAATAACCTTCGCGAGATTACCCAACATTGCCACTTTCAAAGACTCATGCTTGTGTACGTGTGCAACAAAACAAGACTCGTGCATTTAAGAAGATCTCTCTATCTCTTAAAATACACAATCACATCTTTATAACTTTTCAAAACATTACACAACATGACATTCAACTCAATCTCAAGCATCAATTAGCATTTAGCAATCAATCACATAATTCACGGTTATCATATCACATAACGCATCCATGAACATTGATCATGCACAATTCTGCCATAACATACACATATAATTACATGTCATTCCCAATTAACATCATAATTAAATTAAACAATTGCCAACTAATCCTACTCTATGATATACACAATTATTTAAGCTTCAATATGCTTCAAACGGCACCTAAAAAGGAGTTACGGATCAAAAGTTATGCTAATTCTAAGTTACAAACATTTTTCCAAAATACACAGTGGAACTCGGTTCCTCCCCATGTGGGAACCGGGTTCTGACTTCCTAAAAAGCTCGTTTCTGGTTTTTACTATGGGAAACCAGGTTGGCACATCTGGGAACCGGTTCCCACGTAACAGTAGCAGAAAAATTGATAGTTTTGATAGCAAAACACATTTCCAATCATACCCAATTCAACCCAAACAAACATAAGCATTTAGAATCATCAAATCAACTTATTAAACACCCAATTCATGCAACAATAACATCATTTATCACCACATAACAGCATAACAACAACAGATTCACAAAATGAGCAAAAGTTACACAAACCCTAACATTTCCAAAACTATGAAATTGAGAGATGAAGAGATTCACATACACACACAAACATTTACCCAATCATAGATTCTACAAGAACTTGGATTGAAACCCTTACCTCTAGCTCTTAATCCACCCTTTTGATGAAATCTACCAATACTCTCCTCTTTGTTCTTCTCTTCTAGGGATGGCAATGAACCAAACTAACTCGAAAATAGTTCGAGACTCGATTCGAAAATTAATTCGTTGAACTAGGTTCATGAACCAATTGAGCTGAGTATGAGCTAAAAACTAAGTTCGTTAACTAAATGAGCTGAACTTGAACTATACATAGTTCGACTCGTTAGGTTCACGAGTCAACTCGATTATATATGAGATAGATTATATTGTCTTTAAGAGTAGGTTTAAATATTTGCTCTAAATCTTAGTATCATATTTTATTTTAATTTAACGGTTTTAATTGATAATTTATATTTTCTATTGAGCAAAATATTTCTACAAATAATTATACAAATAAAATTAATATCGTATAAATTCCAATCTTATAACTTTTATTTTATTTTTATATTTTTTATTTAAAAAATATTAATTTAAAATGTCAAATATGTATATGTAAAAAAATAGACTTTAAAAAATATTTTTAAGTCCGTGAAATAAGCGAGTTGAACCTAACAAGATAAACCTAACGAGCTGAATTGAGATGTTCGTGAACTTCTAACAAGTCGAGTTTGACCTGAAAAGAAAGTTCGAGATAAACTCGAACTCGAACTCAAACTCGGCTAATTCTCAACGAGTCGAGTTTGAACTGAAAAAAAAGTTCGTCATGAACTCGAACTCGAACTCGGTCAATTCTTAACGAGTCGAACTGAGCTGGGGAGAGTTCGACTCGACTCGACTCATTTCCAGCCCTATTCTCTTCTTTCTCTCCTCTTCTCTCTAGCCTCTTTCTTTCTATTCTCTTCTTCTAGGTTTCCTCACCTAACCTCTACTATCTTTATTTTATCATTTGGACTTAACCCACCCAACTCTCATTCTAGTTAACTAAGCCCATTAAGTCTTATCTCATAATATTCACTAATAGCCCAATAAATCAAATTAGCACAAAACACATATAATTAAATGTTAAAATAATTATTATATCACATAGTAACTAAATAAATAAATAATTATTAAAAATACCAAATAATATAATTACTAATATAATTAATAAAAATACTAATAAAATCGGGTTGTTACAACGATCATGTATTGTTGATGTCTGCTTCTCGAATAGTAGAAAGCAAGGTGACGGCTAGTGATATGCCAGTGGTGTGTATTTCCTGATGTTTTTCCTAAAGATATTTGCGACTTGCCTCCAGAGCATGAATCTAGGTTCGACGAATGTGAAGAGCTATTTATTTCTGCTAAGCAAGTAGATGAGTCTGTGAAGGATAGATTCTGTTGCGATGTGTTTGAATTATGAAAATGTTTTATGCTGAGAATGTGTGAAACCCTAATTGGTGAAAGTAAACTCTGATTATTCTATAAAATGTGCATTATGGAATTAGGGGTGTTACAACATACCCCAAGTAACATACATTATCTACGCCCTAAAGATCATGACACTCACTAGAGTCTTAACACGCGGTCGTCGGCAACTGTACGTTTGTTACCAAGCATCACCGGTCATCAGCAGATCCTCTCACCTCACGTGAGTAGTTTTCCTAAATCACCTTAAAATACCATCGTAAGATGATTCTCGCCGTCGTGGACATGCCCTCACCACCAAATCATGTTCTAAACTTACGAAGGCCTCTGATTTTCCCTACCCGTGCAAAGGGAGCATGCACACCTGTACTTTTTTACAATTACACATCAATATAAATAGATCATCCTCCTTATCTGAAGACACGCTTGAAGAGAGAAATACTAGCTAGTATAAGTTTTGAAGTTGAGTATTGTGTTTTGAAAAACTCTATCCTTATTAGTCATTCCTATTTACAAGATACATAAAGTTTTTGTTTGTAATTGTGAAGTGTTTCACAACCTAACTAATTGGTTCTAACAAACATTTGTGTGAGTGTGTTTACGGTGATTTCCGGTAAACAACCGCTAGTCTTCCAAATTATAAAATATACTTTAGTTACTCGCAGGATCGACTAGATTGATCCTAGGACATAATCAAAAAGTTGTCTTTTATGATAATTTGGTTCATATTTGTCGGTTTGTTTGGCTTCGAAATATGTTTAATAAATAAACAAATGAAATGTAAAAACTAACAATCACCTTGTTATACACGTAAATATAACTTTGGCGAAAGGAAAAGTAAGTATAAATTGCAAGAAACTTAAAGTGCAGGAACGTAAATTGCAGAATGTAAATTGCTTCGAAGTAAATTTGAACGAAAGATAACAGTGCAAGAATGTAAGTGGCTGAAATATAACGAAAGATAGAAATACTGAAAAGATACTTGCATAAAGATGAATACAAATGTATTTAAAGTGGTGTTGGTGTCATACGTACATTTCTCAGCGAACTCGTTCTCTTAACACTTAATACTTGAGTGATTTGTGAGTGATTTGTGAGTGATTTGTACAAAATGAACACACTGGATCCTGATATTAAGACCCTTATTTATACTAATTTCGACCCTAACGGTCCTACACTAACAAAATGCCACGTTGCTCACATGCATACGCTTCGAATCCTTGGGGCGCCATCTGTCCTTATTCGGTTACACAGAATGTTTCGAAATTCAAATCCTCCCGCCTAAATTCTCTTTCGATACGTGGCAACGTGATCTAAAAATGAGAATGCCACGAAATATGCAAAGCTTCAGTACTCTTTGTATTTCGCAAAAACGCTTAAGTCCCAAAGACAACTTGTTTCGAATCAGCTTCGATTTTCATCATCTTTACTTCAACTTAAATAACATCCTCGAATCATGGCCATCAGGAGCCATTTATTCTCGGAAATGGCAATCAAAAGCCATTCTTCCTCGAACTCTAATTCTTCAAAGAACTTTTTCTTCAATCGAAATCTCTAGCTAACAAATTGCCCCCAATAAATGCCTATTTTGAAAAACAAGAGAAATAGGCGTTTCTTGTCATGATGAGATTTCATTTTACTCATTTTATAGAGTTCCAAGACACCTGATTAACGTCATCATCATTTATGACTCATCTTTCAAAATGTCTTGTCATTTTCAAAAACGTCTCTTCAAAATGTGCATTCCCATGTTTTACGATTACTTGTGATCATTGCTCCTATATACTAGGAGTAAGGCTAACAACTGTTCGACCGCCGTTAGATTAAATCATCTCTTGTCGCGTGTCCTTTCAACCTTTACTCAAAGATTTGAAAAGGTTCTTACTAAACCTTTAAATACTTAAACCTTTAGCCTCCACACAACATCACCTTTCCTTCTTCTGCAACTAAACACAGAAAAAACCCTCTTTGTTTTTTGTTTTTAACCTAATTCTTAAAACAAACACATCCATGGCGTCTTCCACCATTCAAACTTCCACATCGGAAACCGCAACTGCTCTTCAACCCATTCAACAGCTTCAACATCCCACACGGATAGGTAACCAACAATACATTCCAGACCCAAACGTAGCAGAAACTCGCGCTATCTGCGCTTCTCAGGTAATCATTCCTTTTGATCTTTCTGGAAAAACTCATGCTTTTATGGGTCCTTTACCTGGAGTCGGTAGTTCTTCTCTGGGTAAATTCTTTCATGCTTACTATAAGACTAGACCCTTAGTTAGCAAGAACCAAATAGACGAAGATGGTAACTTAATCCTAGCTGAAACTGCCAATGTAGATGACGCTTCGACTAAAGCCACTGTAGACTTAGAGAAAATTAGGTTGAATTATGCGACCAATTTCCTAAAAGTCTTTAGATCAATCCCTTTAGCAAAGGATCCTGACCTGTATTATGCTTGGCTTACTAAGGTAGAAAGCAAAAAGGCTTCGTTTTGGAAGGAATTAGGGATTTATGATCTAATTCAATTATCCAAAACAGGTTTAGAATACAACCAAACCATGTTAGTAGCATCAGTATATTTTTGGGATGCTTCTCACAATACCTTCCACCTGCCTTGTGGAATGATTACCCCCACTCTCTTCGACATAGCCGCTATCACAAGGCTTCGACCAACTGGGGAAATCTTTGATCCCAACTTCATGGATCTTGATACCATTCAATTTAACGAAGTAAAAGTCACCTATACTGCTTTTATCCAGAGATATCATGTCCAAACGACTACTGAAGTCACAGACGAAGAGCATATCGCGTTTCTAGCACTCTGGCTTTCGAGATGTGTTTTTTGTTCTAGGTCCCTCCAAGTGGAAAAGAGGTATCTTTGCATGGCTAACCAGATAAATGGTGGAAAAAGGTTAAACTTGAGCCAGTTAATTTTAGGGTTCCTTTATGAAAATCTTGGCGAAGCAACAGATCTCATCAAGAATTACAAAACAAGATCTCTCCTTTTCGCTGGCCCTTTCTGTTTATTGCAGCTATGGCTCAATGCCACTTTCGAAGCTCATCTCCCACATAAAGATATCGTGGATGAAGAAGATACGACAATCAAAAATCGAACAGTCGAAGGGACTAGACTAGCTCACCTAACTCCCAAAGAAGAATCAGGAAAGCTTCGCGAGACTTTCTGAGCGTACATGATGATGTTCGCTAAACGTACCAGTTTATTCCTTCTATGGCTCCATTTGTAAAAAGGAAAGTAGGTCCCGAATGGTTTACCCGAGAATTTCCAGCAACTTCTCCAGATCAACAAGCTGAATCCATGGTTATCTGGGAGGATTTTTTAACTCCTAAACTGTTATACCATCGATTACGATCCCCCAAGAGTCATTGATGTCTCCTTTGCTACCAACCAAATCTTGTATCGAGGCAATTTGGATTGGTTCAACTTAAACCAAAATGCATGTATGACAAGAGGAATCACATGTGTTTGCACACTATGCATTTATCTGAAGAGGAATATGAATCCAAAATCTCAAAATATGTTGGCATTACGACCCTCTCTCCCTTCTCTTTCGAGCCTGCCTTCTATTCTACCATAGATTTCCATCAATGGTGGACAGAGTATTATACTAAACAAATCTTCGATGCTGAAAGCCTTTCTCAAGAACTAACTGAAGCTTTTGCTGATGTGCAGGCGAACTTCAAAAAAGGTACTTCGACTCATATTAAAGAAATCCAAGCCTTTCAAAAATTCTTTGAAACTATCTACAGGCCTGATGATCTTAGTCGGACCGTTCGCGAAGCTGCGGTCACTTTGCGTGAAAAATTTTCTATTAAACTGGATAAGCTGAAATTGCCCACGTACATTCGACCTGAACTACGTTATGAAGTGGCTTTCAAACTTAATCCTCCGAAATTCCCTCCACTACCTACCGCTGACTTTGGTGTGGCTCTAAGTCCTCCTTTTCCAGACTGGTTTGTGTGTGGGAATGTCCCCAAAATTCTTTGCGAACAATCCAAAAAACGCGCTGAACGAGTGGGTCCGACTAAGCACACCTTGGATAATTTCAAAGGACATCTTCATATAAGTCTTGAGCACGTTCGTGTCTTGACTCCTATACCTGAAGGTTGGGGTCTGGACTACCCTTCGATTAACCTTCTTTCCTTACTTATGTACTGACTTTCGTTTTGTTCACAGCTGTAGGTCGAAAGAGAGTTATCAAGGAAGCAGCTGCACAAAAGGGCGCTGGAGCTTCGAAAAGCAACAAAGCAAGTGGGAGTGATTCTGTTACTACTGGCAAGAAACCAACGTGTCATACCCCAAAATTTGCCCGATCATATCTACGTCTCTTAATCCATCCAGAGTCAAAATTAAGAGCCATAGGGTTTGACATTTCTATTGTCAAACTCGCTCTCTTATAAATCAGGTTGAGTTAAAATAAGGGTGTAATTGACAGATGTTTAGGACTAAACATTGGGCCCAATTATTACAAAGGGTTTTATCGTTTGTGGGGGTATTTTGGGGTTTTACGAACATTTTGATTATTATTATTTTTTTTTAACATGACTAACTATTAGTATTTAGCATTATTAACTTTTACTATTATTATTAATTTTTATTATTAATATTAATACTAATAGGATTAATTAGGTTTATCATTTTAATTAGGTTTTAGTAATTATATATAATAGAATTATCATTGTCATTATTCTATAATTATTTGACTTCTTTTTTAATAATATAAAATGCAAAAAAAATCATAAGTTTCCTCTTTAATCTTGCTAGAAACTAAAAATACTTTTTTAAGAGAAAAGAAACTGTGGGCATTGATTGGGATTTTGTTTTTGTTTGATTGAGAACTAAAAAAGGAAAAGTTACAAGATCTCTCCCAAATCATGTTTCAATCTCTAGAAATTAGGAGATGTATACGATTTCTTAGACCTAATTCAGAGGACTATAAAAGAAAAAAGAATTGATCAGACAAGGGAGTTTTCTTGGCCGCAAGAACCTGTGCCGGAGAAATAAAAGAAGCGTGGAAAAAAAGAGTTTGCGGCGAAGAAATCATGAACCGAACCCTCTCGAAATTGAAAAATATTCAGGCCAAACCAAGGACCTAAACCGATCCTCTGGAGTTTCATGGAGGTAACCCAATCGTTCCCAAGCAATGCAACATTCGGAATCGTATTCCACGCGCTCCAATCGGTATCCTAATTCGTTTATGTTCATACGCTCGTTATAAATGATATGTGAATATATATTCTGGATCGTAACGATGTTTAGAAACCTTCTGTGCTATTTAATTTGTATTTAGTCGCAGGTTAAAGGTTTTGCCATGGCAAGGGTTTCTAAGTTTGGAATTGGGGATTCTGGTTATACGGAAAATTGGCCAAAACCGGTGTTTCTGTTGGATTCGTAAGATGATTTATAATTGAACTGGGTTATTCTCTTCCATTATTTGATGGTATTTTGCAGGTTGATGGATGAGAGACCTATAGTTACGCATAGGAACCGTAGCTGAAAGACTATTTTTCAGAAAAAAAGAGAAAAGCAGACGAAGAAGATGATCTGTAGAAGCGCGTTTTGTTTTAAAAAATAATACTTTGCTTTTTATATATATTACTTTGTTCCATAAGATGATCAATTAACAAAAATGGTGCAGATGGTAAAGGGAGTTTGTTGGTGAGCCGAGTAACCAGGGATCGATACCCACATGCGACTTTCCTTTTTTTAATATGAGGCGCTTTCTTACTTGCAGATCCGGTATGCGTGTCTAATTAGGGCTCATGGTGTTCCTTCATACCTCATCCACATGATCTCCTGCAACCCAGATCCAAGAGCTCACCAGCAGCGCCTCATGGTGTGCCATCAAGGGAGCGCCACACAGGATTGTTATCCAGGTTCCTTTTAATTCTTTTATTAGTTTTATTTCATAATTTGTTTTATTTTCTATTTTTATTTAGGATTGAACTTAGGAGTTTATTTTTATAAATCTAATTTAGGTTTTAAATGATAAAAAAAATTAGTATTAGGATTATAATAATTTTCCGATTATTCCGATAAATTCGTTTTAATTAATTTAACCTTAATTATTAAATCACAAAAAAAACCCTATAAAAAGTTTATCAAAATTAAGGGTTTGCCCGATCCCATTGCCATTTGACAAAAATATTAATTCGATTAATTCTTACTAATTCTCTCCTCGACCCGACTAAAGCTATTAGTCGCATTAGACGAGAGATAAAAGAAAAAAACATAAAATATAAAATACATTTAATTTGCTGCCCGCGACGATCGAATCTATCGATCTGAGTAACCAGTAATGCCCCATTAATCCGTTAGCTATACTGATCAAATCTATTGATCATCGCATCTAACAGTAAACATATCAAACCAGGGTGGTACGCCCAAACAAACATTCAAAACACACTAAACCACGATAGTACGGATTTTCATCCTTTTTCTATGAGGCAACTCAAAATGCCTTTCAAATCCAATTCAAACTACGACAGGCCAGTCAAAAAGCCTTCAAACAATCAATTCAAATTCAAAGGTGTACAACCCTGTGCCCGAACTACGTTGACTCTGATTCTCCCTAAGGAGATACGTAGGCACTTGGATAACCAAGGCGAGTCCCCTCCCTCAAAACCTCAATTCAGTTCAAATCTCAATTTTCGCCCTATTCATTCCCTTAGCTATTAACCTTAACTTTTAGCCATAAAATTTGACCCTTAGATTCAAAGCCAATAGGAAAGGGTTGAGGGTGCCTAACACCTTCCCTCGACCTGATTATAATAACTTACCCCGATCTCTAAACTGCATAGGGTTTCCTATTCGCCCTTCAGAATAGGTGGCGACTCTAAAACATTTAATTTTTAGGATAGGTTGCTACAGCTGGCGACTCTGTTGGGGAAATACACTATAGGTGAATTATTATACTCCTAAGGCTTGAGAGGGTTTAGGTTTAGGTTTGTGGCAAACGGTTTAGGTTTTTGGCGAAATTTTCAGGGTTTGGCTAGTTTGCCTAAGTTAGGGTTTGGGTTAGGATTTAGGTTTTCTTTTTTTTATTATTAAATAATTAAATTTTTATTTATTTATTTATTCATCTGCAATTTATTCGTTCATTTACGTTCAATTTAAGTAAATATTTTTATATTTATTATTTTATTGTATTCTGTTGGGATATTATAAATTGCATTAAAACCTAAGTGTGGGAATTATAATTAAGACCAGAAGGGAACTACATCGCCTACGAGTCTTGTTATAATTCCACTCAGAGTGGGTTGAATATCCGAAAAGGTCTGATACGAGGCTTGACCTTGTTGAGGGCCGGACTTGGTATTTGGCTGATCTCTCTGGGAACCTACCCCTAAAATTCGAACCTCATGGATAAATGAGTTGTTCTAAAATCCAAAGAGACAAAAAGTCTCGGCGGCTACCAACGATCCCATGAGACCTTCTAGAACATACCAGTGGGAAAGGTAGGCACCCTAAGCCGTTACGTCGAACCTATGAACCTAGGGCTTATGTGCTTACATGCTTATTATATATCTGCAATTTATATACTGCGAATGCCTTGCATTTTAATTTTTGCAGGTGTTCCTACGCGTTCCCTAACCTGCAGGGACCCTATTTCTAAGACCATGTCCTTCCCACAAAGGACACCTCCATTTATGCACGTTGATTGGCCTCTCGATGCCCATGAGACCTAGTGACTGTCATGAACGGTCACTCTGCGCCTGTATCTACGCACTCCCTAGCCTGTAGGGACTTTCCTTATATATCCTCGTATTCTCACAACTACGTGTCCTTCCCACGAAGGACATCTTCGTTTACGCACGTCGATTGGCCTCTCGACGGCCATGTGATTCAGTGACTGTCTTGAACGGTCACCCCGTGCTTACACCTATGCGTTCCCTATCCTGTAGGGATTATATTTTTAAAAATCGCATCCTTCGTACGAAGGACATATTTGTTAGCATACGTCAATTGGCCTCTCGATGGCCATGCGGCTTAGTGACTGTCTCGAACGGTCATCCCATGCTTACTCCTACGTACTCCCTAGCCTATAGGGATTTCCTTTTACATCCATGTGTTTTCACAACGACGCGTCCTTCCCCGAAGGACAACTTCATTAGCATGCCTTCGATTGGCCTCTCGATGGCTATGAGATCTAGTGACTGTCCTGAACGGTCACTCCATGTTTGTTTCTGCACACCCTCTAACTTGTAGGGTTTGGATTCCCATCCACGTCTTTCATCCCTAGCATGTAGGGATTTCACTTCGTTTAATATCATCCTTAGATAGGTTGTGTTCCGCATAGAGAACCTTCCCACCAAGGACAACTTCATTGGTACACGTCGATTGGCCTCTCGATGGCCATGAGACTTGGTGATTGTCTTGAACGGTCACCAACCGATACCTTCTGTATCCCCCCTAATTTAAGGGATTTCCATTGGCGTGTCATAACATCTAGCTTGTAAGAATTTCAATAGGGTCTAATGTCGCCTCTAAGGCTATCCCTAGGAGTATACGTCACACGTCTGTATTGCATACACGGAGTTATAATACAAAGAGTCTTTTGCATACGTATGAATTTGCATTTTCATGCACCCGCACACTTACATTTGCATTTCTATCTCCACCCGCATCCACACTTACCGCGCTAGCCGGTTTCCTGAAATTCCCGAATAAAATCAAAGGATCGTAAACTATGGAGAAAGGAGGATCAATTATTGGAAGTGAGCCTGGTCCTACAAAGGAGAGAGAGAATGCCTTTCATCGTGCCAGCCAAATGTCCATGCCTCGTCATAACAGGATCATAAATATAACAAAGGTTGTCATCGAGCAAGGATTAGTTCAACAAAAGAGTTCCCTCATAGATGCACTCAAGGGGTATCTAGTCATAAGGGGTTCATCTACGAACAGAGCAAACTTGCAAGGACGCTCTACAATAACCTGGGGGCAAGGATTAGTCCAGCTGGGGCAATATCCTGAACAAAGATGCATAACTACGATGGAGGGAAGTCGACATATGTTAACTCCCCACCAAGGGGCAAAAGGGTCATAGATTTCCTTTATTAATCTACAAACTCTGGAGGTTGCAAATAGTGTGATACTCTCCTTTAGAAAAAGCAAAAGAGGTTCAGTCAAAGGAAACTCATGAAGTTCCGATACGACGAAAACCCACCGCTAACGATTTATTCCCAATAGGTTTGACATGTCCAAGGAGAACTCGAGGTTACCCTTCACTTCTACAAGTTCATCAACTGAGGAGTAAAACAAGGTCAACGGATTTACAAAGGAGATTACCCCTAGGATCAATGGGTTTTTGCCACGCTCAGAGTCTCAATCCCTACGATCGCTAAGTGTTACTTAGGATAAAAGTTGTACCTTCGGATTAGCAATTCTAATGGGATGACCATGTAGGTTTTGGAGTCGATTCATTCGCTCGCTACTACGACTTTCCAGTCGCACACTTCTATTTTTAGGATTATTAACAAACTTAAGGGAGAATGATGAATACAAATAACTAAGTCCAGCTAAACATATGCTTTCAAGGTAAGACCGAGCCGAGGATGTACAGGCATTGTTTCAATTCCCAAACAGTGGAGATATAAGGATGTTAATCCCTCGTCACCCCCTCGAGCCAGGAGTTGGAGCTTTTTTTCTACTTTTCAAATAAACCTTGATTTTAACCAGGGGCAGGGTAGATTTCGATTAATTCAATGGTGTATTTTGGTAGTCAAGAGAATCAATCAATGAAGCAAAGGTTCAAGCATAAGGATCAAGCAAAGCAAAGGTTCAAGCATATCTTCTTCCTCGTATTCATCCAAGAATGAGGAAGTAATGGAGATAACATTCACGACAATCTTCTTTCTCATTACATCATTCAGATCGAGGACGAATCAAAGTCAAAGCTTACAAATCAAAGTCATGGCAGTCACAATATTCGATATCCAAAGAACAATATTTCCAAAGGAGTATTCAAAAAGGAGCCTTCAAAAGAAAAGCGCCCGCTAAGTCAAAGTGGAAAATTCCATGAAAGAAAATAAAATGGCTTAGGCAAAAATTAGGGCATCCCGATGGATCAAACTCAAAGGAATTGGTTCATGCAAAAGTAAGGGATAAAAACAAAGGCGAAATACAAAGGATAATCTTGTGACTGCTAAACCATCAAAGCTTCACATCAATGCTTGGATCTTCACAACATTTTCATTAATGCTTGGATCTCTACTAAGGCTTCTGCTTAACATCGAAACTAAAACGATTCTCTTACAAACAAAGCACATTCATTGGATTAGGGGAATAATTAGGATTTGGAGAACATCAAGGAGAAAGGGGTTGGGTTAAATAAATTTTGAGCCTTATATCCGTTGTTTCTTAAAACCACGAACCAGGCCAAGTTACAACATTCAAAAGTCCTAATTGAGGCAAGGTTAACCATGAAAGCATATTAAGCAGGATTTTGTTATACCGACTCCTAGGTTTGTTAAAACTGTTCCTAACCACTACGCTTCTTCAAGCATTCATTTCTAATCATCTAGTCCTAATTCATAACGGACTTCGATTTCAAAACTTGCACACGCATCGCATTGGAGTTACTTCTCAAAAGGTACATCGCCACCCACGAGTATACACTTAGCATCGAGGAAATCTCGAAATTGGTTAATCAAAAGCGATCATTTCTAATAAAGACTCTGGAGTGGGGGGGAACCACATCTAGGGGGTTCTCCTAAACAGGGGCAAAATTCCAAGGATCACAGGGGCATGCAATCAAACATCCTATTAACTAGGGGCATTCTTCCTAAGGTTCAATCGACTTGGGGCACATCTCGAAGCAACAGCAAGTAGGGGCATATCAAACAAGGGAAGAATTCAAATTCAAAAGGATAGAACACTATGGATAGCCCTCCATATCCTGGAGATCAAGGGCATACCCCTTCAATCCAGACGTCGAGGCGTATGACAAGGTTATTTCTCAGGGCACTTCCTTCACGGCTCGGAGATCATAGGCATCTTTTTCCTCTAAACATTGGGGCATTGGATATCAAATCCATAAAGCAAACAACTCAAAAGGTTAAAGCCGTGGAGTAATTCAAAGGGTCAAACTGGAGCAAGGCGCACAACAAAAGGGAAAGGCGTTCTCATACTTTACAACCTCGGACCGATCTTTCTCCTAACTACGATCTTCAAATGCAAAAACAGGGATTGGAAAGTCGCGCAGCATCACACCCCACCTTATCAAACAAACCTGCAACTCCAGCGAGCTATATACGCTTTGGCTATCAACAACCTATCATCAGAGTATCATGCAAATACATACAAATACATACATTACATACATTGGTCGATACATTACACCATACCTTCCCAGGTAGTCTTCTTTAAGACAAACCCTACGATCCTTTCTAGGAACTTTTTTAGGTAGTCTTTTTCAAGACATTCTTTTCTACGAACCTTTTCAGGTAGTCTCTCTAAAATAAATCGCTCGATCCTTTCTAGGAATCTTCTCAGGTGGTCTTCTTTAATACAAATTGTCATCCTTTCTAGGTAATCTTTTTAAGACATCTTTCAGCCTTTTCAGGTAGTCTTCCTTAAGACAAATCTCACGACCCTTTCTAGGAGCCTCCTCAAGCAGTCTTATTCAAGGCGAATTGTCATCCTTTCAAGGAACCTCTTCAGGTAGTCTTTTTCAAGACATTCTTTTCTACGAACCTTTTTAGGTAGTCTTCTTTAAGACAAATCCTACGATTCTTTCTGGGAACCTCTTCAGGTAGTCCTCATCAAGACATTCTTTTTCTAAGTACCTTTTTAGGTAGTCTTCTTTAAGACAATTTGTCATCCTTCTCAGGAACCTCTTCAGGTGGTCTTCTTTAAGACGTTCTACAAACCTTGCTAGGTGGTCTTTTATAAGACATTCACTGTCCTCTCCAAGAACCTTTTAGGTAGTCTCATAAGACATTCCTTTTCTAAGAACCTCTCTAGGTAATATTCACTAAGATAATCATCGCCATTTCCAAGAACCTTTTCAGGTAGTCTTCTTTAAGACATTCTAAGAACCTTTTTAGGTAGTCTTTTTAAAGACATTTTTCAGCCTTTCTATGCAGTCTTCTTTAAGACATTCCTCACCCGTTGCTAAAAAAAATCTTTTCAGATAGTCTTCTTTAAGACAAACATTCACATCCATTCCAGAAACCTTTTCAGGTAGTCTTATAAAAGACATTACTTCATTCCATTCGTTACATCAATCAACACATACATGAGCATAAGCATTATCCACATACATTACCAAGCCAACATAAGCATAGTCATGGTATAGGAGCAAGCATGGAGTAAACAAGTTCAACGGGTTCAATAAGGAGATAAAATCTTGGGATTGACATCAGCGTCAGCATACATACATACGCATTGGCATATGCATCTCATCTAGTGCATTCACATACTACAAAAGCCTAGTTTCCAACCCTCGTGTTGTGATTGGTGTATTTTCCGACCCACGTGTCGTGAGTTTCCAACCCTCGTGTTGTGACATGTGTGTTTTCCGACCCTCGAGTCGTGAGTCTCTAAACATATCGTTTCCTTTCTGACTCTCGAGTCATGAATATTTGACATGCTATTTTCTCCGACCCTCGAGTCGTGAGTCTCCAAATAGGTGAATCTTTTTCATGCAGATAAGTTTGCTAGAACTATAGTAAATGATTACTCTTATGTAGGTACGCTTGTCAGAACCATGGCAGGTAATTCCTTTGGTGCAGGTGAAATTTGTCCGAACCAGGGCAAATGATCCAAATGGTGCAGGTGAAATTTGTCCAAGCCAGGGCAGATAATCCTAATGGTGCAGGTGAGTTTGCGATAACCCTCGCAAATTATCCTAATGGTGCATGTGAGTTTGCTATAACCCTAGCAAATAATCCTAATGGTGCAGGTGAGTTTGTGATAACCCTCGCAAATGACCGTATTGGTGCAGGTGAGTTTGCGATAACCCTCGTAAATGATCCTATTGGTGCAGGTAACTTTGCGATAACCCTCGCAAATGATCCTATTGGTGCAGGTGAGTTTGCGATAACCCTTGCAAATGATCCTATTGGTGCAGGGGAGTTTTCTATAACCCTAGTGTGGACCTCCGTTTTTTCTCGGGCCATACCTCTGAGCGGGAGAGATACGTGAACTGACTCTTTTTTATCGCTTATGCTTTCGCATTTTTTTGAAAATTCATAGAGTCGCCACCGACCTTTTATTTTATCCAATTAAGGAAAGGTTTATAAAAGAAACAGAAAAAAGACCTTTAAGAAATTCTGGGTAAGGGGGTAGGTTATACAAAGGGAAGGTGTTAGCACCCTTTGTATCCATGGTTATCCATGGGCTCTTAAGTTTGCTTAGCTCACTTGTTTTTCGATTACTTTTCAATTGCTTTAGAATGCTCATATGTGGTTTCAAATACCTTTGTAAATTGAATTTGTAATGATCCTTGTGCGGATGTATACAAAATGTTTGTTTATCTTTCGAAAGATGTTTTGAAAAGAACGTTAACTTTGTAATGATCCGTGTTTGGATGTATACAAAGTATTGTCTTTTTGGAAAGTTTTGTTTTGAAAAATAACAGTGTATGAGAATTTTGTTTGTTTTGAGCAAGCAAACTAGGAGGTCTACCCTGAGTTGTAAGGTCTTTATCCTTATTTCCTTTAAAAATCTATCCTTTCACCGGATACAAACAAAAGGTTCGATTTTGTACTCGAAACAGTGGAATTTTGACTTTGATTTTGAAAAGAATGAGAAGGGATTACCTTAAGAGGTGCAAGTGTGATTGTGTTTGTATTCAGATATTTTATCTTTGAAGTTAGTGATCTAACGGTTCAATTTTATCTTTGACATACACGCAGTTTATATTTGCTGGAAATTAAAATGCGGAAATGTAAACTGCGGAAAGTAAATCTACGCTATTACATCGATTGTGCAGGAAATGTAAACTAAGCTTATTTACATGATTTTAACAACCTATACATTTATCTAGGAATTTTAAATAGCAAGAAAATAAATAGGCATGTTTTTTTGGATTTTTTTATGATTGATTTTAATTATAATTAATGCATGATTAATTAAATTAAAATGAAGAAAAAAGATGAAAATAGATTTAAACCTAGAAATTAAGTTTAAAATATGTACAAAATATTTGTCAATTAATTTTAAAACAAAACTATTTTTTTTTTGAATTTTTGAAATTTGATTTGAAATTGATTAAGCTAATTAAAACATAATTATGCAAATAATTATACAAATAATTAAAACTTAGAGAGAAAATTATTCAAAATATGTACAAAATCAGTTTATAATATATAAACAATATTTTATATAAAGAACAATTTTTTTATGATTTTTTTGATTGGTTAGAATAATTAAAAAGCAAATATATAAATATATACTAATTAATTATGCAAAATATTGAAATTATGAAGAAAAATAAAATATTTTTATTTCAGAAAATAATATATTATTTTAGAAGTCTAAAAATATTTTTTGTATATTTTTTGGATTTTTAAAACTATTTTTAATTAATTTAACAAAGAAATTAAAATAAAAATAGAAAATAAAAGGATACTAATCAGATGTGGTATGCATGTGAGGGAACATGATGTAGCTGCATGATCTGGCGCGTTGGATTAGGAGATGGATGGATCAGATGGTGGAAAGCATGAGGGACCATAGCACGTGGAACACCTGCAAAACACTGAATCCAAGGTCAGTTTAAAAAATCACGCGCGCGCCTTCCAGCCAATCAGAGGGCGCCACGCATCATCTTCAACCTTCAGACGGGCTTTTACACCGTTCATTTACAGGTGGTGTAAAAACTCCAATCTTTTACACCTGGTGATAATAGCGAATGCAAGCAAACATGAGTATAAATTTGGCGCGATGCCATGGTTAAGTTCGTATTGTTCACGCGAGTTTAATGGTGCTATTTAGAACTTGCAATTTTGCATGAATCATAAAACCCTAAATTTGAAAGTAAGAACCCTAAAATGGTGGTTCCTCGTATAGGTGTCCAAACTTCAATTAAGTTTCCAGAAAAGATCTACACCTCAAACCAAATCCAAATATATGTCTACATCTTGCTAAATATGCGTGTGTTATGAGATACAAGTTGATTTTAGTTTGAACAAACCGTGGCTTGTGTAGCTCGATTTGTGAGGTTTCAGAGCTTGCAATTGATTGAGACACGTTCAATGATACTTGAGGATGATGTTTAAGTGTTTAGTTTGAATTGAAACAAGCTGGAAATTAAAATTCGAATTTTAAATTTCCTTGAAAGAAAACAAGTGATTACAAGTATGTTACACACTATGCTTAGGTTCTGAACTTCTGTCCCTTTGATTGTGAAGTGTTATAGCCTTTATATAGACTATGTTGTGCTTAGAATTGAAGCCAAGAAGCATCTAGTTGCCTTTGTGGAATTCTTGATTTTTTTATATTAAAAACCTTTGAATTATTGACCAAGTCTTCTTCTCTTCAATGCTCTTGCCTTGCTCTTCAATTCTCTGCAGAAAATCAGAGATTCCTTGGGTGAGTCATGCTTGGATTGTAAGCTACTCATTATCCATTCATTTTCCTTTTAATTTAATCTTAAAATAAGATAAAATTAAGCAAAAAATGGATAAAAAAAGTGTGGGCCTTGTCTGGGTCGTGGGAGGCCCATAATATTATGGAAATGATGTTTGAACCATGAAAACTTGGCCCCATTTGGAAAAAATACATTTTTGAGCAATGTTGATTTCATGCATTTTCCCAAAATTTAGCCAACTTCAACAAGGTGTAAATCCCTCAATTTTTGTCATATGAAGGAGATCTTGCACTTTTTGGAAACCTCAAAGAGTCCTCTAACCAATTCCTTTGGTCTCATGTCAAAATGATTTTTGATGCTCCTTGTGTGTCCTTTTGAAAAAAGTGTCTTTTTGTTGAATTTGAAAATGACCTGTAATGTCTTTGGTCATATTTTTCAAATGGTGAATGCAATGACCATGGGATCAATTGCATTTGAAAGATAATTGAATTTCCTTCAAAATGAGCTTTGGTTTGAATTTTTTGGATGAAGGATGAGAGAGTTATGATCAGTCAAAGTTGAGTTGACTTTTCAGGCAAAAACCCTAATTTTGAATCTTAGGGTTTTGTTGATTTTTGATCTTTCCTTGATGAATTATGATCATCCAATGATCAAATGATGAATCCTTTGACAAAATATGGACTTTGACAAAAAAATTCATTTTTGACTGTCTGTTGACTTTTTTGGTCAAACGGGTCGTCTGTTGACTGTTTGAGCTGCTGGCGGTGCGTCTGAGTGAATTGAAGTTTGAAAATTTGTATGATGGTACTTTGAGATATATGGATGTGCATGAAATCCATTTGAGGTCTCAAAAGCTTGTTTCTCCTGTAAAAACAAGAAAACCCTAGTCAGGGACTGTTTATGTAGGAGACAGTTAAGCGTACCTGATTTTTGTGCAGAGTTGAGTCTCTGCTAATCGCGTGATATTTAGAAGACTTCTAGAACAAAAATCTTGGAATTTTGAATTGTGAAAGATTGATTTGATTGATGGTACAAAACACTGAGAATTGTACTGCCAGCAGTTTGGCTGTCAACTGACTGTTCAGGTATTGACATAGCAGTTAGAGTGAAAAATCAACAGTCAAAGTTAATTTTCTTTTTTTTTTGTTGTTTTTGTTTTTGTTTTATGTGAAAAATGAAAGTTTATTTACATGACTTATTAAAAAAACATAGACATAATAAATAACTTAATATTTACTGTATGCGGGCAAAATTACCGTTAATAACCCTGAAAATCATTTAATGCACAGAAAAATGAATATTTGACTGGCAGAAAACACACAAAATATTATCTGAGTAATTAAGCAATATTATGACAAATAGTACAACATTTAATACTGACAGTACAAATATTACATACTATATTGAACAGTACGACGAATAAACGGTACATTTAAGAAATAAGAAATACGGCAAATTTTAAGAATGACGATTGATAACCCATGCTACAAATAGTAACATGTAGATGATTGGGAGCATAAGCATCCCAGGTCCACAGTGTTCCGGGCTATGTAGACAGAAGAAAGACATGATCACCGTAGCAACGGTGATGACCATAAGAAAACACGTTTCCCACCGCTTCGCCATTTTGTCGGGGAAGAAGAAAGGATGGATTATGAAGTAGAAATTTGAGAGATGAATTAGAATTTGATGTGATATTTTTATGAGAAAATGAGAGGTATTTATAGAGTGGAAAGAAGGATAGAGACGTTGGGGAATGATGTGATTCCGTACAAAAAGAAAAATTTGAGTGGAAGTAAGATTTGAAAGAAAGTGGAGATAGTGTTGGGAAAAAGAGAGATTTGATTTTTGAAAAAGAGATTTGAAAAGATTTTTGAAAATAATGGAATATAGTACAAAAATTAGTGGGAAACAAAAGATAATAATAATCTACTTATTACCAGTACAGTCTGAGTTTCCTGATTCTGCGCCTGCAAAAAGATTTAACTCTGTACCAATTGTGTCAGTACTATTTATCTGTAAATAAATAAATAGCATGTGTGAAGTAATAAACAGTATTTGGCGTTTGCGTAAGAATAAACTCAACTGCAAGCCAAATTACTGTATAAGAAAAATTCTAAAAACTAAGTATTTCATATGTCAGGATATTTGTTGAAATAAAAATCCATGATTATATGAGACTCTTAATTTTCAGATTGGAGTTTTCTTGAAAAAAGACGCGGGCAAATTTTGGGGTATAACACCTAGCAAATAATCCTAATGGTGCAGGTGAGTTTGAGATAACCCTCGCAAATGATCCTATTGGTGCAGGTGAGTTTGCGATAACCCTCGCAAATGATCCTATTGGTGCAGGTGAGCTTGTTAGAATCATAACAAGTGATCCCTCTTACAAGTCCACGCTATGTAAGACTCAGGCTTTAGCAGGACGGTTCTTTTCTCTCACGCTCGAGCACAAGGTTTTACAAAAGGTTTCCTCAATTGGGTTTATCACGTGAGTCCCTCGGCAGTGATATTCTCCAAAACGGCATCAATAACAATCAAAGGTTTTATCTTTCTTTTCAGATTTACTAACAAACTAACATAACTAACAATCATGCATCATTCAACTAACATGCCTTATTCATACATTATGCATATATATACATGGTTCTCATTTATTTTTGAGAAGCTCACTGCATCAGGCATCGCATGCATCATAACATTGCATAAAATTCAGGTTGCCTTTTAGGCCGCACTACAATCAAGGTAAGTGGTTCCTTTCGAAAGCATCTACTTCACATCCTGAGAAATGGTATTTACCTTGGATGGCATCTGTAAGCCCATCTCCTACGGAATTTCTTCCCATACAAATTTCAGGGCATTTCAGTGTCCAATCATCTTCTACCTTTAGATTACGATAGGCAGACGTGCCTATCTGACTCTTCAGGTTTAAGAAGATTGAACAGGGGCAGCTGTCATACCCCAAAATTTGCCCGATCATATCTACGTCTCTTAATCCATCCAGAGTCAAAATTAAGAGCCATAGGGTTTGACATTTCTATTGTCAAACTCGCTCTCTTATAAATCAGGTTGAGTTAAAATAAGGGCGTAATTGACAGATGTTTAGGACTAAACATTGCGCCCAATTATTACAAAGGGTTTTATCGTTTGTGGGGGTATTTTGGGGTTTTACGAACATTTTGATTATTATTTTTTTTTTAACATGACTAACTATTAGTATTTAGCATTATTAACTTTTACTATTATTATTAATTTTTATTATTAATATTAATACTAATAGGATTAATTAGGTTTATCATTTTAATTAGGTTTTAGTAATTATATATAATAGAATTATCATTGTCATTATTCTATAATTATTTGACTTCTTTTTTAATAATATAAAATGCAAAAAAAAAAATCATAAGTTTCCTCTTTAATCTTGCTAGAAACTAAAAATACTTTTTTAAGAGAAAAGAAACCGCGGGCATTGATTGGGATTTTGTTTTTGTTTGATTGAGGACTAAAAAAGGAAAAGTTACAAGATCTCTCCCAAATCATGTTTCAATCTCTAGAAATTAGGAGATGTATACGATTTCTTAGACCTAATTCAGAGGACTATAAAAGAAAAAAGAATTGATCAGACAGGGGAGTTTTCTTGGCCGCAAGAACCTGTGCCGGAGAACAAAAAGAAACGTGGAAAAAGAGTTTGCGGCGAAGAAATCATGAACCAAACCCTCTCGAAATTGAAAAATCTTCAGGCCAAACCAAGCACCTAAATCGATCCTCTGGAGTTTCATGGAGGTAACCCAATCGTTCCCAAGCAATGCAGCATTCGGAATCGTATTCCACGCGCTCCGATCGGTATCCTAATTCGTTTATGTTCATACGCTCGTTATAAATGATATGTGAATATATATTCTGGATCGTAACGATGTTTAGAAACCTTATGTGCTATTTAATTTGTATTTAGTCGCAGGTTAAAGGTTTTGCCATGGCAAGGGTTTCTAAGTTTGGAATTGGGGATTCTGGTTATACGGAAAATTGGCCAAAACCGGTGTTTCTGTTGGATTCGTAAGATGATTTATAATTGAACTGGGTTATTCCCTTCCATTATTTGATGGTATTTTGCAGGTTGATGGATGAGAGACCTATAGTTACGCATAGGAACCGTAGCTGAAAGACTATTTTTCAGAAAAAAAAAAAAGAGAAAAGCAGACGAAGAAGATGATCTGTAGAAGCGCGTTTTGTTTTAAAAAATAATACTCTGCTTTTTATACATATTACTTTGTTCCATAATATGATCAATTAACGAAAATGGTGCAAATGGTAAAGGGAGTTTGTTGGTGAGCCGAGTAACCAGGGATCGATACCCACATGCGACTTTCCTTTTTTTAATATGAGGCGCTTTCTTACTTGCAGATCCGGTATGCGTGTCTAATAAGGGCTCATGGTGTTCCTTCATACCTCATCCACATGATCTCCTGCAACCCAGATCCAAGAGCTCACCAGCAGGGCCTCATGGTGTGCCATCAAGGGAGCGCCACACAGGATTGTTATCCAGGTTCCTTTTAATTCTTTTATTAGTTTTATTTCATAATTTGTTTTATTTTCTATTTTTATTTAGGATTGAACTTAGGAGTTTATTTTTATAAATCTAATTTAGGTTTTAAATGATAAAAAAATTTAGTATTAGGATTATAATAATTTTCCGATTATTCCGATAAATTCGTTTTAATTAATTTAACCTTAATTATTAAATCACAAAAAAACCCTATAAAAAGTTTATCAAAATTAAGGGTTTGCCCGATCCCATTGCCATTTGACAAAAATATTAATTCGATTAATTCTTACTAATTCTCTCCTCGACCCGACTAAAGCTATTAGTCGCATTAGACGAGAGATAAAAGAAAAAAACATAAAATATAAAATACATTTAATTTGCTGCCCGCGACGATCGAATCTATCGATCTGAGTAACCAGCAATGCCCCATTAATCTGTTAGCTATACTGATCAAATCTATTGATCATCGCATCTAACGGTAAACATATCAAACCAGGGTTGTACGCCCAAACAAACATTCAAAACACACTAAACCACGATACTACGGATTTTCATCCTTTTTCAATGAGGCAACTCAAAATGCCTTTCAAATCAAATTCAAACTACGACAGGCCAGTCAAAAAGCCTTCAAACAATCAATTCAAATTCAAAGGCGTACAACCCTGTGCCCGAAATACGTTGACTCTGATTCTCCCTAAGGAGATACGTAGGCACTTGGATAACCAAGGCGAGTCCCCTCCCTCAAAACCTCAATTCAGTTCAAATCTCAATTTTCGCCCTATTCATATTCTCTTAGCTATTAACCTTAACTTTTAGCCATAAAATTTGACCCTTAGATTCAAAGCCAATAGGAAAGGGTTGAGGGTGCCTAACACCTTCCCTCGACCTGATTATAATAACTTACCCCGATCTCTAAACTGCGTAGGGTTTCCTATTCGCCCTTCAGAATAGGTGGCGACTCTAAAACATTTAATTTTTAGGGCAGGTTGCTACACAATGGTACGTATATATTTTGTACTTTAACTTGCGCATTTATTCTAAATATTATTCACTTTGTTCAATGTGCATATTCTCAGAGTTCGAAGCCTCCGACACCTCCGAAACGGAAAATTTCCAACACTAGTGCTTGAGATGATGAAGACAAATCCCCTCCTCGTACCAGACAAGCTACGAAGAAAAGATAAAAGACTACCATTTCTTTAACAAAAGAAACGGGATCTGGGACTTCAAAGCTTACTTCATCGAGTAATAAGGTATCTTTTGATGAATCACCTTTTAAGATTGTTGGTAATATCCCAGTTGTCGGAAGTCATAACTCAAGCCCAGATAATATCCCGACAAGGTATTGATTTTTTATACCATAACAATTATTAGCACTTAACTTCAATTGCTAAGTATACGTTTTACCTTGTATATGTAGGATGATGTAGGCACAACTACTTCTGATCTTAAAACTTCAGATCTCAACATTGATCTTGACAATCTTCATGGTATACATTTGCCCTAAAATTAACAAACAAGCTTTTCGCAACTTCCCGTCTTAACAAATGTTGATTTATATAACAGGTATTCCTCGACGCAAGTCTCCTGTTCTTTCTCCAGTTCTCAAAGACATTTAACCTATCGCGACTATCATTTCACCTATACATGCTGAGGAAAGTCATTCAGATGACGCTTCTCCACCTACCCATCAAGACGAGGACATGGAGGAAAACCCTCAACATTCTAATAGTGGCAATATAGTTGAGCAGCCAACTAGGAGTGAAGATACCATCTCTGAACATGAGAATATGGATGAAGCTTCTAGTTTGCCTCCACCAAGCAACAATGAAACTTCGGCCTTTGGGACCATAGTTACCCCTGTGGCTACCTCGAAACAGACCCCCATAGTGCTCACTTCTATTGAACTGGAGCGACTTAAGAATAATGATCCTGTAAACTTCCTCAAGGCTATGATGAATGCCAAAAATGTTTCACCTATCAGGGTTGAGCCTTCTTCGAACATTTTGGCGGAAAGTGATAAAGGAAATGATATTTCAAACCTCCTTTGTCAGATAAAGAAGAAGTTCTTTGAAACCAACCTTATCGAAGCTCTGAGCAAAGATTCCACCGGCTGCTTTGGTTTGAAAAATCTTTTAAAGAAGGTGGATCTACTCCTGGTTTCAGAGGAAGTCTCACAAGTGATTGTCTCGCTAAGTTCTCTGGTTGATCAGCTTCAAGTTGATACTCTTCGAAAGCGAGATGTTGACGAACAGCTCAACACAAAAGTAACTTCTCATAGTTCTTCGTGGAAAGCTGCTGGTGACGCAACTATTAAAGCTGGTACCCTCGAGCTTGAGAGCGCAAAGCGCCAAAAGGAATACGAAACTTGTGGAGCGGACATCAAATCCTGGGAACAGGAAATTGAACGTCTTGAAGCGAAGATTAAAACTGCCAAGTCCCGCCAAGAAGAAATCAAACAATCCAAGCAGAACGAGTTGAATGAAGTGGTGCAAATAGGGATTCAACATCTCGAAATGGCGCAGAAATTAGTACTAGAAATCGAAGAGCTGAAAAAACAACAAGCACTAATCGAACGCCGTCTGTCACTATGGGCATCCCAATATTCCAACATGAAAAAAAATCTTCCTGAAGACTTCAATTAATTGTCATAACCCTTGTAATATCTTTTTGTTTCGCATTTTGTCCTAATTTTGTAATCAGACTAGCTAAGGAATATATGCACGTTTTACCTTTCAGTTATCCATATATTATATTCTGAAAATGTCACAAATAACATTTTAACAATTCTTAAATTGTCAAAATTTATTTTCCAACTATCATAATGACCTCGATAGCGTATCTACGTGACATGATTACTCTTCGCAGCCACTTAAGTTTTGATTTGACGTTTCTACTCCACTAGCCGTAACCACATTAAATGATGACATCACTTTTTCAAAACGTCTACTTAAGACGTGCGTGTATCAGTTTCTAAAATAATTACGCTTCAACTTCCAAGGATAGAAGCGGCGGACTCCCTATCTTCCCTTGGGGAAACCACACGCGGTCCAATCAGGATTTAAAGAGTAATCACTCTTTAAGACCAACGTTCTCTATATAAACCTTGGTATTCTGATCATTCATTCCTCCTCTCTCCATATTTTCATCAAGGTTTTTCCTTTCTTGTATTCCCTTGCTACAATGACGCCTGTAACAGCCCGAGCCTTCGACATTCCCGGCACTGTCATCTCACGATCTTCTCTACCCCCCTCACTAGTAGAGTTTTTTCCTTTCGTGGGAATCGAACCCTGTACCCTGGGGTTCAAGTACATGTTCATTCCATTCCCACTACCAATTGAGCTAGTAGTCCAATTGGTAGCAAGAATTGCTATGAATACATACTTAACCCCTAGGTACGTGGTTCGATTCCTGCGGGAGGCAAAAACAATATTTCCTGGGCAGCCGGTAAGCGGACCTAGGGGGATTATTGATTAAGCTGGTGACATGCTCGATTGGCCGACACGGTTGATGCGTGCAGCGGATATCGGGGTGTTACAACGCCTCTATCCTATAACACTATCAAATATGCTATCAAGAAAGAGTTTAAACTTTCTGTGGAAGAGTTCGATTAGAACAACATCAATGTTGATGCACTGTTTGCCAACCAACACTTACAGGTTTACCAAGGAACCCTGGAAGGGCCTGTTTACCCAAACATGCTGGTGGATTTCTAGATGTTTGCATCCCTCCGGATGGATTCAGAAGGAAGAACCACCATTGTTTCTCACGTTCGAGGAACCCCCATTACCATTTCTCCCTCGTTCATCTCTGAAGTGCTGAGATGCGAGAACTCCGGAGAAGTTTTTTCTGACAACTCCTTCACCATGAGCACCTCTTCTATTTTGAGGGCCATCATGGCTAATGATCCTTTCAGCGCCAAAATTAGCAGGATTTGGCATCAACTTCTAGTGGGCGACTTTCGCCCACGAAATGAGGATCAGGAAAGCATCATGGTGGAGGATCTGGATTTCATGCTCTGTGCCCTCCGGGGAAAGAAAATCAGCTTTCCATTGATGATTTTCAAACACCCTGCTGAGGCTATCGCTATTGCTGCTTCTCGTCAAGGCATAGCGACATGTCTTCCCTATGGAAGGTTGTTATCCCACATGTTTATTAAACAGGGGTTAGTGAAGAGAATACGCACGGAAGGATTTCTGGATCCTTTTGAAGCAGAAAGCTTGCCCCTGTTGCACTTGGAAGGTTTGGAACAAAGGATCAACTGAAGGATGCATTGTTGGAGGCATTGTTGGAAGCATTGTGGGCCTGGGTTTTATCTTTGTTGGAAGCCCAAAGTGCCTGGTCCAAGGTTTTATGCCAATTCTTAGGTTTCTTCCCTACATGTTTCTTTATCAGACCGATTATCATTTTATTGGCTGCTTCGACTTGTCTGTTTGCTTGAGCATAATAAGGTGTGGAAGTGAACAATTTGAATCCCATCTCTTTTGCGAACTCTTACATCTTTCGACCAGTAAACAATGATCCCTGATCTGTGGTTATACTTTATGGGATTCCAAATCTATACAAAATGTGTCTTTGAATAAACTCAATCACAGCTTCCTGATCCACATTGGCCAGTGGTATCGCTTCGACCCATTTTGTGAAATAGTCTATTCCTACTAAAATATATCTTTGACCTTTAGAAGATGTAGGACGGATTTCTCCAATTAAGTCTAATGCCCAACCTCTGAAAGGCCATGGTTTTATTATTGAACTTAATTCATTTACAGGCGCATGTTGAATACTTGCGTGTTCTTGACATTCCTAACAACCTTTGGCGAACTCTATGCAATCTTTTAACATAGTGGGCCAATACATTCCATAACGGAACAAGAGCCATTTCATTTTGTGCCCCTCTTGGTGAGCACCACATGCCCCACTGTGCACATTCGAGAGTGCCAAGTATGCTTCAGCTTCGCCCCCGAAATCTTTTCAAAGAAAGATGACTCAGGCATAACTACCATCTTCGTCCCAGCCAGTTGGCCGTATTGCTGGTAATCCTTCGATAGGTTCCGTGTCATCTGGTCCGTTCATTATTTCTCTGTTCCACTAAAATCCATTTGGGTGCAAGGATAAATAGTATAAAGCATTTTTATTTGGGGAGTACATATCTTCTGCTGCATGGCATGGCCATATGTTGGCCAAATTCCTGTTGAAACTGGTTTTGTTGACTTGGTTGACTTCAGCCATGTAGTAACTTTGATCTCCTTCAATGTTTTCCACTATACCATCTTCTCTCCAGATGGTTAGCCTCTGATGCATTGTCGAAGGTACTGCAACAACTCCATGGATCCATTCTCTACCTAGCAAGAGGTTATAATTCGCCTTTGCTGGTATCACCATGAACATAGTTGGCCTTGTGACCAAACCCACGGTTAAATTCACTTGGATAACTCCCAAAGTCTGCCCTATTTTGCCTTCGTAGTTGGACAAAACCATGTTATGTGGCCTTATATCAGTGTCGAACATACCAATCTTTTTCAGCATATATTGGGGCATTGGATTCACTGCTACCCCTTCATCCACTAGGAATTTGTTAATGCCAACATTTTCAATCTTGGCCCTTATGTAAAGTGGTTTCAAATGGTTTCTCATGCCTTGGTCAGGTCTCTCGAAGAAGGCATTCTGTTCTTCGCCATCTCTTCTACATCAGCTTCCTTGCAATCTTCAGCTTCTGTTTCTTGGTTAAACTCGTGAGGGAGCACTGATACAACATTGCAATTGAAATTTATAGATGACACTCCGTCTGAGTCGAAGTCATTTGTCATTCTACCGTCCTCCTTCCAAGGACTGGAGTGCATATTTTCCTCTTCTTTCTCATTTTCAGAACTGAATAGCTTGCGCTCTAACGGAGGTTTGCTTGATCGTGCCCCCTACATTGGGATTTTGGTGCTGCTAGACTCCCCAACCTCCTTTGCCTTGTATTCTTTCTGGGCTTTCTTCATCCTATGGTGTCTTCTCCATTGGGATCTGGACATAGGATTTTTACCCTTGTAATTCTCCAACCTGTACATCTCTCGATTTGAGGTCTGGAATTGCTTTCTATAAGCCATTGCAGTTCTTCCCCCTTGGTCCCAACTTTGCCACTTGTTGTTTCTTGCACCAGCTTGCGTCCATCTATCCATGGGTATATCTGCCGGAAGCTTGAATGTCACTCTTCGAGCTTTAGGATGAGGACTATCAAACCTTTTTGATGATGTTCGATTGTCGAACACATACATGTTGGGACGGAGTTCTTGAGACTCCCTACTAGTGGTGAATAGCGTTCTTTTGAATGATTGTGCCATAAGGTTATCATAGACTGCCCCACATCTGGGACACATAACAATCTTTGTCTTCTCCTTGTGACACCTAACTAGGAAACCTACCAAGCTTTCTTCTGGCCTCAGATAAACCTTTAGCAATAGGTTTCCTCCTCTCCAGGGCTGTTCCATCCTTTCTCATTGGGCCCTTTCATAGTTATCTTGGACCCTTCGATTCAGCATCATTGAGCATCTTGGATACATTAGCATCCGTCCAGCATTTTTCTCGTGACACTTCCAGAGATAATCTTTCAAACTCTAAACTTTCTGAGGATTTCCATAGTTTCCTTTTTCCCTCAGCAAACATTTCTCTAGCTCCTCTACTTCAGATAAAGGTTGTCTAACATTCACCATGTTGACACCTGTTGGGGAAGCTCCAGAGATCTTTATTTGTTGGAGTTTCATCCTGAGGTCTTCAGTGGCCTCGCTAGTTTTCTCCTTCAAATCTTCAGTGATTTCGGTCTCGACAGATTCTTCAACGTCAGTGTTAAAGGCTGCATTGTCATTTAGGCTCTCAGTAGCCTGCTTTCCAGATGAAATTACCTCCCATTCAGCAATATCAGTTTTAGACACATCCACCATGTTGACATCAACTGGTTCAGCATAGTTAGTGTCAACAACTTTCAGGGGGTCTGCATCAACCTTCATGTGATTTTTTGCCTTATCAGCGAATTTCAAACGTCCATCCTTGATAGCATTCTGAATTAGATCCCTGAAAAGAAAGCATTATGAGGTTTTATGGCCTAAAAAACCATGATATTTACAAAAGCCTCGTTTCTTCTGTTGTTCCAATGGAGGAACTTTGGAATTAGGAGGCACTATCGTTTGGCCATCTTTTACTAGCAAATCAAATATTTCGTCACATTTAGTAACGTCAAAAGTGTAGGTTTTCTTTGGAAATTTATCGCTTTTATCATTCTCGACTGGATTTTTTCCATTTGAAGGGGTGAGCAATTTGCAAGAGTAAGGTGGTGCTTCTTTCAATTCGGCTAGGTCTATTTCGACCTCTTCAACGCTGTATGAATCTTCGAAGGGTTCACCTTCAGCATCTTCAGCCTCAATATACGCTACCCTCTCCTTTTTGAAATTTTTATTCGCCCTGGCTTTTTTGGCTTTTAGTCATTCGACTTGTCGAACTCTGTCTGCCAATTGGGCCATATCCCTTAGGTATTGAGTGTCTATCTTCTTTCTAATTGAATAGTCTAGACCGCTGTTGCACGCTCGCGAAATGTGAATAGAGTCGCCACCAATATATTTATCCCAAAGAGGGAAAGGAATATCAAAAAACCTGGAATAAGGAAAGGATAAGAAAAGGTCTTGCGACCAGAGATAGGGTACGGGAGTCGGTTACGTAAGAGGAAGGTACTAGCACCCCTCACGTCTGTGGTACTCCACAGGATCCACTTATGTTTATTTTATTCTAAGGGTGTGTAAATATATAGCTTAATTACTAAGGGAATGCATGCAAGTGAAAGAAAAGAAACACGGGGAAAATAAGGTTTATAAATAATTGTGCTTGCTTAGGCCCCGCGACCTAATGCCTACGTATCCTTTTCAGGAATCAGAGCGCCGTAGTTCGGCTCTTTAGTTTTTGTTTGTTTTTGTGTTTTTTAGTAGAACAGTTACATTCTCACTTCGCTGCTCGACCTCTGGAGTCTTAAGCTGGGAATGGAGCGGAAATAACGTGTCCGATTAGGAGAAAGAATGCCCTGAAGGCAAGAGAAAGAATGCCTCGGAGGCAAGAGAGAGAAGAGAGAAAATTGGTTTGTGTCTTTTAGATGTAATTCCATGATGAACAAAACCCAATACAAGGCTTCGCATCACTTCCTTACTTTGTTTAGGTCTGAGCCTTTATTAAGTGTTTTAAATGTTTTTGGTTGAGTGTTTTTTAAGGGAATTTACTTTGCGATTCGAATCACATGAAAATATATAATGATCGAGAAGCAGATTAGGGAATGAATCTCACTCACTTCTATCCCATTATGTAATGTTCGAGAAACAGATTAGGGAATGAATCCCACTCATTTCTATCCCATTAGTTAATGTTCGAGAAACCGATTAGGGAATGAATCCCACTCATTTCTCTCCCATTAAGTAGTGGCCGAGAAACAGATTAGGGAATGAATCCCACTCATTTCTATGCCACTAAGTGATTGAGAAACAGATTAGGGAATGAATCCCACTCATTTCTCTATCACTTTCTTAATGTGATTCGCATCTCTATTTGTTAATGTTTTAATGTTGAAAAGAAAAAGAAAACTAGCCTAAAATGAATAACTAGCCTAATGTCATGATTAAAAGGGAATTTCTAGATCCTAATGTTATCATGGTTTCTACCTAAAGTTAGGAATTAAAGAGACATGAAAATAAAGTCACATTAGAAGCAAAATTGAGAATGGTACAATGGTACAAAATCACACATAAACATGAAATATCAAGTCAAAAATATAGTACAAAATGAAATAAGATACTACTATTTTTTTATATTGTTTTTCATGAAGGAAATTGAATTACAAATCAAGTAAAAGACTAAAACAAATAGCCTAAAACTAATATTTTTTAGTGATTATTTTCTATGTCAAGATGGTTTAAAAGTCTAAAAGTAATGGTAGAAAATTAGCATGCTATCACCTAAAAGGAATTGGTAAAAAGCTAAGTAAAATCTAGATCTACTAATTAAAATAAAATGGAATCAGGGGGTGTAGAATTGAATTGATGGTGCAGGCAGATAAGCAAGGGGCGCAGGGCCCATCTGGGGGAAGCCCACACCGAATTCATTTTTTATTGTCCTTCTTCTAACTTAGGAGAACATGGCCAATGGGGGGTGCTAGAAACAAGCATTGCCTAAGAGATTATTTATTATTGTTCAGATTTTGTGTCCAAAAACGTGACATGGGCCCAGAGGGGGTGTAGAGTGAATTCGGCCCAGATACATTGTATGATTAATATGACTAACTCAAAATTGATTGTGATTTTAATGTCTTCTTTTTGTTCAATTAATCAGACTAATCTAATGTCTCAATTTCAATTAAACAAATTAATTCAAGTTTCATATAGTTTATATTCAGTTAACAAACAATATTTCGATTAATCAAATGGGTCCTGCTAACCAGTGCCCCGGGGGCACTGGATAAGGAACATTAAATGAACTTTAATTATATTTTGATATTTTAAAACTAAATAGTACATTAAATATATTTAATT
Source organism: Vicia villosa (assembly GCF_029867415.1). NCBI lineage: Eukaryota > Viridiplantae > Streptophyta > Magnoliopsida > Fabales > Fabaceae > Vicia > Vicia villosa. The sequence goes on along the minus strand of NC_081181.1, from coordinate 92,478,093 downwards.
ATTACCTGAATTTTTCTTTCATACACTGCATAATTGATACACATAAAATTAAATAAAATTTAGAGTTTAAATATTATAACTTTATTTAAATATGAGAACTTAATTTACTAAAAATAAAATAAACTAAACAAAAAACATTAAAAAACTCACAAAAAATTAACAATAAAATATTGCAAGAAAAAATAATAACTCGAAATAAAAATTTATATCAAATTTAAATATTTAAATGTTTTGATAGAATAAATAAAAAATAGAAGAAAAAAACACTTTATCTACAATATCATTTTTAAACTACATATAAAATGAAAATGTAATGTTTTTTTAAATTAAAAAGTCAGTAGGCGATCGAGAATTAAATATGCAAATACAATAAGAGTAAATGAAAATGGAAAGGTTGAGTAATATTACGTAACGGTTTCTAAAAATTTCAATTTGTGGTCTTAAATAACACCATTTTTATAACAATCATAAATAACACTTTTAATAATAAGCTCTCTTTTTAATGATTATTAATGGATCTATGATGTAATTAATAAGTCTTAACGAGTGCCCCTGGGGCACTGGTTAGCATTGCCCTAATCAAATTAAATATGTAAAGGGGAATTTAGGGTTGCACCTGTGTGCCGATTCAACTTCTTCGTCTTTCCGCCTCTCTCTCAACGAAATCAACGGTGGCGAGGTTCCTTCGCTCAACTCCGATTGAAGCTCCTCTGGTGAATAGTTGAATCACAGTCCACTATTTCACGGATTCTCTCTCATCTCGTTCCGATTTTAAACCCTAGCTTCGTAAAGCTCTGAATTCGGAACTCAGAGATCGTAAATTCTTGCTTCTTCGACCTCTTCTTCTATCCTTCTTCTTGAATTTTCTGTTTGAATTTGTGTGCGATTATTGTTGTTCAGCCGAAGACGATGCGAAGGTGATGATGATTGATGAAGAGAAAGATTCGATGTGCTGATGGATGAGTGAAGATAGGACGAGCCATGGTTATGAAGATGAAGGTGATGTTGAAGGTTGAAGAATGACGGAGGAAGATGAAGATTATGGTGTACTGAGAACTGGTGAAGAGATTGAGGTCCAGAAACGTGATGGAGAAGATGATGATGCTGGAACGAATCGGAGCGAGTTGAAGTTGTCGACTCGACGATTACGCTTTGCCGAACTGTGAAGAGTGGCTTGAAGAAGATTGGATCAGGTTGTGGTGGAGATTGAAATCGCTGCGGATCCAAAGATGTTGATGCCGAGAAATTAGGTAAGCGTCAAAGTTAATCTTTATCCGATTCTTCTCCTTCTTCGTTTCTTGCGTTTCCGATGCGATGACGTTGATTCGTTGTGTTGTTGTTGACACAATTGAAGATGATGAACAGATGTGAAGATGAAGATTCAAGGGATGAAGGTCGTGACTCGGAGATGTGAAGGTCGGTTAGAGTGTGGAGAGGTTGAGGATTTGATGATTGAAGTGTGAGGTAGTGAAGAAGATGAATTGAGGGGAGAAAGAGAGAAGAAGAATGAACATAGTGGTTCTGGTTTTATAGCATAGGAGCTCCCTGAATTGGAGGTAAACTCTTCCTTCTTCTGTTGATCTGTTTTGATTCAGGTATGGACTCTATTAGCTAGGTGGTTGAAAACTGTTAGCTGTTGGAAAAAGTTAGTTACATGTTAGATTCTGTTATAACTAATTCTGTTTAAGGCAGTTATGGTTAGGTTAGTTGGTTAGAGAATTGCCTAATTTTCTGTTAGATGGTTATATGGCAGTTATATATTCTGTTATGGTGGGAGTGTGTAGCTTGGTAGTTACAAAAATAGGGCTGTTAGAGATTGATAGGTATTAGTAATTGGTTAGGGACTGTTAGAGAAGTTCTGTTATAGGGTTGTTATGACTTTGAAGCTCTTTTTTTTTTGTATGCTGTATTGTTGCGGTAACCATGTTTGGACAGCAGGTCTGATGGTGAGGCCTTTGTTGTAAGGTTAAGGGTTTTGATATGATGCAGGTGGTTAATTGGCTTAATTGAAAGGCTGCTATATAGGATACCGCATGTAACTTGTAGGTTTTTTAACGGTGATGTATGGAACTGAACTTTGTGGCAGACATTGTAGAAGAACTCCAGCCTTGAATTTTGGATTGAATATTAAAATTCAATAATTTGGATTGTGGCAGGTTTATGCTGAATGTATTTGAATAGGTTAAGTATGAATGATATGCCTTGGAAACTTAAATTAATTGTATATTTGTTCGGATCTGAATTGGATGCGATATGCGAATGAATATGCTAAACTGAACTGGTTTTGTTATGTATGTGATATGCTTATACTGATGTGGAAAATATATGATGTGGTTTTGTTTTCTTTTGCTTTTGCAGGTTTGGTTTGATTGATACGGAAGGGCGATGTGATGCCGTGCGATTGCATATGTAGGTTTGGAATGAGATGCTCATGCTACAAGTGAATATAAAGTCTCGAAGATGAAGAGAAATTGAAGATAAATATGGGGAATAGATTTAGGGCAATCTTTTGTATTTAAAAGGTGTGATATGCAATTGAATGTAGTTTTGGTGTAAATGATGTTTTGGATAATTTGTAAATGGAATGGTCTTGAATGGAATTGAAGTGTGAAATATGTAATAGTTTTTGAATGGAAATGGTATATATATATTTTCCATATTCTCAAATAAACTTTGAATGATCTCTTTTCCCTCCATATTTGTGTTATTTGAAATTAGATCCTTCTTCAATTTGCATGTAAGTCTTTTTTGGCCCACTTGCACAATTGATCATTACTTCCACATGACATGAAGAATAAGCGAAGAAGCTCGAATGAAGCTAATTTTACTCCTCAATTCCACTCGCAAGCTTCAGTAGCCTCTAATTCACTCCAATCAATTTAGAAGAGACAATGCTTTTGTTCTTTAAAATGATTCATAAACTCCCTATAAACTCAAGTTAAATCTCGATGTGGTATCCCATAATTTGATGAAGAAAAAGCCCACAACTTAAACCTTGACTTTTGACCATGATGGATGTAGAAATAATTTGAATCCACCTTAAGTGAGAGCCTTGAAACAATAGTAGAATTCCAACTTTTCAAAATCCTTAATCCTATGCTAGATGAATGCGTGACTTGCGTTAGATGACCTAATATGCGAATGATTATAAGAACAATAAGCCAGATAGGAATAAAAATTAGGTGGGCAAATTTTGGGGTGCAACAGCTTCCCCTATTTAATCATCTTAAACCTGAAAGTGAGATCGGCGTTAGCCTTTCGAGCATTCGAGGTAGAAGAAGATTAAATACCAAGTGAACCTAAAAATTTGCTTGGGGAAAGATGAGATCCACTGGGATGAAAATGATATCAACTCTAAGGAAGATTGTATCAACTCTGGGTTGAACAAATTAACTCTGGGTTAGAAATGAAATATAACTCAACTCTGGGTTGAAGAAGAAAAGTGGGTCAACTCTGGGTCGAAGAATAAAGGGAAACCGACTTGGGGTTGAATAAGAGGTAAATATCAACTCTGAGTTGAGAACGGAAAGGGAAATTAGTATTAGCGGGACAAGATATAGGCGCCAACTCTGGGTTGAGAAAGAAAGCAAGGAAATCAACTCTGGGTGGAACAAGGGATTGGATAATAACTACGGGTTGAAAGAGGAAAGATGAAAAATTAGAAGTAACCATCAACTCTAAGTTGAGTAGGAAAGGACAAAAGATAACCGTCAACTCTGGGTTGAGTGGGAAAAGGAATCAATCCTGGATTGAGTAAAAGATAACCGTCAACTCTGGGTTGAGTGGAAAAGTAAAAGATAACCGTCGACTCTGGGTTGAGTGGGAAAGAAAGACAAGGATCAACTCTGGGTTGAATAAAATATAACTGTCAACTCTGGGTTGGAAATGGAAAGGTAAAAGATAACCGTCAACTCTGGGTTGAGTGGGAAAAGACAAAGAATCAACTCTGGGTTGAATAAAGCATGACCGTCAACTCTGAGTTGAGTGGGAAAAGGAAACAAATGATGACCGTCAACTCTGGGTTGAGTGGGAAAAGGAAAGGATCAACTCTGGGTTGAATAAAAGATAACCGTCAACTCTGGGTTGAGTGGGAAAGGAGAAAATATGACCATCAACTCTAGGTCGAGTGGGAAAAAGAAACAACTAGAAGTAACCGTCAACTCTGGATTGAGTGGGAAAAGATAAAAGGTAACCGTCAACTCTGGGTTGAGTGGGAAAAGAGAAAAGGATAACCGTCAACTCTGGGTTGAGAGGGAAAGAGAAATAAGAGATAACCGTCAACTCTGGGTTGAGTGGGAAAAGACAAGCAATAACCGTCAACTCTGGGTTGAGTGGGAAAGGAGAAAAGATATCCGTCAACTCTGGGTTGAAATCGAGAACATCAACTCTGGGTTGAAGAAAGATGAACATGATTGACTTGGGGAGATGACACCACAATGGTAACTCTGAGTGATCCAGGTGGATTATTAATTGAACACTTGTAGGGACCTCATCTGATGAGTAACTTGGATTATTTTTCATATGCAAATGTTTGATTTATTTGTGAACTTCTGGAGATGCAATGCTATGGATTCTATATGCAGTGTATTGATTGATTAGGGTTTCTGCTTTGATGTTGAATAGATTAGGTGGAGTTCTGAAACTCTGTTTGAGAATCAAGGTGGGGTGGATGCCCCTGATTTGTTGATGATTGGATCATGCGGGAAAAATGATAATGAAAATGCAATGATATGCATGATGTATGTATGATTATGATTGGAATGATTGTTTCCATGATACTAGGAGTGAATGGAGGGTTCCTTGCAGGAAGGTTGTTGCTTGAAGGATAGAATTTGTGAAGATGAGGTGTTTGGCTTGACTCCTCGACACCTGTCTCGATATCTGACACTTGATTGAAGATGAAGAAATGAATTGTTGCTAGCTTGCCCCAACCTTTAGGATATCTTGAGATGGAATTCTAATGCGCTTGAATCATGGAGATTGGCAATGGTCTGCCCCAGTGTTGATCATGGAATGAAGGCCCCAGATTGAAAGGAATTTTTCCACCTAATGGATTGCTTCAGATATTTGCTCAATGGATGACCAACCTTTGCCTTTGTAAGGTTACTCGATGGAATTTCAATGTTGAACTTTCCTTGGTATCAAGTACTTACTTTCAAGTTTAGAGACAATTCTGTTTTGGAAAGATAGTGAGAATGCAATGCACATGTTAATCTCAAAAGAAAAGTTTTATTTGTCAAAATGTTGTACTGATACTAACACAAATGACAAGCAACATTAGGAGTCAGTTTTGACATGATTTCATAGTTTGTATGCTTTCAGAACGAACCCTGCTTCAATTAGGACTTTTGAGGGTTGTAACGTGGCCGGGTTCACGGTTTGAGAAACAAAGGATAAAGGCTCAAGTTCTACTTAACCCACCCCTTCTTCGTGATGTTCTCCAGTCCTACGTTCAGCTAGTTCGACACGAGTATTCGCCTTTCAGGAGGATTGTGATGGATGAGGATCCTTTATGGCTTTGATGGAGGTGGCAGACACCCTTTGGCGCTTTTGTTGATGGTCACAACAACTTGTCCCTTGGAGGTTTCTTCTTTTGCTTTGTCTTTTGCTTTCCCTAACTTTTGCCTGGACAAAAAAAGTTTCTTTTGATTTTGGTTTTCGTTGTCTAGCGGGATATGCCCTAATTTTTGCCTAAGTCATTTGCTTCAAAGCTTTCCTTTTTTTTCTTTTTGACTTAGCGGGCTATTGTTTCTCTTTTTTTTTATATCATGGTTCGTACTTTCTTTTTTTTGTCTCGTTCGGGAACAAGTTGTATGACTTTGGTGATTGACTTGATGAAAAGGTTGTGACTGCCTTATTCTCAATAAGCGAGAGACGTCCATTATGGATTGTGCTCTTCTGCTTTTGTTGTGAGAGATGGAATATGATTAATCCTCTGATGGAATGCCTGAAAGTTGAGCGCTCGGTCGCACTAACTGAAGACTACCCTGCCCCTGGTTAAGATTGAGGGTTTTGTATTTTGTTTTGAAAAGAAAATACTACTCCTTAGGCTCAAAGGGGTTGACGAGGGTTTCACTCCCTTATAACTCCGGTGTTTGGGAATTGAAATAATGCCTGTACATCGTCAGCAAGATCTTTGTTCCAAAAGCATACAGTTAGTAGTTCATGTGTTTTTGATTTTTCATCATTCTCCTTTTTTAGTTGCTTAAGACAAATGAGTGAAGTATCAATGAACGTAATGACAAAGATGAAATGATTTGAGAAAAACATGTATATTACATTATTTTTATTTATTCAAACAGAATAAATTTCTTACAATGAGAAGTACTTGATAACAACGAAAGTAATACAATTGAAAATACTAAAGAAATCTATACAGTGGCAAGCTTGGCCTTATTAGGATGCAAGTGCAATGTTCTCTGACAAACACAAAGTTTTTAGGCTCCAATGGTGGAAGGTGCCTCCTTTAGGAGGCATGGAGTTTTCTGATAGTGGCTTGATCCCCATGATTCTTTGTCTATTGTATTGTCAGATATCGGTGTGGAGGAATCGTCTTGACTGATCTGATGGAGAGGAAGAGTGGTAAGAGTCTTGGTAACCATGGATGCATATGCATGAATGCAAAAATGTTAATGATGATGCAAATGCAGTAGGAATCAGGATCAAGGATCAAGGCCTCTTGTGATAATAACTTCTCATGGTCAATAAGATATGGTCGAATCCTCTAGATTCAGAGGTTCGACGTTGCTTTCTTGATAAATAGGCGGTGCATAAGTCAGAGATGGTCGAACCCTCCAGATTCAGAGGTTCGACGTTGATTCTGATAGATAATTGATGTAGAATTTCTGTATAAGTCAAAGATGGTCGAATCCTCCAGATTCAGAGGTTCGACGTTGATTCAGGATAAATAACCTTTGCATAAGTCACATAAAGTCAAACCTCCAGATTCAGAGGTTCGACGTTGATTATGATAGATAGTCTGAATGGCTTAGGGTAGGATGGAGGCATGTTTTCCTGCAAAACAAAATTCCCAACCCCTCTCACAGGTAGGATCTAGTATATGGTAGGTCAAAAAAGCCAACAGAGGATTGAAAGTAGGCGTAATCATACGATATTGCCTCTTTCAACCAAGCTCTGTCCGTGGATACATGATCGGAGCAATCAGACATGTACCTAGGGGTTAAGTACATATTCATAGCAATTCCTGCTACCAATTGAGCTACTAGCCTAGTTTGTGGGACTCCCATAAAATCTGCCATTCGATTTATTTGTGATGATATTTTTTGAAAGGTTTCTACATTGTCCTGATTAGTCCTGGTCATGTTTGCTACTAATGGGGTAAAGAGTGACCCTATTTCTTTAGCAAGAGCACCTAGCATATCGTGGTTACTTGCGTCCATTTCCTGCCTAAATGCTGCTTGACTGTTGGTAGTTAAGAGAGACATTTGGCTTGATGGTCCTGAATTTTGTGCGCTTCCGCCTATCGAACCCATATTAGGCGAAAATATCGTGGCATTAGGCGCAGTATACGTAGGTCCTGCCCCCTGTAATCCTGCCATATATGAATGCGACATTCCATAAGGATTTCTAGACCTCAAACCCTCGAATGCAGATGAAGATGGCCTTGGGGAATGTACCTGACTTGTCGAGAAATGGGGTATCTCGTTTGTGCCTGTCACATGAGGCATGGTGGTCGAACTGGAAATTGGGACCGTTCCTGTTGGCCCTGATGTGTTTTCGGGCATGGCTTGGGAACTAACTATAGCCGCAGATCCTCCCGAAACGGGTATTTCCTGTTCTTGTGACGTAGAAGTCGAAACATTTGTAGTACTTGCTGCTACTGTTCCTGACCCTTGTGGGGGATCTTGATCTCCCCTTCCACTGGTCGAATTGACCATTTTCTTGTTGTACCTTTGTTTAGGAATCGGTGGCGCACTGTTGGTTAATTTACCGTTCCTAAGGTTCATACAAGGTCTTGATATATTCTAGACAAAATAAAACAACAAATTAATGACAATCTGTTTGACACGGTCCCACCGGGTGTGCCACTTTGTTTACGGTGATTTCCGGTAAACAATCGCTAGTCTTCCAAACTATAGAATATACTTTGGTTACTCGCAGGATCGACTAGATTGATCCTAGGACATAGTCAAAAATTATCTTTTATGATAATTTGGTTCATATTTGTTGGTTTGTTTGGCTTCGAAATATGTTTAAGAAATAAACAAATGAAATGTAAAATCTAACAATCACCTTGTTATACACGTAAATATAACTTTGGCGAAAGACAAAGTAAGTATAAATTGCAAGAAACTTAAAGTGCATGAACGTAAATTGCAGAATGTAAATTGCTTCGAAGTAAATTTGAATGAAAGATAAAAGTGCAAGAATGTAAATGGCTGAAATATAACGAAAGATAGAAATACTAAAAAGATACTTACATAAAGATGAATACAAATGTATTTAAAGTGGTGTTGGTGTCATACGTACATTTCTCAGCGAACTCGTTCTCTTAACACTTGATACTTGAGTGATTTGTACAAAATAAACACACTGGATCCTGATATTAAGACCCTTATTTATACTAATTTCGACCCTAACGGTCCTACACTAACAAAATGCCATGTTGCTCACATGCATACGCTTCGAATCCCTGGGGCGCCTTCTGTCCTTATTCGGTTACACAAAATGTTTCGAAATTCAAATCCTCCCGCCTGAATTCTCTTTCGATACGTGGCAACGTGATCTAAAAATGAGAATGCCACGAAATATGCAAAGCTTCTGTACTCTTTGTATTTTGCAAAAATGCTTAAGTCCCAAAGACAACTTGTTTCGAATCAGGTTCGATTTTCATCATCTTTACTTCAACTTAAATAACATCCTCGAATCATGGCCATCAGGAGCCATTTATTCTCGGCAATGGCCATCAAAAGCCATTCTTCCTCGAACTCTAATTCTTTAAAGAACTTTTTCTTCAATCGAAATCTCCAGCTAACAAATAGTTCTTTGGAAAACTAGACATACAAGAAATGATATAAGGTTTCAAAATGGTAACATTGACTATGATAGATACATTTTTCATGTTAAACAAATGGTCTATATGACATCTACTTCTTTCAAGGGGTATGTGTATTCTTAATTTAAAAAGTTTACAATTATTAAATGTTTTAACATCAAATTTCAACCTCCTCCAACACCTAGAATCATACAAGTTAATTAATATTTTCCTAATCATAATTGGATTAAGTGCAACACAAATGAAATTTAAAGTGGAAATCATGAAATATCAACTTGTGGTGGCATATTTAAGGATAACTTAGAAATATTTTTTAGAGCTTTATCACTCAAGAATGGATTTTGGACCTCCTTTTAAGCTGAATTGCATGGAATCATGCTTGTTATTGAATATGATAATCAATGTAGGTAATTTATGCATTTTCTAATTTGAATATTGTCCCTTGACATCTTTTAATTAAATGGAAAATACTTTACACAATACACGCTCCTTTAGATTTAATACATCTCACATCTTTAAAGAGGAAAATGCATGTGCAGATTGATTAAATAATTCATGTTTTTTTGTTGATTATGATACTTGGTGGGATTCACTTTCTATTTGTACTTTTCAAAGTTTTTTGAGAGATAAGTTATAGATTTTTGTGGGTTACGTTTATGTCCCCTCATCCTTTTAATTTTTTCTTTTTTATTCAATAATTTATTTTTATTTAAAAAATTAGACTTTATTATATATTTTCATTGATTTTTAGTCTAATAAGACCCATAGAAAAGTTTAACGCAAATTATTTATCAACAATGATTTTTTAATTTGACCATTTTTATAAATAATTTTATTTTCCTTGACAAATTTTTCGAAGGATGTAAAAAGTAAAGTGAAAGCTAAGAAGGTCCAGACCAAGTTCAATGAAATTAAGGATGCAAAACATAGTAGTAAATTGAGGGAAATTCAAGATAAGTGTGAAATTTTCCGTTTATCACTATCATATATATTTATTAACTCGGTCTTGTAATACTCAAAACTATCCTAAAAGTTAGGTCATACTAATATACATGTGTTACTTCTTTTTAGTCCCTTTAACTTCACCTAAGTATCACTCAATAAAAATTTGTTAATGAAAATTTGTTAGCATTTTCCATCTAGTAAGTTTATCTTGTGAATCATTTTCGTCCCTTAATTCAAAATAAACAAAAAATTGCTGAAATTTACTATCTTTCTAGATGATTTGCGTTTTATTTAACAATAAATTTTTATCCCATTGAATCTCAGTGTTGTTTGATCAAATCAAATTTCTTCAATGTAAGATACCATTTCCACGTATGAACCATAAAGCTTTCGCAACATACAAAACGAGTCTTGTTTATTTTTCTTTACGCGTATTATTATTAAATAAAGGTTCATGAATTGAAATGCTGCTATTGTGCCTACTTTACATGTCAACCCACATGTCTCCAAATTTGAAAAAATATCATTTATTATTTCCCCATCTAAAGCTGTACATGGGAAAAGAAAAAGAAAAAGTCACAAAATTGGAAGTTAGTGGTGTATTTTTCTTTTCAATTTCAGCCAAAACCATGTCGATATATGATGGAATCACAGCCAATTGTTCCATTGACTTCATGTCTCGTGCGGTGTGAGGTATGAATTGACGTCGGAAGTAAACACTGAGATCTCAGCTAATTATGCCGTGTTTATCACTGGAGTCGACAGCATTAGTCTACTCTCCATTTTGTTCCTTCTCCAATTTCGTAAGTTTGACTCGGTATAGATTAATTAGGGTTTAATGCTAATAAGATAAATATAATTATTTTATTGCACACCTATAATATATTATTATTATTATTTATGAAATTTTAAACTTCATCAGAATTTTAGATTATTGTTTTTTTAAAGAGTGTTTTTTTAATAATTTTATTTGAGTAATTATTATATGTAATTTTATAAACACATATTTAAGAAAAAGTTAAATTTTAAGAATAATATAGAGAATCAATTAATTAGTTTTATCGGATTTTTTTTCAAATGAATTTATTTGAATAATTATTATATATGAATTTATTATAATATTTGAGAATATGTTGAATTTTAAGAAGTATTAAAAAAGATCAATGTAATTGTAAATAATATAGGAATTATATTAAATTTTATTAATTAGTTTGTATGTTAAAAATTTAATGATTTTAATGAATAAATTTTTTTAAATAATAATATATTAATAACTTCCAACCACTATAAATTTACAAAATAAATTAAATAAAAAAATGTAAATTTGAAGAGAGGGAAATGGAGAATTTCTTATATGTCATCCAAACAATAAGGAATTCAATTATATAAAAAAGCAACAAAAAAAATATTTAAAAGATGAACATTAAAATGAACAGGCCGTTAATATTTAAAAGATAAACATTAAAATGAACTGTCAACGGCCGGTATCTCATAGATACGTTCACATCTATCTATGGATCTATACCTCCAATGACCTTAATTACGATAAACACTATACAACTGTTAAATTGAGAAATAAAAAGAACTCTTATATTAATATGTTTGACCAAGAGAGTATTAAGTCTGATCTGTTAATCATATTTTGTTAATAAGATTCCATAATTTAGTCAAAAATGAATCCCGTAGTGAATTAATATAAAACAACAGCAAAAGAAAGATTTAAAAGATGGACATTAAAATGAACGGTCTACAACTTGTATATCATAGTTACGTTCACATCTACATGTGGATCTATGTATGAAAGGACCTTCATTACGATGAACAATATACAACTGTCAGATTGAGAAATAAAAAGAGAAATACAAAGAACTCTTAGATTAAAAATAATTGTTTTAATACTTCAAATTTTCTCCTTTATAAAAATATCCATAACTTATTATCTTTTATAAAAATAATTGTAACTTATTCCCGTTTATATAATTTTTGTAACTTTTTTTCCGTTTAGAAGCATCTTGAACCCGTGTGTCCATTAAAAATATATGTAACTTATTCTCATTTATACAAATAATTGTATAAGTAGTTGAATTTATTATGTTTATAAAATTATTTGTAACTTATTCCCGTTTATAAAAACAGTTGTAACTTATTCAATTTATAAAAATGATTGTATCAATAAATTTTTATATTTTATCATTATTTTTTTATGATTATCATTTATCATTAAATTTTCATGACTACCATTTAACATTTTGTTATCATGATTACAATTATAAAGTCGATTTGAAAACATTCCGATATGTTTTAGTTATTTCATACGTTTAAAAAATTACAAAATCTCAATTGATTTTGTTTTGTTTTAAATAAGGATATAAATAGTTACAAAATAAATTTTTATTTTTATGTTTTTAAAATGAAATTTATTTAAAATGATACAAAATTTTATCGATTTAAATCGTTCACTTTATATATTTAATTTTAGGTTAATCATTAGTCATTTTGGAATATTTATTTTCCAACAAATTTATTTTATTATTTTGGAATAAATAATGTGTAATTTATATGATTTTTAATATTAGTCAATTTTTCCAAACATAAAATTTATAACAGTTTCCCGGACAAATATCAGTTTTAACTTTATGATTATTAACTTTTTAAGATTCCATTATGTTTTGTTTTAGTAATTTTATAAATTTAAAAACTTTACTTATCCCTAAAGGTCCTAATGCTAAAATGGTGAAAGACTACAGGTCTATCTCTTGCTGCACAATCATCTGCAAAATCATTTCCAGGATTATGACGGCGCGTCTTGGGAAAATTATTGACAAAATAGTGCATAATAGTCAAACTGCTTTTATACCAGGTAACCGGATGCAAGATAACATCCTCTTAGCTTATGAGTTGATCATGGGTTACAGTAAACAAAATGGTCCTCCTAGAGTTATTGTTTAGATCGATCTCCAAAAAGTGTATGACTCGATTAAATGGAGTGTTGTTGAAACTATCCTCCACGAGATGAGTTTTCCCCCACAAGTTTATTCGCTTGGTTATGCTTACGATAAAAACTGTTTCTTATAGATATAGTGTCAATGGTGAACACACGCATATTCTGGTTGCACAACGGGGTCTTCGGCAAGGAGATCCCCTCTCTCCCATGCTCTTTGTATTGGTCATGGACTACTTATATAGAGTCCTCCAAAAGCTTCGTTGTAATCCCAACTTTAACTTCCATTCCAAATGTGAAAAAATGGGAATTATCAACCTTAGTTTTGCGGATGATTTGCTCCTTTTTTCTAGAGGTGATCGTATCTCTATTCAGCTTCTTATGCAAGCATTTGCTAGTTTTACGGAGTCTACTGGCTTGGCAGCTAATCCCATGAAGTGCAGAATTTACTACGGCAATCTACCTACTAGTGATAAGGAGAGGATTTTTCATATTAATACTTTCCAAGAAGGGATTCTCCCTTTCAGGTACCTTGGTATCCCGTTAACAAGCAAGAAACTCTCTGTAGCCCACTGTTTGGTCCTGGTTGAGAAGCTGGTTGCTCGCACCTGGAATTGGAGCACACGGCTTCTGAGTTTTGTAGGGAGAATAGAGCTTGTTAAAAGTGTTCTCTTCTCCATTTCTAATTTTTGGCTTCAGAGTATCCCGCTTCCAAAGAAGATAATCAAAATGGTGGAAAATATTTGCCGCTCCTTCCTCTGGTCTGGTGGTGACACAGTTCATCATAAAACGCCTGTTGCGTGGGAGAAGACTTGTAAGCCGGTGAATAAGGGTGGTCTGAATATTATTTCTTTGGAGAGTTGGGGTATTGTCCAAGTCCTTAAACTGCTTTAGAATCTTTGTCGGAAAATTGATAGTTTATGGGTGAAGTGAATACACTGTTATTATTTAAAAGATGAAGATATTATGAATGCGCCTATTTGTAGCAGCTGCTCATGGATCCTTAAACGTATTCTTAATAGTAGACAACGGGTTGAGTCTCTTCATAGCTGGAACGACATGATTCAACATGAAAAGTTCCATGGCAAGAAGATTTATCACGAGCTGACCACAGAGCATCCAGATGTTCAGTGGAAGAAATTGTTCTTTAATAATAGGGCCAGGCCTTGGGTAAAGTTTATGCTGTGGATGGCATGTCACAACAAATTGCCCATAAAAGAAAGGTTGAACAAGTTTGGTCTCCTTGACTCTAACGTTTGTAGTTGCTGCAATGAGACCGAAATGTTGAACCACCTTTTCTTCTCCTGTAAAACTTTCTCTGATATTTGGGCTCATGTGCTTGACTGGATGCATTTGGTCTGTATCCCGAAAAATTGGGATGAGAAAATTTGTTGAGTTCTTCATGCTAGTAAGGGCGAAGCTAGTAAGGTTGAAGTGCTTAAGTATGCGTTTACGGAGACGGTCTATGAATCTTGGTTGTTTAGAAATCAGCTTTGTTTTGGTCCTCCCATAGCTAGTGATACCATTAGACAAAAAATTGTTGGTTTTGTCACTACAGGTGCTGGATAAAGAGTAGACTTAGAAATTACATAGCTAGTCTTATGCTTCCTACTTAGTCTTCTTGTTTGTTAGTGGCTGGATCATTTAGATCGACGTTGTTATCATCTGTTTTTGGCTAATGGAATAAAGTATATCGTTTCCCAAAAAAAAAAAATTTAAATAAGAAATTAAACGTAGTATAAAAAATTGTTAGCTCACTTTTATATAAGTATAAATTTATTAATATATATTTAAGAATAGTATTTATAGTAAAATTTATTAAAATTTTTAAAAATATTTTAAGTTTTTAAAACATTAGTGTAAATATATTTATCAATTTTTATTTTAACAATAAAAATTTAAATCATTAAACTAATATCTCAATATTAACTCTATGTTTAAAAAATATTATGTATAATGAAACAAATGAATTTATTTAAAACATATACATTTATTACGTATAATGCATAATGCATTTATAAATATAGAAACAAATGATGAATAAAAAGTGACAAATATTGATTAAAAAGGTATGTATAATTTTTAAAAAAAAAGTTTTTTATGACATAAATTTATTCTATAATCATATCATGAAATTATAAAAGAGATTAATTATAATTATTAAAGGAGATTTTATGGATTTTGTTTATAAAAGGTTTTCTATATGTTTCATATTTTTAATAGATATCAACACTAATTTTGATTTATCTTTTAATGATTCTAAAGACATCGAATAGTCCAACACGGATTAATAGATTCACAACTTCCTACCTATACTACTATAGAACGTTAACCAAAAAAATCAAATAATATCTTGACCATTTCTCATAATTAATAGAATAGTCGAATATCTTGACCATTTCTCACAATTAATAGAATAGTTGAAAAAATTATGAAAGTTGAGCCATAAAAATAGTTCATATTTTTAATAGGTATCAACACTTATTTTGATTTCTCTTTTACTATCAAAATTGGGCCATAAAAATCTCGTCATTTAACGAATTTAATTATTGCAGCAATCAATATTAATGTTAAAGAATCTTAATAGATTTTTTCCCAAGTGTCCAAGAAGTCTAACAGATACGTAACATTATTGTCCAAAGAAGTCCATCCAAACATTCATGAGTAAGTTACAGCAAATCATACCAAAAGAGAATCAAATCATCAAATTAGGATCTTCATTCAAGATATAAACAGAGTAAAATCAGATTAAAATATACAATGATCTCAATCATCCTCAAATTCTCTCAATTAACATAAAATAAAAACAATCTAAAATTCTATAAAAAAAAATCTAAAATAAGTACAAAACATAATCTTCTCATTATATAAAGAACACAAATTTCATTTCACTTAGAAGAGATCTCTTTGACGACTTTGCAGCAACATCCATAAAACCTTTCTAATGCATATATTAAAAAAGCTACTTCAATATATCATCTTCATCGAAACTCACACCACATCAAAATCTAAAAACAATAATAAAAAATAATATGAAAAAAACTTAAGCTTCCGATCCTTCTTGCATCAGACCAAAAATCGTGATATGCTAAGACAGTGTTGATCGAAGCAACTCCAGCGACTGACAAAGAGCCACGCACGCTACCACTATCTCTGGCCAGCAGCCGAACTACCATGCGGAGACACCCTTCGACTCTGACAACCTCGTCACAACTCCATCGTTTCCTCCATCGGTTCTTGGACTCGCGCCATTAATGTTAATCTTTAGACCTGTTACAAAAACTTTATTATACTGGACACAGAGAAGGGCAAAACATATATTAATCTTTAGACCTGTTAAAAAAACTTTATTATACTAGACACAGAGAAGGGTCAAAACATAGTGATGAAGAATCAGGGGAAGCTAAAACAAAACCTCCACAGACACATTGGAGAATGAAGTTTGAGGGAGTGAAAGAGAATGGTTCAATATATTGTGGAGAATGGAGAAAGAGAATCATATTTAAATAAATAATATGATAGAGAATGATAAGATTTTTTAATTGGAAGAATAAAAATGGATATGAGAAGTTGTGATTGTGTGAATATAAAAAGTGTTTATTCCAATTCCTATGAGATGCATGAATCATTTGTAGTGTAGTGGTGCAATTGTTGCACCCCAATTTTTGACCCGCATTCTATGTATCCATTTGCATTTCATCTTAAAATCATCAAAAAAATATATATGCATGTTTACTTTCATTTATGCATCTTGTGCGATTTTATGTTCATTTTGTACTAACCATCTTTGATTTGTAATTTTAATGGAGATTAAATCTTGTTTTAGATTGATTTCTTATTAAAATTATAATCAAGTTTTTCTATTATTGTTTGCTTTATGTTTTAGTAGGTGGTGCAAATAAAGCAAGGGGGTCCATTTTAGTTCAATTTGGTTGAAAGCCCATTATCATTTGTTTTAAGGTCCAAGCCAAGATGAGCCCATTTTGATTGGTTTCAGAAGAAAAAAAACAGGGAAGAAAGTCACGTTTTTGCTCACTATCTCCAACTCATCATTCTTCATGGATTTTGTGCTTCCCACAAATATTCTCATGATCTCACAAAATCAGCATCTCTAACAATTCTTATCCTCTTATCCTCACAATTCCTCTAATGCCCTCACTCTCATCTCACCTATAAATACAGCTTCAATCACACTGAAAAAGGGGAGGAGAAAAATGCAGAGTTATTCTGCCAAATTCAAATCTAAACTCTCCTCCAAATTTCATAAACTCTAAAATTCTGCTCAAACCTTCATCCAATTTCTCAGTAAACTACACACAAAAACCAAAATTAAAACAAAACCGAACCTCCAAAGCTCCTTCAACCTTCACTCAATAATTTTGATACCTGCAAAAACTCAAATTCCAAAACCTTCATAACATCAATAAACCTTCAGCTTACTCAAACAGATCCGAAAATCTTCAAACATCACCATAACCATCTTCAGTAAAAACAACCAAGCACAAATTTCAATCACCATAAAACTCTTTCAAACACCTATCACTTTGATTCAACACAAAACCTTACCTTCATCGAACCACATCACTTTGTTCAGATTTGAACCAAACCACACAAGCTTCAAATCTCATCCTCATAACTGAACCGACTTTCAATACCTTCATGCTGCAAAAATTGCAAACCCAACCCGCATAGAAGCAAAACCGATTCAACTATTCTCGCATTCACCACTTCAAATCGGACGCAGCTCTTCATTGAACCGACTTCATCCTTCAACATCACTGACGCGACAGCACCGCGACTCACAACAACCTCGCATCATCGATCCAACAGCTTCATCACTGCATCGTCAACATTTCAAAACGCAAACCTCTGAAACGAATTCCAACACCGATTCGCCATCACCGCTCATAACAACCCCCTTCGTCATTCGATTTAACACTGACGGCAACAATGACCCGCAACAGTGCTTGTTCTTGTTCGATATAGGTGATTGGGTTTGAGAGAAAGTTTTGGTAAATGGATTTGAGAGTATTAGTGAGAGCTAAGAACAGAAGTGTTTGAAGAATAAGAAATCGTGAAACAGGGGAGAGAAATTGAAAAAAAGCGTGAAAAAAAAATAGATGAGGGAGGCGGATTCAAGCATTAGAGTTATTAGGTTTTTTTTCCTCAAAAATTGTTGATTGGGCTTTGTTGTGATTAAGCCCAAATCCATTCCTATTTGCACCTGCTCTACTGATGCTCACCCTCTTGGATTTCAAATTCAACTTTTGGGCCTACTGCAATCAAAAGCCCAGCGGATTTCCTCTTGTACACCCCTATCTTTTGTTTTGTTTTTATCCTTTAGCCCATTTTTTTAGAACTTCTTTTCTTTTAAAAGTTTGTTTTAACTTCATATTTTCAAAAAAAAAATACAAAAATATATTAGTATTAGTTTTTTACTATTATATCTAAAATACTAAAAAATAGGTTTGAATTTCTTTTTGGTTTGATACTTGATGATCCATTTTGGTGAGAGTTTGTGATTTAGTTTTTTTAATATATCTCTCCTTCTACTCCATTCTTATTTTTCTTTAAATCACAAATTTAGAGGTCTAATTCCTCTTTAAATTCAATGGACTTAGGGCGTTGATAGGATGAAAATCCTAATCCGCAATATTAAGTGATTGAACTTAAAGATGGAAGGAACCTTTAATGTGATTCCATCTTTTATTTCTTTTTATTTTGGTCGATGAAAATCTTCAACATCTTTGGAATTCCTTTGGATTCTAGATGAAGACGAGACCGCTACCTATTTTCTTTTCGTGCGGTATTGCTTTTGGAGAACGATCTACATATCGTTTTCTAGCATGCATTAGCACAAAGATTGTTGACCGGCCTCGTTGTAGGGTGACTTCTACATAAGTCACTTGGCGATCTGCTTAACATAGCGCAACATTTCGTGTCCCGAATAAAAAAGATCAAACATGGAAGAGAATTGTATGCGGTTGATTTAAGACTTATGGAATTTTATCGTGTAGTCGCTATGATTTTATCAAGCTTCTGATAAAGTTCCATTGAATTTAAATCCGAGAACATCCTTCACTCACCATCGATCTTCACTAACATCGTGAATATACTTGACTAGCTTCAAGATGATTCACGTGCTAACATACTAACAATTGACTTTAATTTTCGCATTTTATTATATTGTCCTTTATATTTCTTGCTTTATACTTTATTTTATCATTCATATTATTTATGCTTCTGTCATTTTTTCTTTGTCCATTTGGACATATTATTTATGTTTCTGTCATTTTTTCTTTGTCCATTTGGACATATTATTTATATTTCTGCTATTTTTTCTTTGTCCATTTGGACATATTATTTATATTTCTGCTATTTTTTTCTTTGTCCATTTGGACATATTATTTATATTTCTGCTATTTTTTCTTTGTCCATTTGGACATATTATTTATATTTCTGCTATTTTTTCTTTGTCCATTTGGACATATTATTTATATTTCTGCTATTTTTTCTTTGTCCATTTGGACATATTATTTATATTTCTGCTATTTTCTCTTTGTCCATTTGGACGCTATGTTTATGTTTCCGCTATTTTCTTTTTGTCCACTTGGACCATACTTTACTTTTATGCTAAAACACTAATAAACAACAAAAATCTAAAAAACGCTTAAGGTTCTCTCTTGGACTACTGGTTACTATCCCTAGCATTTTGGAGATTCGGACTTATGGACTTAGTGCCTCTGGACCCTCATTCTGTTATTACTCTGTGGTTGTTCTGTCTGGCATTGGATTGTTGTCTGTTTGCGTATGCAGGTATTTCCTTGAAAGTCCTTGATGGTTAATTCCAAGGCATTGAGATAAGGATTTTACCCGAAAACAGCCGTTACTCTGCCCGATTTTCATCAAAATTTTAATGTGCTTAAATGCAAAGTGGTGCTAAAGATAATAAGTTCATCTGGATCCCCAAGTGGTAATGCGTCGGTCAACTGTTGGTTTCTTATTTTGGTCAGATCATTCTCTCCTTAAACTTTTATTTTATGCACTAGGTTAGCCTCTTCATCTCCTCCACTTCTTATATTTTCAAAATCTTCTTCCTTTTTTTCCAAAATCTTCTTATGTTTGTAAAACCTTTTTTTTTAAAACCTTTCTTAAAAATGTCTTTGCCCTTAGTGGCTTTTCTTTCAAAGTTTAGACACGATTAATTGTTGTAGTGAGTTGCGATACCCCACGATTTTGAAATTGATTGATATAATGAGATCTTTTCTGCGTGAGAGAGCTAGTGGCATACTCGTTGATTTTATCCGAGTTGGAGCCCTTCTTTCATTAGCGATGCAAAGAACTCATTTGTTCTCATGCTCAAGATCAATGGCCGAGTATTTCTCTCCTACGATGATAAAGTGTTTATTCGTTTTTTTTTAAACCGTTTTTCCTTTTAAGCGGAACTACATTAGCTCTGACTTCTCCATTGCACCGAGGAGGTATGTAGGCACAAGGCTTAATGTCTTGCCGAGCTTATTTTAAAAATCAAACAAGAGCAAAAGTGATCTAAGCAAAACTAAGAGCCCATGGATAACCATGGATACAAAGGGTGCTTAAAACCTTCCCTTTGTATAACCAACCCCCCGAACCCAAAATCTGTCAAAAGGTCTTTCCTGTTCTTTTATGCCTTTCCTTTTTTGGATAAAATAAAAGTCGGTGGCGACTCTTGCATAAAAAAAAAATAAAAAAAATAATAAAAGAAAAAGAGCAAGGAGTCAGTTCGTCAAAAAAACCGAGTTTACAGAACTGGCGACTCTGCTGGGGAGTGAAAATCTTTTTAAAGAGGGGTTACCTTAGAGTTTTGATCACTTTAATATTTGCTTATACTTGTTTATTTTGTTATTTTTTGCTATTCTGGATATATGTGTGGTTCCGTCACTTGAGATACATTATGGACAAATCCTAACCCGGATTAAGTACACATAAGAATTAGGTGGAGGGTATAGTCATGTACAGGCGTACGTGAGAATCCTTCCGCTCAGTGGAGGTTCCTTGTTGGTAATATATGTTTAGCAAGTTCAGTTGCGAAGACATTATTGCTTTTATTGAACTGTAGAAGCTGAGTTGGCTGTAGAACCCCAACCCATCCTGGCCTTATTAGGTTGTGGTGCAGAAACTATTCAGGTGAAGACTTGGATTAGTTGTCATGCGGAGAACCACACTCAGACGAGTTTTTCTTGAGAATATTGCTAGCTCACAAGTTCAGTTGTGCAAGCCGGTAATATCCGAAAGAAGAATGTGGACTCTGACGTATCAGTAGAACATGTTGTGCAGGTGATTAACCCCTAGTACTATCCCATGTTTGGTTCTTTGACCTCATGCTCGTGACGTTGAACTTTGGAATCTACCTTATGTGCACCATGTTTGTGTTACCATTTCTGTATATGTGGCATTCACGCATTCATACATTCATAAAAATCTTTTCCTTTGATTTCCAATGAACTCAGAGGTCTTTTTTTGTAAACATCGTAAGTTTCATCAAACTCAATGGATCTTGGGTGTTGATGGGGTGAAAATTCTAATCCACCAAAATGGATGATTGATTTTGATGATAACTTGACCAATGCTTTAATCCAATGCTTGAATGTTTGCAAATTAATATCTTAAGTTCTTTGAAACTCAACTAATATAAACAACAATTGCATCATTTGCATACATACATCCAGGTTACCCATGAAACTTATCCTTGTCTGTCTCCATCTTTAAAGTTATCTATCTACCATCAAGTTGATTCTTCCTCCTCGAAATCCTCTTCCATAAGGTTTTAGGTCTGATCTTCATTGTCATTTCCATCAAGGGGCAGCAGGCCATGATTTAGAAAGATGTTTCCCTACTGTTTGCATTTCCTCAGTTGTATTGATGGCTTTTAAACTTTTTTCATTCCAGAATGGTGATTTTAATGAAATGAGCATCGTATGTTTGAATTCATTTTCATCTACTATGTCTATGTTTATGCTTCTTTTACAAAAAAAAAAAAAAAAAAATCTATTTTGCTTTCTCTATCAAACTTGTGTTTTATGCAAAGATTGGAGGGAGGATGATGACAACGAAATACCCAGGTTGTTGAAATGTATGCTTTCAAATAAAACTTTGCTGACGATGTACAGGCATTGTTTCAATTTCCAAACACTGGAGAAATAAGGAAGTTAATCCCTCGTCAACCCCTTTGAGCCTAGAAGTTGGTGTTTCTTTCTGTACGAAATAACCCACATTTTAACCCGGGGCAGGGTAGTTCCCAGTTAATTTGGTTGTGCATTCTACTTTAAGAGAATCATTCAATGCACCTTTTAACAAGTGTTTTAATCACAAACTTTCCTCCGCTTACATCAAAGAAATGTTGGAGACGCCGAGCAAAAGTCGATGATAGTTCATTATAATCATTAAGCAAGGTAGTCACTATCTTTCAAAAAAAAAAGTATCAAAAAAGGAAAATCGACGAAAAGCCTTCTAAGTCAAAATCAAAAAATGACTGAGGCAAAAATTAAGGCATCCCGCTGACTGTAAGGTCAAAATAAACAGTTCAGGCAAAAGTTAGGGATATAAAAAAAAAGAGATAAGTCAATAAATTCTTGAACCACAAAATGTTGTGACTATCAAAAGGAAGAAGTGACTGCCATCTCCAAGTTTTCTTGGCTTGTGAACTATCATCATTACAACAGGTAAAATTCCAAAAGTCTCTTGGTACCTGAATGCATATTTTGAATTAACTGGATTTAGGAATGAAGATCATCACGGAGATGGGGTGGGTTACAAAAATTTTGAGCCTTATACCTTTTATTTTTTTAAACCGTGAACCTGACCACGTTACAACCTTCAAAAGCCCTAATTGAAGCAAGGTTTATTTTGAAAGCATACTACAACAAGGTTGCGTAAGCTGACTCCCAAGAGATTTACCAATCATTTATGTTGATACCATATCTTTGCTTTATCTTTCACGTTGATTGTCTTAACCGTTATGTTTTAACCAGTGATTCCATTTTCTTTACAAAGTGATTTTGATTTCAAAAATATGTTTTGAGCATTGCATTAAAATTACCATTCTTGAATGAACACTTTATTTGAAAGTAAGTACTTATCTTTCGGGAAGTTCAAACAGTCGAGAAACTTGATCAGTGATCCTATCAGGGGCACGTTCCTTCAAGATCCTGTTGTTCAGATGTTTAATCAAGATTTGTTGATCAGAATATCCTCTTCAAGATGTATATTATGGCAAGTCTTCCCAACATTCATTTCAAGAGTTGAATCCGTGATCAGTTCATCCCCAACATAGTTCAACTGAAGCCATGATCAGTTAACTTGCAACAATTACTCAATCAGGGGCAATCTTCTTCAGCAATACTCAAGCACAATTTATCAGTCCTTCTCAAAGGATCATTTGTTTGATACAATTATCAGTGTGACCAGAAGTTTGTTCAAGCATCTTCTTTCCAAGCGGATTTTTTAGAATTCCCGTGTTGAGGAATCAAAGCTCCAATCTTGCCTCACAAAAGAGTCAATCCCAGTCGTCATGAATAACTACATTACATTGAGCATTCATCATGCATAGAAAACTTTAACATCATGCATAAAAACAAAATCATGCTCATTTACATTCTTCTAAGGTCCTGTTGTTGTCAACATCTTACCTTGAGATCAAAGTCCAACTTACTTGGCACCTACCCAAACAAATTTATCCTTTTGATTCGTTTTGTCTGTATCTATCTGATATTCTTCATGATATGTCTTGTTTGTTCTGACAATTTTTCAGAACTTTGTCACCTTTTATTCAAAGCTTCTATGGATGTCCCAATTCCCAATAAAGTGTTATTACCTCATTCAATGTCACTCTTGAATGTCTCTGAGTTCAATCATGTTTTATCTTGATTGTCGTTTGATGCTGCTGCATTCATGGTTTATCTTAAAACGCTTTTGATATTTTCTTCTTAAAGTTCAAATCATGTTTTACCATGATTGACCTTGGTGTTCTCTAATCATGTTTTACCTTGATTGTCACTTGGTATTCTCTAATCATGTTTTACCTTGATTGTCATTTGGTATTTTTCAATCATGTTTTACCTTGATTGTCATTTGATGTTATCCAATCATGTTTTACCTTGATTATCCCTTAATGACATCCAATCATGTTTTACCTTGATGGATCTGTGACGATTATCTAATCATGTTTTACCTTGATTGTCCGTTGATGATTATCCAATCATATTTTACCTTGATTATCCTTAATGACATCCAATCATGTTTTACCTTGATGGACCTGTGATCATGTTTTACCTTGATTGTCCGTTGATGATTACCCAATCATGTTTTACCTTGATTGTCATTCGATGTTGCCCAATCATGTTTTACCTTGATTGTCATTTGATGTTGTCCAATCATGTTTTACCTTGATATTCATTTTATGTAGCCACATTCATGTATGCCTCAGATATTCTCTTCTCAAAGTTCAATCATGTTTTATCTTGAAAGCTTCTGTCGACTGTTTCTTTCTTTTGTGAAGTCCGATTCTATTCCTGGATGACTTATACCTTTTCCCCAACGGAGTCTGTTTACTTCTCCCCAGTGGTGTCCTGTTTCCATCCTGTGGAAATCATATGCATTCATAATCATAAGCATTACATTGCATCTCAGGTTCAAAAATTGTGTTTTTATATATATTTAAGTCTCTTCAATCACGTCGAAACGAAGATTTACAATCTTCACATCTCCGGATAGAAGAAACTTAAATAGGGGCATCTGTTGCACCCCAATTTTTGACCCGCATTCTATGTATCCATTTGCATTTCATCTTAAAATCATCAAAAAAATATATATGCATGTTTACTTTCATTTATGCATCTTGTGCGATTTTATGTTCATTTTGTACTAACCATCTTTGATTTGTAATTTTAATGGAGATTAAATCTTGTTTTAGATTGATTTCTTATTAAAATTATAATCAAGTTTTTCTATTATTGTTTGCTTTATGTTTTAGTAGGTGGTGCAAATAAAGCAAGGGGGTCCATTTTAGTTCAATTTGGTTGAAAGCCCATTATCATTTGTTTTAAGGTCCAAGCCAAGATGAGCCCATTTTGATTGGTTTCAGAAGAAAAAAAACAGGGAAGAAAGTCACGTTTTTGCTCACTATCTCCAACTCATCATTCTTCATGGATTTTGTGCTTCCCACAAATATTCTCATGATCTCACAAAATCAGCATCTCTAACAATTCTTATCCTCTTATCCTCACAATTCCTCTAATGCCCTCACTCTCATCTCACCTATAAATACAGCTTCAATCACACTGAAAAAGGGGAGGAGAAAAATGCAGAGTTATTCTGCCAAATTCAAATCTAAACTCTCCTCCAAATTTCATAAACTCTAAAATTCTGCTCAAACCTTCATCCAATTTCTCAGTAAACTACACACAAAAACCAAAATTAAAACAAAACCGAACCTCCAAAGCTCCTTCAACCTTCACTCAATAATTTTGATACCTGCAAAAACTCAAATTCCAAAACCTTCATAACATCAATAAACCTTCAGCTTACTCAAACAGATCCGAAAATCTTCAAACATCACCATAACCATCTTCAGTAAAAACAACCAAGCACAAATTTCAATCACCATAAAACTCTTTCAAACACCTATCACTTTGATTCAACACAAAACCTTACCTTCATCGAACCACATCACTTTGTTCAGATTTGAACCAAACCACACAAGCTTCAAATCTCATCCTCATAACTGAACCGACTTTCAATACCTTCATGCTGCAAAAATTGCAAACCCAACCCGCATAGAAGCAAAACCGATTCAACTATTCTCGCATTCACCACTTCAAATCGGACGCAGCTCTTCATTGAACCGACTTCATCCTTCAACATCACTGACGCGACAGCACCGCGACTCACAACAACCTCGCATCATCGATCCAACAGCTTCATCACTGCATCGTCAACATTTCAAAACGCAAACCTCTGAAACGAATTCCAACACCGATTCGCCATCACCGCTCATAACAACCCCCTTCGTCATTCGATTTAACACTGACGGCAACAATGACCCGCAACAGTGCTTGTTCTTGTTCGATATAGGTGATTGGGTTTGAGAGAAAGTTTTGGTAAATGGATTTGAGAGTATTAGTGAGAGCTAAGAACAGAAGTGTTTGAAGAATAAGAAATCGTGAAACAGGGGAGAGAAATTGAAAAAAAGCGTGAAAAAAAAATAGATGAGGGAGGCGGATTCAAGCATTAGAGTTATTAGGTTTTTTTTCCTCAAAAATTGTTGATTGGGCTTTGTTGTGATTAAGCCCAAATCCATTCCTATTTGCACCTGCTCTACTGATGCTCACCCTCTTGGATTTCAAATTCAACTTTTGGGCCTACTGCAATCAAAAGCCCAGCGGATTTCCTCTTGTACACCCCTATCTTTTGTTTTGTTTTTATCCTTTAGCCCATTTTTTTAGAACTTCTTTTCTTTTAAAAGTTTGTTTTAACTTCATATTTTCAAAAAAAAAATACAAAAATATATTAGTATTAGTTTTTTACTATTATATCTAAAATAATAAAAAATAGGTTTGAATTTCTTTTTGGTTTGATACTTGATGATCCATTTTGGTGAGAGTTTGTGATTTAGTTTTTTTAATATATCTCTCCTTCTACTCCATTCTTATTTTTCTTTAAATCACAAATTTAGAGGTCTAATTCCTCTTTAAATTCAATGGACTTAGGGCGTTGATAGGATGAAAATCCTAATCCGCAATATTAAGTGATTGAACTTAAAGATGGAAGGAACCTTTAATGTGATTCCATCTTTTATTTCTTTTTATTTTGGTCGATGAAAATCTTCAACATCTTTGGAATTCCTTTGGATTCTAGATGAAGACGAGACCGCTACCTATTTTCTTTTCGTGCGGTATTGCTTTTGGAGAACGATCTACATATCGTTTTCTAGCATGCATTAGCACAAAGATTGTTGACCGGCCTCGTTGTAGGGTGACTTCTACATAAGTCACTTGGCGATCTGCTTAACATAGCGCAACATTTCGTGTCCCGAATAAAAAAGATCAAACATGGAAGAGAATTGTATGCGGTTGATTTAAGACTTATGGAATTTTATCGTGTAGTCGCTATGATTTTATCAAGCTTCTGATAAAGTTCCATTGAATTTAAATCCGAGAACATCCTTCACTCACCATCGATCTTCACTAACATCGTGAATATACTTGACTAGCTTCAAGATGATTCACGTGCTAACATACTAACAATTGACTTTAATTTTCGCATTTTATTATATTGTCCTTTATATTTCTTGCTTTATACTTTATTTTATCATTCATATTATTTATGCTTCTGTCATTTTTTCTTTGTCCATTTGGACATATTATTTATGTTTCTGTCATTTTTTCTTTGTCCATTTGGACATATTATTTATATTTCTGCTATTTTTTCTTTGTCCATTTGGACATATTATTTATATTTCTGCTATTTTTTTCTTTGTCCATTTGGACATATTATTTATATTTCTGCTATTTTTTCTTTGTCCATTTGGACATATTATTTATATTTCTGCTATTTTTTCTTTGTCCATTTGGACATATTATTTATATTTCTGCTATTTTTTCTTTGTCCATTTGGACATATTATTTATATTTCTGCTATTTTCTCTTTGTCCATTTGGACGCTATGTTTATGTTTCCGCTATTTTCTTTTTGTCCACTTGGACCATACTTTACTTTTATGCTAAAACACTAATAAACAACAAAAATCTAAAAAACGCTTAAGGTTCTCTCTTGGACTACTGGTTACTATCCCTAGCATTTTGGAGATTCGGACTTATGGACTTAGTGCCTCTGGACCCTCATTCTGTTATTACTCTGTGGTTGTTCTGTCTGGCATTGGATTGTTGTCTGTTTGCGTATGCAGGTATTTCCTTGAAAGTCCTTGATGGTTAATTCCAAGGCATTGAGATAAGGATTTTACCCGAAAACAGCCGTTACTCTGCCCGATTTTCATCAAAATTTTAATGTGCTTAAATGCAAAGTGGTGCTAAAGATAATAAGTTCATCTGGATCCCCAAGTGGTAATGCGTCGGTCAACTGTTGGTTTCTTATTTTGGTCAGATCATTCTCTCCTTAAACTTTTATTTTATGCACTAGGTTAGCCTCTTCATCTCCTCCACTTCTTATATTTTCAAAATCTTCTTCCTTTTTTTTCAAAATCTTCTTATGTTTGTAAAACCTTTTTTTTAAAAACCTTTCTTAAAAATGTCTTTGCCCTTAGTGGCTTTTCTTTCAAAGTTTAGACACGATTAATTGTTGTAGTGAGTTGCGATACCCCACGATTTTGAAATTGATTGATATAATGAGATCTTTTCTGCGTGAGAGAGCTAGTGGCATACTCGTTGATTTTATCCGAGTTGGAGCCCTTCTTTCATTAGCGATGCAAAGAACTCATTTGTTCTCATGCTCAAGATCAATGGCCGAGTATTTCTCTCCGACGATGATAAAGTGTTTATTCGTTTTTTTTAAACCGTTTTTCCTTTTAAGCGGAACTACATTAGCTCTGACTTCTCCATTGCACCGAGGAGGTATGTAGGCACAAGGCTTAATGTCTTGCCGAGCTTATTTTAAAAATCAAACAAGAGCAAAAGTGATCTAAGCAAAACTAAGAGCCCATGGATAACCATGGATACAAAGGGTGCTTAAAACCTTCCCTTTGTATAACCAACCCCCCGAACCCAAAATCTGTCAAAAGGTCTTTCCTGTTCTTTTATGCCTTTCCTTTTTTGGATAAAATAAAAGTCGGTGGCGACTCTTGCATAAAAAAAATAAAAAAATAATAAAAGAAAAAGAGCAAGGAGTCAGTTCGTCAAAAAAACTGAGTTTACAGCAATAAGTGTGAATATTTTCAAATTATGCATTAACGAATAAAACAAATTAGTTTGGCCTTTAATTTTTTTCACAATTAAATAAAAAAATTGTATCAAATTGTTATGGGATGACACATCAGCAAAATTAATTGCGAAATGAATGTGGTAACAACATAGCATTGATTAGTCTTTTTTTATCCCTCGAATAAGAAAAGTTATAACATTTTATCAAAAGGTTAGACTTGGAATTTCCAGGTACTTCATTTTTAATAGATTGATAATAGATTAAGATTCTATAACGGTTGGCATTCTTATTTTGTATTTTAAATTTGATATATTGAAGTTAAGATATGAATTGTATATCTTGATCCGACGATATAAATTGTGTGTGGTTACATCAATTGTTAATTTCAGATAATTTATCTACATGTATTATTGTTATTGTATGGACATAAGAGATAGATCACCATTGGCACATTGATGGTGATGTCGAGTCTAAGTCTTTGAGTACCCATTCTTCCCGTATGCTCCTTTTTCGAATATGAGAGGACGTATACTTTCAATGACATGAGATAGAAGATAATAAATAAGTGAATTTTGTGAGCGATCATACTTAAAAATGAACTCAACATGTATATAGTAGTTGATATCATAGATGTTCAACCCGGTTTTTTTCTGAAGGTGTGAAAAATACTAGAAAAGGGAGGTTTGAATAGGGTTTTTAAAACATAATACTTTTAATAAAAACAGTCCCCCTTTCTTGAAAACACAAGATCTCTACTATTGATAATAACAAAAAGATGCAAGAAGGAAAGAAAACGGTATTGTTATACAAGTTCACTTGACAAATATCAAACTAGTCCTGTCGACCCTTCCGAGGTGATTTCGCCTCTCTCAATTGAGGACTTAATCCACTATAACCAAACTAATTATAATCGCACTGGAAAATGCCGGTGACTAACCTTGCGCAAGCTACCGCGAGTGACTAACTATAATGCACGGGCAACCACTGTGACTAACAACCTTGCACAAGCAACCCATGTGACTAATAACCTCTAAGACTCTCTATCCTAGACTTCTCGAGACTACAGACCTTCACTCGGTCTCTCAAGGAATGATTAAACAACCTTTGATCAGGGTTTGTTTACAATATAGTGCTTTTACACAAGCTGTATGTAAACTTTTCTTTTTCAAATCTAAGACTAAAAGAAATATGAAGCTATTAACATTCTATACAAAGTGAATATGATCGTGAGCATTCTTGCTTATTCTTTCAGTCTTCAAGCCCTTATGAAAATTCTAGTAACTCACACGCGATGTCGTACTGGATGTTATGACATCCACAATTACACAGTACAAAACGTTAAAACAGAAACGCATAAAAACAGTAAAGAACACAACAAATTGTTCACCCAGTTCGGTATACAACAATACCTACTTTGGGGGCTACCAAGCCAGGGAGGGAATCCAATATAAGCAGAATTAATTTGGAGTTAAACTCCCCCATTTACAACTCCTCACTTAAGACCTACCCAATGTAATTCCAATCTATTCCTATACCTGAGTATCTCCACTCACTCCCCCTCAATCACAGTAGTGATTACAAACAAACATTAAACAAATTAGAGAGAAGACACACTTCAAAAACACACCTTGATCTGCTTAAAAGCTTCAATCAAGAGACACACACTCGCGCTTAAAAGCTTAGAGTGACAAAATACATAAACAACATATTCCAATACCATCATCAAAAGACAATTGCTTGGAGTACAAGAGACTAAACACACGGCTACAAAACTACGGTTCTTCACAATTAACAAGCTTTCTCTCTATGTTCCAAATTAGGATTATAGTCTTCTTATATGTAGCTCTTGGGCCTCGGGCTTTTCAAGAATCAAATTAAGGTTAACCAAGTTAACCTAATTTACACGTCATCTGGTTGTTATAGAATGTGTTGTCAGCGAAATCTTCTAGACGAAATATTCATCACACAATAAAAGGTTTCCCAAATTGTAGATTGAAAGAAATCAGGAAACACAATAATAAAACATAACAGCTTCTGCTGTCAGACAAGGATGTCATGACATCGGTCATGACATTCACTAACAGAACCTGTATTAGCTTAACACATATGCAGCATGCATAACACAATATAAATCATGTCATGACATCAGTCAAGACATTAAACATCCAGGTATGTTTTACCACAAATGCAACCAACATGAAAATATCTACATCTTATATAGCCAATACAATAATAAATTCGTTGGAGAGCAGTTCTGGAAAAGTTTGGCGGCTTGAACGTAGTGGGGGACAAGATAGTACGCGACGTCCGTCCTTTCTTGGTAGTGGAACGAAATAATCGTCTGTACCTCGTACTACACAGTAATGTTATCTTCTTCCTTCTTGAACTTTAGAGGCTCACAACATGAGTTGGAAGAAAAGAGAATAAGCTTTGAATTCTTCAGAACTTCAATTCTTCAGAGTCTTCAGAGTCACATCTTCAGAGTGTTCAGTACTTGGTCTTCAAAATCCCTTGTCTTCAGAAACTTGAGTCTTCAGAGCTTCAAGTCTTCAGATTCTTCATAACCACGTCTTCCGAGTCTTTCATCATTTGGTCTTCAGAACTGGTTTCTTCAAACTTTGTAACAGAGTGATAACTTCAGTTGCTTCTTCTTCTGAAGTGGTTGCTAGTGTTCATCAGAATGTGTGTAGCGCAGAAACATAACCCGGTGGCTTCTGATGTTTTGGCCATGCCTTTTCATCAGAATCATAACCTGTTTGTTAAGTACTCAACAAAACAAACGTTAGTATAACAAAATAATTCATACCCACATACACATTGTTATCATCAAAATTCAAAGACGTCTTGCAGAACCAATCTTGTTCTAACATTACCTTTATCTTATTATTTTATTTAAATAATAAAACTAGAATATTATCTATCATATAAGAAAATTGGATGTGCTTGAAATACCATTTATGTCCTTCTTGTCAAATACCCTATCCACGTGGCTAGCCTCATGTATCAGCTTCCAAAACCAGCTTTCTCATTTGATTCCTACTTTCTTATTCTTTTTTATTCTTATTCTCCCTTCTTACAAATCCTAGCATAACTTCTTTTATTTTCCTTCTTTTTTCGATAATGCTAGTTTATATTATATTCACCTCTTTTCCCATCAGCTATGTAGGAGCAGACAAACTGGCCCTGTCTACTTTGCTTGCAAATATGTATTTGCTTCTTTCCATACAAACCACTTCTTTTAAAAACCACATCATTTCTCTCTTCAACATCCTTCCTCAACAAATCTTATCTCTCTTCAACATCCTTCTCTCTTCATTTGCTATAAAAATAGGTTAATGTATCTAATCTCTCTTCATTTTTTTCATCTCTCTTTTTTGCAGGATTTCTTTTGAAGAAGACATAACATTAACAAGAAGGTTATTTTAATTTTATTTTCTGATTTATCCATATTTCATATTTATATTTAACTAGAAGGTTATTTCATATTTATTTTCTAGTGTATCCATATTTCAGATTTATATTTAAAAGAGAAGAATAAGTGAATTCATATTTTATTTGCTTACATGTTTTGTTTTATTCACAACCATATGTCACAAATTCTACAAGGTATGTTAAACATTCATAATTTTTTCTATTGATTTTTTTATAAATAATGTCAGGTTATATTTTTTTTCAAAATTATGTGGTACAGAGAATGAAGAAAGAACAAGTTTTTTTAAAAAAATAATAGATGACGCCAAAATCACTTGTATGAAACATAGTCAGCTTTGATAAAATAACAACTATTTTGATTATTATTTTAAAGAATGAATTGGATTTTTGATTTTATTTTGTAGATTGAGGTTGAATGAATAAACTTTTGTTTGAATGATGGATGAGGGTAGTGAAGGAATTTGAGTTTTCTTTGAATGATGGATCTTGGAAAAGAATGAAGAAGGAAGATTTGCGTTTGAAGGAACAAATCAAATTTATTTACTTTTCAAAGAGTTGGGTTGAAAGACATATGAACACAATGAAAAAAATAAGGGTTTTGTGTTAGAAATATGGGTTTGGTATGAATAGATGAGAGTGTTATTGATGAAATCTGGGAGGAGAGAGATAAAGAATTGCAAGAAATGAGTAACCTTGTTTTAGTATCTGATGAGAGATATGAAAATCTTGTGGAAGAAATGTTGCTAAGACACATGGGTGGGAAGAAAGAGAACACGTGGTGATAGAAAGAAAGAAATAATAATCAAGAAGATTTCTTTCGAGATAAAAAAAGAAATGAGATGGAAAAATTATGATTCTCATTAATTATTTAGGGAGAAAAATAATAATGATTCTCAATTATTATTATTATTAATTTTAGGTGAAACAATCTTTTATTTATCTTAATATTCAATACATTTTTTTTAATAAGAAAATTTGTTAGAAATTGATTTTTTTTTTTAAAACTACACTTTTATTTTTTAATATCTCTTATTTTACATTTAAGATAAATAAAAGATTGTTCTCTAATATCTCTTATTTAAAAAAAAAAAAATATTTTTATTCTAAAATAAAATAATATTTAAGACTAACAATTTAATCAAATCTTATAATAAAACGCAACGTATTGCATATTAAAACGCAATAAAAATAAATATGAAAAATAAAATGCAATGTATTGCATATTAAAATGTTTTTTTTAAAATTATGGGAATACATTTTAACTAAGTTATGGGAATATATTTTAACTAACTCTCACATGTTTTTTTGTAATATTAAAACAATATTATAAATACTAAGTTTTAAAGAAAAAAGATAATATATAGAATGATTGTACAAATATTAAGTGTGATTGAACAATTCTATATGAACCAAAAAGAAAATATAATACTTCGTGATAATGATGACTAAGAAAAATGGCAGAATTGTAGGTAGGAGTACTCATAGACTCATAGATACAAAAGTGACTAAAGTAACATTTTTTCTCAATCCAAATATCTTGCAAGGATATGAACCAGACCCTACCAATGGGACATGCAAGGATATTACACCTTTCATTTACCTTCCCAGTACAACTTTCTCTAACCTCATACTTAACCTTTTCAATCAAAATATTTTAATTAATTAAATTCAAATATTTTTATTACTATACATTCTACAATATATGAGAGAAATAATTAAAAAATTTGTTTTAATACTTAAAACGGTTTACTTTACATTCTACAATTAATGATTGTTTTTAAAAAATTTATCATTCACTATCATAATAGTCATTTAATGAGTTTGGTAGTAAGTGATTTTAAGGCCAATAATTTTTGTGACAGAATAAACTTAGTCAACACTCTCACTTAAGTAAATGATTTTATAACATATCATTTTTAATTAATATTTTTTACAATTTTAGATTTTGAAAAAATAATATATAAGAAAATTTATGCTTCTAAAATGAAATTAATAATATTTTTTTAAGTTAGTTTTAGTGAATAAAATGTGATGCAAAAATAAGATTATGTTTTACTAAACCTTTTGTACACGGAAACATGAAGTTATTGATCAAAATATTGATTATTAACGGGACATGAAGTTACTGATCAAAATATTGATTATTAACGAGACTTGAAGTTACTTATCAAAATATTTTTTAAGAAACACGGGGACATGAAGTTATTGATCAAGTTAATATTTGTACATGGAAACATGAAGTTATTGATCAAAATATTGATTATTAACGGGACATGAAGTTACTTATCAATTTTTTTATTAATTATACATTTAATTATTATTTTTTCACGGGTAACCAGATATTTTTCTACTAAAAATATATATCTGAAATAAATGTGCGTCCGTACCAGAACTCGTATAAACGCACGGGTTTGTTACTAGTTTTAATTAATAAAATAATTTTAAATAAAATCTACCAACTTCTTATTACTCTTTACACTCTCCCCTCACGGTCAGACACCCTCGTCACCCTTATTCTTTTAAATAATTTAATTAAAATGCCTCTTATTCTAATTATTAAGAGTCTAACTAATTTATAAATAGTTTTTATCAACTCCAACAAGTCACAAGTTATTCTCTACACCTCTATCTATAGGACATACACCCATCCCTCTAATTTATCTAATTATTCACATATAATAATTAAATAAAACACATATGAATCACAAAGAATTCACAAGTAGCTCAATTAAAATAATTTAATAAAAACTGGGGTGTTACACTTGGAGCCAAGATTTTTCCCCTTCTAGTAGAAACACGGGTAGAGAAACAACCTTGAACATATTATGAGTAATTTCAAAGACGAGTTCCATCTTCTCCCCTTAGGAAGATTTTGAATGAAGGGTAAATCCGATAATGAGACGGTAGTGGCAACCTACTTATGTGAGCGGGAAATATGGGAAGAGAAGACATTTGTCTTTCGTATAAAGGGAGTTACCTCCCCTAAGGATTCACCCTTAGTGACACGAGTTCGTCTTGGAGAACCCTCTTCTAGGGGGACCTTTGATCTTCATCTCGTGCCCTTTTTGTTGAAATTGGAGGCGGGAAAGACCCCCCTCTGATAGTCAAAATGGTCGTAACATCCAGAAGTTGATCCACCCCGGTTGTAGAAGTAGAAGTTTCCGTAGCCGAGATATGAGCAGGGGCTAGAGCAGAAGCAGTGTTTGCCGGAGGAGGGACCACAGCCTGAATACCTTGAGCATTTGCAAGGTTGTAGAACATATTCAACTTGTTCACATTTTCCATGTTATATACAAAAATTAATATACATGTAAAAAACACTAAGACTCCGCTCTCACTGAATATCTTTTTCCTCTCCTCTTTGCTGACTGCACTCACAATGGCGTAAGCGTCAATTCTCCTTTTTCTCACCTTGGTTGGGGGAACGTCATCAAGGTCAAACCCCTCAATATAATTGATCCCGTGAAACCAAGAGTACATGAATTCCTTCATCACTACCTCGTTAGGGGAAAGAGGACTTAACATGTTGTAATAAGAGCGAATTTCCTAGTTAAAGTGTAGAGAAAATCATTACTTTAGGAAGAAATTCTGACTGAAGCGAGGAAAATCAACATAAATGTAGCAAAAAGCGAGATGAGCCACGGGTAAGAGTGATTTTACCAACAAGAAGCGCCCCACAAAGTTGCCTCAATCTAGAGTGGAGGTGTCGAATCAAGGATTGTTCGATAGAAGGATAATGAGCATTTGGTCCCAAAAATTATCTTGGGAGGAACACATCAGATAGAATAAACTGAAAAACAACCCAAGGGAAGGCCTAAGAGACTTATATTCAAGGCACGACTAAAATGTCCTCATGTAAACCCAATATGTTGGGTGGATTTAAGAGGGAAAACTTTTACATGCTTTAAGATGGATACCTTGAAGTTATAAAGGGAAATTGCAGTCCTATTTTTGTGAACAGGCACTTGTAGAGCAGGATCGCGCAGTCGTCAAAGGAACTGCATATCATTTTATTCAACCCCACTGGAAGAGCTGACTATACATAGAAATTTCCGACCATGATGCCAACAATATCCATGGCATCCTTAGTGTTTAGAATAGATGAAACGCCAACTATCTTTGCATCCACCCAGTTGTGCTACATTGTGTCCTCATTTTTTAATATCAAAGTAGGCCTGCACATCAACATTCTTGGGTTCACAATTATTAATTCTTAGGCAAAGTTAAATGTAATCCTTAGCACATTCTCTCCTTTGTTGGTTAGCTTGTATCTCTTCCTCGGTTAGGATTAGAGAGGGCATATGGATATCGACGCGATTAACTTCTCCATCACCACTTGATAAAAAGGCTTCTGATTAGTAAGATGAAGAGGCCAATTCTTCCATAGAATCCCTATATACCCTTTTTAAATCAAAATTATCGGATAAGGAGAGGACATTTGGTTCTAGATGATCATGGTCAAGATGAGGGAGATGAGAATCAAGGGATATCCCCATTCTCAAAATAAAAGGAATATCACTCTTAGAATCACTCACTAGGTTAGCAGTACTATTACTCATCCTATCTATAAAATAAGAAATGCTGAAGAAAAAAGCTTGAGTTCAGGATTGTACCTGGTTATGTGAGATTGATGAAAGAGGAAGAAAAGAAAAAACTTTGAGCAAGGAGTTGGATATCGCTTTTATTAATATTCTCAAGGAAGAAGAAACGAAGATGTTTTATGGGAAAGTGACCATAAGTTTTAATTCCATGGGTTGTGAAAACTTTCAAACACTCAATTTCTCCTTTTTATAAGCAGTGACAATTGAAGGATTCATACCAACTAGAGAAAGAAGTCACAGTATCAACGAATAAATTTCTCCTTGAGGATACACGTCAACTTGAGTGCACTGTAAACCGCACCATGTCTTAACTAGTCACGCCACTACACATGTCAGAAGAAGGCTATGAAATGTTTCAATGATGAGACTGCATTTACGGCGTTTGTTTCCAATTACTTTCTCAATTGATTTCAAGCGTTTTAGTTCCATGTAACATCATACAACGCCTTGGAGGCTAACCAACATCACTTAAAGCTTCACTCGCTCTTTTGGTGCCTGACAAAGCCTTGGGGGCAATTGTTCCAGACCAACCAACGACCTAAATGGCTTAGGCCCAATTTATCTCAAATTCACTCCACTTAACCTAAAGTATAAAATCAGTTCAAACACGAGAAACAATGAACATCCTATAATCTTCATTCTTCACTACACTCATCTTAAATCTTAAACTCACTTGGGCATTGGTGTGCTAACCATACAGGTCCACCCCGGCTACCGTAAAGGAGATCAACGCCATCACTCAAGATCGCCAGTTCTCCAATTGCATCAATTTGTGTGTGTGTGTGTTATTTGATTCTGTATGGTTATATATATAGTCAGGATCAAATGACACATCTAATAACTCTTTTTCGCATATTCGTATGAAAAAAATTATCGTTGGATTGAAAGTTAATATCATATAGATCATGTCTATAAAATTTAACAGCTACCAAAAATTATTTAACATGTCAATGAGATGCATAAAATTAACATTTTACAAAACTTCATGAAAACCATTAATTTTGTTCTTTCTCTTCAACATATCAGATAATTTTTTATTGATTTTAAATTTTATAGACATTATCTATATGATAATATCTTTCAAACCAATGGTGAATTTTGTTATACGGATATGCGGTAAAGAGTTATTAGATGTGTCATAATATAAAGTTCGACGCCTTGATGTCATTTGATCATGATATATATATATATATATATATATATATATATATATATATATATATATATATATATATATATATATATATATATATATATATATATATATGGCACAGTCGAAAAGTCCAAAGGAATAGCAAGCGCTAAACCTAGAATAAAAACACAGGGTTGCAGGTGCAAAACCTGTCAGATAAGCCCTAGAATCCACTAGAAAGAGAAAAGAAAACTCTGAATTTTATTATAATGAAAGATAATCCTTATGCCCACACCAAAGATCTTTAAATACAAAAAATAAAAAAAAACCATAATGAGCCTTTAATACAAAATAGAATTAAATAAATAAAATAAATAAAACATAAATTGCTAAAATTTTAGAAAATAGTAAAATGTTTTTTTCGGATCTAAAACAAACTCAAATGGCTTAAAAATTCATAGGTCACTACAAAGTAATATGAGTTGGACTTTTAGTCTGATTCGTGAAAGGTATAATATAAGTGATTTTGACATCGGACGACAAACTTGTGTAAATCCTGCCGAACCGTTCCAACGCGCAACTTCTCCTTCGATATGCACAACCAACCCTCTTCTATCTCTCTATCTCTCCCCCCCCCCCCCTCTCTCTCTCTCTCTCTCTCTCTATATATATATATATATATATATATATATATATATATATATATATATATATATATATATATATATATATATATATATATATATATATATATGTATGACATATCATATGAGAATGACATTTTTATATACGTGAGAATGAAATAATTGAGGAGAGAGAAAAAAAGAATGACATATAATCTCTGTCATTTATTTTAAAATCTAATGATTCAGATTTATTCTCATGTCCTCGTATAAAAATATCATTCTCATATGATACGCTTATATATATATATATTTAAACAGATTAATAGGGCAATCAAATTTTGAAAAAAAGTTAGAAAATTTCTTTACCCACCTCCCTATGGGGGTCACCCCCAGCGAAAACCACACTTTACCCCTGCTTCGGAAATGTATTTCCGAAGTTTTTTTTTTTAAAATTTTTTCAGACTTCGGAAGTGCATCTCCGAAAACACCAAATGGGAGGTGTTTTCGGAGATGCACTTCCGAAAACACATTTTTTCAGATTTTGGGGGGTTTCGAAAATGCACTTCCGAATTATGCAGAAACTGTGTTTTTTTTTATGTTTTTGGAAACTCTCTCGTATTTTTAATTAAAGGAAGACGACAAATAAAATAAGCGACATATAAACAGAAAATACTAATATGATAAAAATAGTAATATATACAAGCCGATCCGATCCAAATCCAAATAATAATAGTGTGCGAAAGATACAATCCGAAAACAAAAAAAAAAAAACCCGACCACTACTGAGTATGCCTAACCCTCTCTCCCTGGGACCTCCTCTGCCGCCTGTATGCCGCCGCACGACCCGCATCAGTGACGATCATCTCCATCACGGCGACTGCCTCTGGACCGCCCTGATGAACGACACCTCGATCCAACGCGTCCCGCCCAAGCATCTCTATCCGATGGCAGATCGACAGGAGATCAATGGCGTGGTCATCCTCGGCCTGCTGGTTCTCCAGGATCTCCTCGTGTGCTGGCCTAGCAGCGCCGGGAGCGTCGGGTGTCAGCAGAGGATGTGACACCCGATAGAACCATGTGACGTATCCCTCCACACTGTGCCAGTCCTGGGTGACCCGAATGCGATGATACTCCTCCGGTACCACATGATGCTCCCAATCCTCAAATATGGCAGTGAGTTGCACTCGGGTCACTGTGTCGGGAGCAGCCTCAAAAGGTGACCTGGGTATCATCTGCACAAATCCGAACTGCCGCATGCACCGCTCAGGGAGATACCGGACCATGATGCTGGTCCCGCATGCCAACCAGCCAGAATATAAAGATATGCCGTCAAAGGGGACAACCTGAGTGTAGTCGCTGAATGGCCTCCAGGTGACGTCATCGTGCATCGTGCGGTCCAGGTACCCACGGTATGGTCCCACCGCATTGTTCCCCCTCTAGAGAACGTATCTGGCGGCCCTGGGCATGGCGTCAACGTACTCAGGATCAATGTGAAAGTCGTGGATCCGGGAGAAGTAAGAGATGATCTAGCTCTGAAACACAAACACGATAATGTAACGTACCGTAAGTAAATACGAAACATAAATAAATACGAAACATAAGTAAATACGAAACACAAATACGAAACATAAATAAATACGAAACAATTAAAATGAAACGTACCGTGAGTAGTGTGCAGGATCCGGTAAACTGCCTCGTCCTCCAGTTGGAGGCTTCATTCAGCTTCTGGTATAGGTATGCCATAGTAGCTGCCCCCCAGTTCCACTGGTGAACGGTGGTCAAGTCCATGAAGTAGCGGAGGTAGGTCACGTCGACGTACCTCACACTCTTGTCCACAAAGATCGCAACGCCTACCACATGCATGTACCAGCACCGGAGAGCGCAGCCACAGTGATAATGTGTAAATAGGTCGTCACCCGCATCCTCGGCTTCAGCCGCCGCCACCAGGTGGTGCTCGAAATAGCGGCTCAGTGTGGTGAACCGGATATGAGGCCCAGATGTCGTGATGCACTCATAGTCAGCAACTTCGGGCTCCATACCCAAATAGAGCGCCATCCACTGACTGGCTTTGACCCTCTGGATCCGGGAGTGGGTCAACAGCGCCCCTTGATCGGCAGGTGGAGAAGACACTGCACATCATGCAAGGTGATCGTCATCTCCCCAACCGGTAAGTGGAAAGAAGACGTCTCCTTGTGCCACCGCTCCACAAAGGCCCCCTGCATGCCGTGGCTGATGGTGGAATACCCCGTCATGCAGAGCCCACTAAGCCCTGAAGCTCTCACCGCGTCGTTAAACCACTCGGCAGTCGGTTTAAACAGACTGAAAACCTTTCGGGCGTGGTTCACCATTTTCAACGGCTCTCTCTCCTGTTACAAAAAACAAATAAAAAAGTATGTTAAATAGACCGTTAAGAAAATATTGAATAAACGTCTAAATTATAAACGGTTAAATAATGTAGTCGGACAAATTATAAAAAATACCTCTCCCTCCCAGATACGCCGAGCGACGTGCTCGCGGTAGGTAAGCAGCACGGAAGTGTCACTGGGCCCTCCCGGGTAGCCCTCCTCCTGATCATCCTCCTCCCCGAGTGGAGGGTCAACATCCGGTACCTCCTCCGCCTCGTGGTATGACACTGCCACCTCCTCCTCCTCCTCCTCCTCTCGCTGGCGGGAAGAAGATACCCGAGCCAGACGACTCCTCGATCCAGATGTAGAGGTACCCTCGTCCATCTCCACGGGAACTCGCACACGTCGTCCTCGGCCCTGCCCCCGTCCCTGTGTCGATGCCAGCTGCGCCGCCGCCCGCTCGCGTCTAGCCGACGCAGTCTGGGTCTCTCTACCCTGTCTGATGCGTGCTTGGTTGTCTGACATGTTCCTGAAAACAGTTGAAATCGATTAATATGCGAGACAACATAAAGAACTAAAAACATTGCACTTCTGATACAATTCGGAAGTTCATTTTCCGAAACTAGGAATGGAGGTGTTTTCGGAAATGAACTTCCGAAACACCCCTGCGAGGAAGTTTTCTGCAACTTCCATGGCAGACCCCCAAAACAAAGTTCAAAACTATGTTTACACATTCTAAACAACCTAAATATCAGTACCAACCTAACCTAATACATTTTTTGCTATTTGTAAACACCCTAATATGAATTTTAATCATAGATCTAAAACTCAAAATGCTTACCGATTGATGAGATTGGAGGGTTTTTGAATGTAGTATAGGAAGCTTATTGGATCCTTTGATGTAGCCTTGGAAGTGTTTGCACAAAATTTCTCTGGGGTTGTGTTTGATGTTGAATTAGGGTAAATGAATGGGGAGGGGGGCTGTTTTGCTTAATCTGCAAAATGCGCAATATTTCGGAAATGAACTTCCGAAATGGTGTTTTCGGAAATGCATTTCCGAAATAAGTCAAATTTTAAATAAAAAAAAGGCGCTTTCGGAGATGCATCTTCGAAAACACCTTTTTCTTACATTTCGGAAATGCATTTCCAAAAGTTATTAAACATAAAAAAATCTATATCGACTGACCTTATCCCGACCTCTATTCATAATAAGTTTGCTTACCACTAAATTGCATTTTTTTTTTTGGCTTTATACCACCGGTTTAGTCCGGTTCGGGGGCGAATTCTGGCATCAAGTGGTTCCATCCCCCTTCCGATCGCAGTTGCGGGGGATCGAACCATGGTTCTCCCTACCAAGTTCAGCGCCAATCACCACTGAACCAACTAACAATTGGTTGCATTTTTCATAAAATAATTAACAGTTTTTTTGTCAAAGTAAATTAAATGATAGTTAAAGCCATAATGAATGTGTTTAAATAGATGGACTGAAATGACACGCACCACTTGCCAAAATACACCGTCCAACATCCAAATTCGAGAATATGACGAAATGCAGCATGCACTGAATATGAATAATGTCATTAATTGACTATAAATATTCCAAGTGGCTTATTTTCAATCACAAAATTCACGTAAGGGTATCGAATAACAACCTTTCAAATTAAAGTTTCCTTCATGATTAAAAAACATTATGGAAAAAGATATATATATAAAAAAAGGTAGTATAGGCTTTTCAGAAAGTTATTTTATGCCATCTCTATTTGTTAACTAGTGATAAGTCACATCAGAAATGAAATTGTGGTTTGCCTGCATTAAATTCTTAGAAACTGATTAATATGTATTTTTTCTAAATTAGTAGTAATGAACAAATGTTTACCTTATTGTAAATGGAAAAGTTTTGCATGGTACGTCTAAAAATACTAATACGTACCTACACTTCATACTATAAAATTTTATTAATTTGTACCGCTTAAGACTACAGACAATGAATCAAACTAATTCGAAAATAGTTTGAAATTCAAATCGAAAATTAATTGTTGAACTAGGTTTATGAACCAAATGAATTGAATATGAGCTAAAAATTAAGTTTGTTAATTAAATAAGCTGAACTTGAATTATACATAGTTTGTCTCATTAGGTTCATGAGTCAATTCGATTATATATGAAATAGATTATGAGTATGTTTAAAGATTTGCTCTAAATTTTAGTATCATATTTTCTTTTAATCTAATGGTTTTAATTGATAATTTATATTCTCAAGTGAAAAAAACTATTTTTACAAATAATTATACAAATCAAATAAATATTGTTTCGCCTATAGCAACACTTTTCAAGCGCTACATATTTTCATTCTGCAACACTTCACGA
The DNA here is from genome assembly GCF_029867415.1 of Vicia villosa. Classification (NCBI taxonomy): domain Eukaryota; kingdom Viridiplantae; phylum Streptophyta; class Magnoliopsida; order Fabales; family Fabaceae; genus Vicia; species Vicia villosa. The sequence goes on along the minus strand of NC_081181.1, from coordinate 92,434,777 downwards.
AGTGTTGCCTATTTTCGAATTCAAAATTCAAACACATGTCGGTTAAAGGTCGACCGATGTATAACGTCGTGAGTAGCCCAATTGCTCAAGTGCCGCCTATAAGCCGCCATTAGAGCTTATATGCCCACGCCCTCGGACCCGGTCCCGAAGCCGGTTTCGCAAGTGAAGATACTTGCGGAGGAATGTATGGAGGAGACAAGTGGCATAATGCTTGGGACCACCACACTTATCCATGTGACACTTTATCCTCTTTAACTCTTTTGTTGAGTTAATGAACATAAATCTTTATAAGGACTTTCAATGTGAGTATCACTTTCTATAGGGGACTATTTTCTATGCATTTATTGATATTTACTCACTTGCATTTTTTCTTATCATTTTGGAACACACCCATTGACATTTATCATCCGTAAATTACAAAAAATCTCCTACTTGTTCTAATAACGACAAGACGAATTCTAGAAAAAAAGAAACAAAAAATGTTAATATTGCTAAGTATCTTTCGATTTGAACTTAACCTTGGTAAGGGTAACGCAAAATCTAATTGGAATGTTAGGTAGCAATGCTCTAAACAGCTATCCCTTGTGATTAGATTGATGTTATCTTACGCACACTCTTTAACGGTTATTCGCCTACATCTTTCGCCTATCACTATGTATGGCCATGTGTTTTTTCTGTTTCGTGAATTTTTTTGTGATAGAAACTCTAGTTCTCACTTTGAGACACACCATCTCGAAATTCACGTAGGTGAAGTTCATATTGTATTTATTTTTCTTGAGATACATATTCTAGACATTGAACTTCATTAAGAGTTTGAAAAACTCAACCTTCAATATGCAATAGACAACATTATCACATAATGTTGCACAAACATCCAAATAAACAACTTGTTGATATCCATTGAATCTTAGGTTAAGATTTTCTTAAATTTGAATTGGGTTTCTACCCTTGTTGGAACCCTTATTCAAGGAGTTTTAATCTCATACCTCTCGAAGTAGCTTATTTGTATATATGTCAGTGAAATGATTTCATCCTTAATCAATTTTCTCACAAAAAAATGTCTAAGATCTATATGCCTAGAATTTCCATTGTACACTTCACTGAATGCTCTAGCTAGGGAGGATTCACTATCATACTGTATCAAAACTTTTAAAACATTGTCTTTAGGCAATGGAACTTCCAACAGAAGGTCCCTCAACCATTCAACTTCTTAATCTGCGGAAGCAAAAGCCACAAACTCTGATTCCATGGTCGAAAGAGTAATGTATTTTTGTTTCTTGTTCTTCCAATAAATTGCACCTGTGACTAATGTAAATATCCATCCAATTGTAGATTTATGATCTCCATAACTCGATATCCAAATCGCATTGGTATATCCTTCTAGTATAGCAAGAAACCTACCATATTAAAGGCCAATATTTTGGTTTTTAAAAGATAACCGAAAGTCATAGTGATGACCTTCCAATGCTCACCATTTAGATTGCTACTAAATCTACTCATCTTACTAACTGCAAATTCTATGTTGGGTCTGGTGCATTTATTAAATACATTAGACATCCAATTTCACTTGCATATTCCAATTGAGTCATAACTCTTCCATTGTTCTTTTCAAGTTTAACACTAGGATCAAATGGAGTTTTTACTTTCTTAAAATGTATGTGTTTGAACTTATCCAACATTTTCTCAGTATAGTGTGTTTGACTAATTTCATAAGCCCCACTATTTCGTTTTACTTTGATCCCTAAAATTGTGTCAACTAGTCCAAGATCTTTCTTCTTGAATGTGGAAGTTAGAAACCTCTTCGTTTTTAAGACTTCAGTCATCTTGTTGCTAATGATCAACATGTTACCAACTTATAGACAATGAAATATTACAATGTTTTCTCGCACCTTTGTGTACATACACTTGTCGCAAGAATTTTGAGTAAATCCATTTGAAAGTATGACTGGGTCAAACTTTTGATGCCATTGTTTTGGTGTATGTTTTAAACCATATAAGGATTCGACAAGTTTGCATACCTTTTGTTTATTTCCAGGAAGCACGTAACCTTCTAGTTACTCCATGTAGATTTCCTCATCGAGATCTCCATTTATGAATGTTGTTTTAACATCCGTTTGATGAACTATAAGGTTATTCAGAGAAGCCAATGCAAACAATACTCTAATTGTCGTCGTATTTACTACTGGTGCATATGCGTCAAAATAATCAACACCTTCCTTTTGTCTAAACCCTTTTGCTACTAATCTATCCTTGTAGGTGTTTAACGTACCATCATTATGATACTTTTTATAAACATCTATTTGCATCCAATGGGCCTTGATCCCTTTGGAAGATCGGCAAGTTCCTAATTGTGGTTTGACATTATTGAATCCATTTGGTCTTGGATAACATCCTTCCAAAAGGAAGAGTCCCTAAAGTTATTTCCTCTTTATAGGTTTTAGGATCATCCTGTACTTGAAGAATAACAGAAGTCTTAAGAATATCATTCTCGCAATTTCCTTCAACTAGATAAAAAGAAATAAGTTGAGAATCAATTTCATATGGTCCTAGATCCTTAGGTTACCTGACTACTTTTCTTATCCTAGGCTTGGGTTTTGTTTCAATAATCTGTGAAAGGCTTTTGGGTTATATTTCAATAATCCATGAAGAATCTTCATTATGAGATTCTTATTCGTGGGAATATCAGATTCCTTATCCTTTGTGATAAGGTTTTCAAAGAATTCCACATCTTGCGATTCGACAATTACATTAGACTCTAGATTTAAAATTCTTTATGCTTTGTTTTAGGTGCATATCCTATGAAAGCATATATGATCTCTCGAGGACCCAATTTAGTTCTTTTAGGATCCATGTTCTTATAATATACTACATACCCCCACACTCTAAAATAACGGATATTTGGTGATCTACCTTTCCTTATCTCATATGGAGAAATACCGGTTATCTTCAAAGGAATTTTATTCATTATATGACATGAGGATAACAGTGTTTCACCCCACAAGTGAAATGGAAATTCATAATGCATTACCATACCATTTATCATTTTTGATATGTCCGATTCTTTCTCTTGGCTAGACCTCCTAAGGACTTTGATACTTCTATTTAATTTATTTTCTACTTCCGCTTTATAAATTTAAAAGCCACCATCTTTATGCTTTAAAAGGTATACATGTTTGAACCTAGAGCAATCATTGATAAAGGTTATTCAATATCGGTTTCCCCACGGGTTAGCATATGCCATTAAATTTACACAAATTAATGCTCAAGATCGAGCGAATTTGATTTTCTTTCATCCCTTTTGAAATGTTTCTTAATTATTTTTTATTTAACACATATTTCACATTTTTTGAAATCATGAATATTACAGGAGATCAATAAGAATTTAATTAACCTATTTATAGTACTAATACCAATATGAGTTAATCTAGAATGCCATAAAGAAATATATTCAAGTATATAAGCAGAATTAAAAATTTCAAAATAATATTATGGGTAGTACAAAGTTTGATTATTTTATAAACGGAATATCTTTTTCCTACAAATACACAGTTACGGGTTAATATTAGTTTGCCCAATTCATAGACATACTTAATGCCCAATTTTCCCAACAAATCCCCACTAACAAAGTTCTTATTCATGTCGGGGACATGAAATACATTGACAAGAGTGACTTTCTTTCAGGAAGTGAAATTGAGTTTGACAGATCCCATTCCAATGACTCTAGATCGTACTTCATTTTCCATATGCACTTCTTGTCCATCATTTACTTCAGAATATGTTTTAAATGTTGATTTGACATAAGAGACTTAGACGGTAGCACACATATCATACCATTATCCTTGCATTTTGCCTTTGATTACCATGATCTCGTTCACCGTAGCGATTGTTTCATTATCGACATGAACAACATTAAATTTTTTTTGGACTTATTGTTCCTGTAATCTCGAGCATAGTGGTCTGGTTTTCCGCACACATAGCAGTCGCCTTTTGATCCTTTTGGTCTGCTAGAATTCTTGAACTTATTATGTTCATTCTTAGGTCCAAGATGGTTCTTCATGCCATCATGGTTCCTCTTTTCTTTGGTAGTCATGGCATTGGCTTTAGAGATTCCATTGGACTCAAATTTTTCGTTATCCTTCGATTCCTACTCAATTGAAGGTGTTTCTGAATTTTCTCTAGCGAGAAATCCTCATAACTATGCAGCAATTTCTTCCTGTATCCTTTCCATGAAGGTGTCAATTTTGCAATAATTGTACCGACTTGGAAAGCTTCTGGAATGTCTATTTTTACGGCTTTTATTTTATTCAAGAGAACCTATAACTTGTGTAGTCTTGCAGGAATCAGCTGAAAATCCAACATTTTAAAATCAAAGTATTTAGACATTAAAAAAAAATTGTACTTTCCTCTTCAGCCTATAATTTAAATTCGAGTGATTTCCTGATCTCTATTGCAGATAGGTGTCATTGTATAGATCACTGAGACGATTGGATAATGTGTTAATAATATGTCCATGATATATTAATTCATCTTTCTTTCGTTTCTTTTGTTCCTTCTTGACTTCATCAGTGTCATCTTCTTTAGGTTCTGGAATTGGTGTCTAATCAGGATCTAAGACATAGTGAATCTTCAGAGAAATTTGAAGAAATATCATCTTGTCTTGCCAACGTGTGAAATTTGTTCCACCGAAACGATCCAACTTGACAAGGTCCTGGTTCATCCCTTTGATACTTGAAACTAAAGTCTCGGTAGCCATGATTTGAAATACTATAATATTGTTAAATAAAGCTTCTAGATTGAATGGATCCAAACTAGAATCGTAAATGAATCACTTTCCTTATAGTATTGCAAAAACTCTATAATGTCTTGGACTTTCTATGCAGGAATACCTAACATAATTAAGCATATACTCAAGTTTGCACAAGACATGTGAAAACTCGAATGTAGGGAAGAGAGTATGAAATTTTATTGAAATGGATATACATTTTGTAATGTGATTTTTGAATCTAGAATGATCTATTTATAGGCCATATTACTGTTGTTTCACAAAGTTGTGATCCTTGATGAAACAACACCCTTTTAACATCACTTTTACCAAAAGTTATATTGTTTATCCTACAACAATACTTTTTAAGCGTTGCCTATTTTCATTCTACAATATTACACGAAGTGTTGCCTATTTCAGAATTCAAAATTCAAGCATAAGAAACAACCAAAAAACAAGAGCAACGACCATTTGCCATATATGGCGACTTGCCGTCACATGCCGGCCGAAGGCCGATCGCGAGTAGCCCGAAGGCTCTGATGCATCGTTCCTAAGTTCCCAAGTGCCTCCTACAAGCCTCCATTAGAGCTTTTCACTCACTCCCTCGGACCTAGTCGCAGAGCCAGAGCGGGTGTCGCTAGTGGCGACACCATAATAGAGGTATATGGAGGAGACATGTGGCATAATGCTTGAGACCACCACACTTGTTCATGTGGTACTTTATCCTCTTTACTTCTTTTGTCGAGTTAATGAATATAACACTTTATAAAGTCTTTCAATGTGAGTATCAGTTTCTATATGTGATTATTTTTTATACATTTATTAGTATTTACTCACCTGCACCTTTTCTTGTCATTTTGAAACATACATATGAATATTTAATATTCATAAATTATAACCGTTAATCAGTTTTTGACACATTAATTTTACATAGAGTTTAAAAAGTTTGTTTGAAAAAAAGACTAATTAAAAATATAATATGAAATAGTATGAATTTCTTTTTAAGACTATCTGTTCTTTAAATAGAAAAACTTATGTTCTCTATTTCAAATAACTTCGAATTGAATTAAATAAATCTATAATAAATTTAAAATTTTATAAATTCCTTCAATATAATATAATTTAAATTCTTAAGAAAATATTCAAAATGATGATAATTCAGCATCAAATACAAATACATTATACTATTCGAAATGATGATCATCGGATACAATTACAATTATCATAAAATTAATTCCATCATAAAATTACAATTATAGTTCATTTTCAAAGGTGGAAAGAGATAGAAAACTAATAAAAAACTAGCAACAAACCCGTGCGTTCGCACGGGTTTTGGTACGAGACACGCATTTGTTTCAGATGTATATTTTTAATAGAAAAATGTTTGGTATCCGTGAAAAATAATAATTAAATGTATAAAAAAATGTCTAGTACCCATGAAAAAAATGATAATTGAATGTATAGAAAAATGTCTGGTACCCGTGAAAAAATAATAATTGAATGTATAGAAAAATGTCTGGTACTCGTGAAAAAAATGATAATTGAATGTATAGAAAAATGTCTGGTACCCATGAAAAAATAATAATTGAATGTATAGAAAAATATCCGGTACCCGTGAAAAAATAATAATTGAATGTATAGAAAAATGTCTGGTACCCGTAAAAAAATGATAGTTGAATGTATAGAAAATATCTGGTACCCATGAAAAAATAATAATTGAATGTATAGAAAAATGTCTGCTACCAGTGAAAAATAATAATTAAATGTATAGAGAAATATTTGATATCCCTAAAAAAATAATAATTAAATGTATAAAATGTATTAAATTTTAAATAAATATAATTTTTTTAATTAGCTATAAAGAATTAAAGAAAAACATCGAATTTTTTAAATTTTAAATATTTATATTAAATCATTTTTTCCAAAAAACATGAATAAAAATATTTATTTTAATTTAATATTTTAAAAATGATAAGTTATTATTTGATAAAAAATTATTTTCTATAGTTGACCATTATCATAAAAAAAATATTAATAACAATAAATATCTTAAATCTATAATATCAGAACATAAATAAAAAGTTATTTATATAATAATATATAAAAATAAAATAAAATTTGAAAAAATATTTAAAATATTACAAAAATTATAATTATTTTATATTTATTGATTTAATTGTAATAAATATGTGTCTCATATATTTGTTGATATTTTTTGAAAAACTATGATTAAATAAGAATATGGTAGGTCAGATATCAATTAATTAGCAACATGTATGTGTGTTGGAAGTAGGGAAAAATTATAAACAATTTAGAAAAAACAAAAGAGTTTGAAAAGACAAGCAAATGAAGTAAATGAAACGGGATGATAAAAAAGGAAGAAAGTAAGACAAATGTTGGCTGATAAGAGAAGGTGTCCACGTGGCAACATAAAGAAATAGTGGGGTATTTTGGTATTTTCCAGAAGAGTTTCTTTTCTTATATTGTAGATTATAAAGTGAAGCATCACACATGTTTTCGTGTGTTTGTGTTGTGTTGGACGAACTATTCATAAAATTCAAGTATGAAATGATTATAGATATTAGTTCAGTTCATCAATTATGTTGTTTTTAATAATGAAGAATAAAGAATCATACCAAACTATTTGGTTTTCATTAGTTCAGTTCAATTTTTAAACCAAATAAAAATGCATTGCTTCTTTTTTCATTTGGTTTGAATTTTTTATTTATTTATTTTCTATGATCCTCTTAACTTCTAAAAAGGATACTTTTCTCATCAAGGTCGTAGTTTTCTTTCTTTTATGATATTAAATTTAGTTAAATTAAATTTTGGAATTCATTAGAACATATTTTAAAGTTTAAAAACATTTTATAAACATTTATAAGTTATTTTAAAAAAAGTTTAACAATCACCCATACTAAAATATGAACCTTTGCGGTGCATTTTGGATTTTTTTAGGTTAAAATTTATTTGATTCAAATATAAAAATATATGAAATTTTATTTGATTTTAGACAAATACTTGAAAAAAATCTTATCTGAACCAAAACCAGTTTGTTTGATTTATTTTAGATTGATTTTTTTTTAACAAAGCAAAACTATGATTTCTCATTCATAATCAAAAGTTTAATACAATGAGGGATTTCAGATTAATTTTTGGATATTAAAATTTACAAATTATAATTTTTTTAGTTAATAATAATATTATAAGAACATGATAAAATAATAAATTTGATACAAAATATAATATAATTATATTAAAATTAAATATCATGAAATACAATTTATCAATTATGTTTTAAGCATATATAATGATAAAAGAATAAAATAAATTAAACTAATAAAGTATATTAAAAAATAAAAAACAATTAATAATAAACTAATGTAATATTTCATATTAATATAAAATTAAAAATTAATAAAATATATGTACGTTGTTTGATTTCATTTTATTTTATATGAGAGAGGGCCAAAGGCCTCGAAAGAAAGAAACTACAAAGATATCAATTTGGGAAGGGAGATTCTCATAGAATCATTTGATAACAAAACTCCAATATGATTAGGAGCAGTATCATAAAAGATACAATTAAAATCTAGATAGTAACCTTCATTCGCTAGGACGTCAACGCACTTGTTAGCTTCCCTATAGATATGAATAACTTGCACCTCCTCATCAACCTTCAAATTTGACGTAACAATGCGTAATTCTATTTGCGGTGCCTTTTTTAAGAGATTCCACGACCGCTATGGAGTCCACATTGAGCTCCAATCTTCTTAATCTTAACCTTTGAGTTCACTTAACGACTTCAAACATACTCCAAAGTTCAACAACAAATGCACTACACCTACCAACATTCTTAGCAAATCCTCCTATTCAGTTACCATTAGTATCTCTTATAACACCATCACAACCAACCGTAACCATATATTTACAAGCTCCAATTGTGTTTAGTTTAACAAATTGATTTTGAGGTGGAGTCCTACCAACCATTTCCAATATTTTATTCACCTTAGAGACAACATTATTCTGGTCTTTGACAATTTAAGAATTTAATCATTTGCGATATCTTATGAACCATGTTGTAAGGGTAAGTAAAATCTTCATCATGCAATTCTTTGTTCCCCATGTCCATAAACAATGGCAGACCACTTCCTAGTGATAAGTGCCAAAATGTCGTTATTTTGAGTATATATTTGTGGCACTTATCGATTCTATTCTTTTGGTTTTTGTAATAAAATCTCAACTTTTGTTTAAATATTAGTTTAATTGAGTTTTATTCGTTTTGTGTATTGTTTGATAGTTTTTCCTTTGCTTTATATGTATTGATGCATATTCGAGCCTCGAGGAATAAAGTGTCAAAGGCACGGCTTCGAATACGCAGTTCTGGAGCAATAAAATGAAAATTTTGCAGAAGCTCGCTTAGCCAAGCTGTAGCACGCTATGAGATTCACAAACAGAAAAGCAGAGTTTTCCACAGCTCGCTTAGCAAAGTCATCTCGCTAAGCGATATTTCCTTTACTATACTAGATATTTTAGGGAATAAGCGTAGCTCGCTTAGTGACCCTGCGCAAATTTTTCTTTATATTCTTTCATTTATAACATTTCTAGGTTATGGGTTTGGGGATTTTTTTGTTCCAAGTTCATCACCTTCATTCTTAGATTAGGATTAGCTTAGAAAATAGCTATGAGGCTTGCATTTGGATGACCAGAGGTGGATTGCTCATCAATCGGAGCTGACAACTCGAGAGATTTTCGGTTCATTTCTCTTCTTCTTTATATATTTCTCTGTTGTTGGGTTTTATTTGTATATTTACTCGAATCTTATGTATATTTATCGCTCATGGCGTTGTATAAAATTTGCTTTACAAATTGTTATTGTTATCTTCTCTAATCTTTTTGCAATTATGTTCGGGATTTGTGCTGCTTTAGAGATAAACTTCACGGATCCTGATTAGGGATGGATATCTGTTAGTTTCTAAACTCCAGAGATGAATTTAGAGCTGACAATCACTTGTGTGTCGAAGCTTAATGCTTCCGTGTTTGAGTTGCACGCGAGAGATCGCGACGCGAGAATACAGATGTTCTCGCAACTTTATGTTAGAGATAACTTTGGTTGTGATTGTTCTCGTAGGTGCTTCGAAGATGAACACTGATGTGAGAGACACATGATGGTAATGATGAGTATTGTGGGTTGAGTGTAACTGGTCGATAAGTTTAAGTTTGTGACGAGTGAGTATATTTGCATGCCTGATAAGTTATTCTCTCCTAATAATATATTTATTTTTTCTGTTTATATCTTTTTACTTTCAATCCATTCAAACCCAAGCTCAAAATTATCGAAACCGTTGAATGGCATTCTAACGACCATCTCTGTGGACACGATAAATTCCCGGAATAATATTTCCAAATCTTTTGTTGCTTTCCCTCTACCGCTTCAACAAAAATGGCGTCGTTGTCGGGGATGGTTTTGTTAGAATTGCATCGCAATAGTTCCTGTGGTTTTGAGTTTTGTATATATTGTATATATTGTATATGTCCACTTGTATATTTTCACCTATAAATGTTTACTTGTATATGTTTACATATAAGTATACTTTTGTTGGTGAAACAAGTTGAACTCGAATTATCTCTTTAATTATAAATCTTCACTTTTCAACTTGTGTATCCAACATTCACCAACTTTCTCTTTTTTTGTTTGTTAATAGTTGTATTTGTTCATACTTGTATATTTGTGTTTTCTTTTATGTTCGTGCAAGTGTTGTATATATTTGTACCCATAATGTTTGTTGAGTGTTTTGGTTAGGACACTTTCTTTAGGTTTGTGTGGTAAGACATTACCATGGCATTACGAGAGGAAGCTACTTTCCAAGCACCGAAACAATAAAGACGTCGAGCTAACAACGTAAAAAAAGTGTTTGTTGGGAGGCACCCCAACGGTTGTAAGTTTTGTTTATTTTTATGTTTATGAGGTAATTAGGTGAAGTGGAGGGTGCTGGAAGCTTAGATTCTGTTATGGTTTTCCTAGTTTTTGCTGTCATCGCTTAGCAGGATCTAGCTCGCTTAACGAGTGCGTAAAAATTCAATTTTCTTTGCTTTGTGCCAGTGGGGTTCCTATTCGACTTGGTTCACCTCTTTTTCCCACTTTCACCAAGGCTAATTAGTAGTAGATAATAGTTTTGTTTTTCTAATTCTTTTGTTGGTTGTTTGGACTCAAATTTTGGTCCGGTAATCAAATATTTTTGAGGTGATTTTCCAAAGCTTGAGTGTTTCAACTTGTGGATGTATGGTAGGATATTGTTTTTGAAGTTGTATCATTCAAGGTATTCATTTAACGTTGTCTATAGCATAGCATGTTTAGGAAACTTTTCATTTGTACAATTACCATGCCATTCATTCTTTTGCATTACTTGCTTGTTGATTTCATCACTTTAATTCCCAAACCATAAATGTGAGGAAGCTTTCCATTTTTCATATATGTTGGAGGCCACAATCTTTGTTTTAACTAGATTTTATTATGCTTAATCTTTTGTTTATGTTGATTTTATGAAAGCATGAAAAGGATCAAAACATTTTGTTTCATTTTGAGCACAACCACCTTAGCCAAATAGTCAATTCACCTTGTGAGTGTGTGATCATTTGTTACCTTTTTGATATTTTTGCCAACATCCATGTTATTTCTTGAACTTCTATGCTTGCATTTAGTTCACTTATTTTTGTATGGATGTTGATTCCTTTTATCTTGAACCCTCAACTTTGTGTTGTTGTATGAATTTTTATCTTACCTTAAAAAGTAGGGAGTATTCATATTATGATGTGGTTGAATTCAAGTTGGGGAGATAAATGATTATGTACTTATTTGGTTGTTGCTGTGAGGTTGAAAATAATAGAAAAAGAAAAAAGTGACAAATAAAGAAAAAGAAAAAAATCGAAAAAGTTTTAAAAAAGAAAAAGAAAAGAGAAGCGGATAATTATGCTAATAAGTAGTTATTTTTTTGGTTTGATAACTTAGAATAAGGAAGAAGTTTGATCGAAATTTTGTTGTTTACATCTTTGGTGGATTGATCATTCCCTTAGGTTTAGGCAAGTTTTTGTTTCAATTAGCCTTAGGACTTATCCCTTGTTTGTTCACCCGACCACGCTACAACCTTGAAAAGTCCTTGTGATTCTTTGTAATTTCAATATGATTTTTGGATGAATGCATAATTTAATCTTTTGTTTGCAATATTGTTGGATGAGTGTTAAAAGTCATTCACCTTTGTGTGTTTTTCATCCCTCGATGAATTTTTGCTAGGTGTGATTTATGATGTGAGCTTGTATTGTTATAGAATGTTTCATATGATTTTTGTACTTAGGATTCATTTTGTTTACATGTTGTCGCTGTAGAATAGTGATAAGTATTTGCTTTGTTTATACGTTTTTGTGTTGATCCATACATTTATTCTTGGTTTTCTAAACTTGTTGATTCACGATTCTTTGGTTTATTACTTTTGATTCTTTGATTTATTTGACATTGTTTGAGGACAAACAACGTTTCAAGTTGGGGAGAGTTTGATAAGTGCCAAAATGTCGTTATTTTGAGTATATATTTGCGACACTTATTGATTCTATTCTTTTGGTTTTTGTAATAAAATCCCAAGTTTTGTGTAAATATTACTATAATTGAGTTTTGATTTGTTTTGTGTACCGTTTGATAGTTTTCCCTTTGTTTTATAGGTATTGATGCATATTCGAGCCTCGAGGAATAAAGTGTCGAAGGCACGGGTTCGAATACGCAGTTTTGGAGCAATAAAATGGAAATTCTATAGAAGCTTGCATAGCCAAGTTGAAGCGCGCTATGAGATTTACAAACAGAGAAGTAGAGTTTTCCTGAGCTCGCTTAGCGAAATCATCTCGCTAAGCGATATTTCCTTTACTGTACTAGATATTTTAAGGAATAAGTGTAGCTCGCTTAGCCAGCCTAGCTTGCTTAGCGAGCCTGTGCAATTTTTATTTTATATTCTTTCATTTGTAACATTTCTAGGTTATGGGTTTGGAGATTTTTCGTCCTAAATTCATCACCTTCATTCTTAGATTAGGATTAGCTTAGAAAACAACTATGGAACTTGCATTTGAATGATCGGAGGTGGATTGCTCATCAATCAGAGCTGACAACCCGGGATATTTTCAGTTCATTTCTCTTCTTCTTTTTGTATTTCTCTGTTGTTGGGTTTTTTTTGTATACTCGAATCTTATGTATATTTATCGCTCATGGCATTGTATAAAATCTGCTTTACAAATTGTTATTGTTATTTTCTCTAATCTTTTTGCATTTATGTTTGGGATTTGTGTTGCTTTAGAGATAAACTTCACGGATCCTGATTAGGGATGGATATCTGTTAGTTTCTAAACTCCAAAGATGAATTTAGAGCTGATAATCACTTGTGTGTCGAAGCTTAAAGCTTTTGTGTTTGAGTTGCGCGTGTTCTGGCAACTGTGTGTTAGAGATAATCTTGGTTGTAATTGGTCTTGTAGGTGCTTCAGAGATGAACACTGATATGAGAGACACGTGATGGTAATAACGAGTATTGTAGGTTGAGTGCAACTGGTCGATAAATTTAAGTTTGTGACAAGTTAGTATATTTGCAAGCCTGATAAGTTATTCTCTCCTAATAATGTATTTATTTTTCCTGACTATATCTTTTTACTTTCAACCCATTCAAACTCAAGCTCGAAAACATTGAAACCGTTGAATGGCATTATAGCGACCATCTCTATGGACATGACAATTTCCCATAATAATATTTCCAAATCTTTTGTTGCTTGCCCTCTACCGCTTCAACACCTAGTACTAAGCCCAGCTGCTATAATGATTATCTTTGGTTCCAAGGTTATGATTCACCCACTCTATCAAGTCCACCTACAAAAAACTATTAGAAAAACTATTTGGGATTTTATTTGTCCAAATTTGCATGACGTGTGGAAAGTCTCTAAAAACATGCAAGGTAGTCTCCACACTCCTCCCACACTTCTTACACATAGCTTCACTAATTCCCAATCCGCTTTTATTGTAGTTTGTGAGCAATCTTTCATGTGCTAGAATTCAAATAAAGTGGCGAATACGTTTTGGGGGCATTAATCTTCCAAATGTTCTTCCAATTAATCTCATTGCTTCCACTTGTGATGTTGCATAGTGATTTGTACATAGTTATAATTGAGAAATTTCCAACAGCGGTGCCAAGAGTAATGACTTCATAGTCTCCATAGTCTGCTCAAGGAGGGATACAAGCATTAATCTTACACTATACTTCATGAGGCAACCAATATTGAAACATTTGCCATTGCTAAGCACCATTATCGTCCGCCAAGTCACGTAGCTTGATCCCAACTATATGAGGAGGAATCTGAATATCAAGCTTATCTATAATGAGGTCTAGATTCAACTAGCTATCCTTCCAAGGGTCACTATCTCTTTCATTCCCTATGCTCCAAATACCTTTCACAAGCATAAAGATTTCGTCTTCATAATACCTCGCCATAAACTTGAAGTTGCACCATTATGAATCTCCTTGTCTGCGTTGTTGGTATGATTATACTTTCCATTCAACACCTTACACCACAACTCATCATGTTTGTTATGAAGCTTCCACCCTAGCTTTATAATGCATGCTTGATTCATGTTATCAAGTCTTCGAAGACCCAGACCACCTTCCTCCTTTGTTTTAGTATCTGTTTCCCAACCCGCTGCATGGTATTTTCATTTATTTTCCTTGTCTCTCCATATAATTTTTTTTTTTTGGAGGTCATAAATCTCTTCTATACATGCTTTAGGGAGCATACTAGACATTATGGAGTAAATGGGTGTGGCTTTCAATACACTTTTAGCCAAAGTGAGTCTACTAGCAAAAGAGATATTACTTGCTTTCCAAGACGCTAGTTTAGATGTTATCTGATCCATAACATGTTGGTAGTCACGTCTCTTGAGAGCTTTTCCATTGATAGGCATTCCTAAATGGGGACAACTTCTCTACCCATAATTAAAAGTTGAGTAATATACCTTCTACCAATCAAAAGATTCCATTTAATTTTAATATATTTAATTAATTCTAAAATAGTACAATTATTTGTTGTTTCCAAGATATTATACACTGAATGTAACTTTACCCAACTTTTTAAGTTGGGTAGATAAGAATTAACTGCCTCGTAGTTTTGAAATTCAAGATTTGTGCAAAGAGATTCGAACTCGAAACCTTAAAAAAAACATCCTCCCACAATCCAATCCTTCACTATTAGACCAAATGTTTAATTTAATTTTAATCAATTTACGATTTAAACTTCAAAATTCCAACCTCAACTTTGATACAAGTCACTTTCATAATTAGTATTCTCAATCAAAAATATATTAGCATAAATACTAGTATATTACTTGCACGTACATATTAGGATTTATTTATGAAATAAGTGTTAATCAATCAACAAATTTGTGTAGGGTACGTAGTTTTTATTTGAATAATTATATGCATGAAGCGTGCCTAAAATGATTAATCATCTTTCTTCTTAAGTTGATTCATCATCCATTATTTTCTTCTAGCAGGTGGGGTTGGTTTACTCCCTTAATTAATGCTAGTGGTGACACTAATATTTCATTATTTTCAACTTAAAACGGTAAACCTATTAATCTACTAGTATTTTTAATATATGTCTTTAAATTACAAGTTAGTGTTTTTTAATCATTTATTCAACAAAATTAATGTATTTTCAAATTAGGTATACAGTAGAAACTCTTTAAATTAATAATGTCAGGACAGGAGAAATTTATTAATTTAGAGAGTTATTAATTTATCGATAAATTAATAATTATTAATTTAAAGAGTTTTTAAGTAATTATACTATACATACCAAACAAAAAGGAAAATTAGTCTATGCCTCTTAGAATTACGTTACAGCAACCTTGGAACTCAACGTAAATTAGTAACTACTGTGTTCATATGCTATTGGATGTAATAAGAAAAATTAGAGATGAGCTCCAAATAGACTTGAACTTTAAAGTAAAACAGACAACTATTGAATTATATTTCAATAGAGGGTAATATATTTTTTTCAGTTTCTATGAATTATTAATTTATGATTTTCTTGGGATCGAAAATTATAAAGGGATCTCCCAAAAAATTATTATCTTATTATTTTATCGAGTTTTTCAATTTTTACATTGGCCCAAGTCGGGACCGGACAAATTTATTATTTTAGAGAGTTTATTAATTTACCGAGTATTAATTTAAAGAGTTTCTACTGTATACTGCTAATTCTTTTGAAAGAGTTTAAATCTTCCTTCGTTCGAGTCCGAGGAATAAGCCTAAAGATGTGTTTAAATTTTTTTTTTTGAGAGTTTTATAGCGTAATTATAAGTTTTCAATTCAAGCAATTAGTAATAGATTAAACATTATTTAGTTGTAACAAAATAAATAGAGTTGTTTTATCATTCTTATTAAACATTCTTAAAATCGATTGCGTGTAGTTGTAGGGGTGGCAAACAGATATGTTTGTCCCGTTTATTATTGACCTCATAAATATAGTGTGATACCTTATATTATAGACCGTCTAACACATTCTTAAAGGCGACTCATCTTGTGTACAGTTGTAGCGGTGACAAACGAATGTGTCTGCCCCATTTAGGTCTGTCCCACAAAAAACTGCATAATAAAAAGGAGGCGGGACGAGGCGAGCATAGTTGAGAATGAGGGCCTATAACTTAGGTTCATTCTGCTTTTCAAAAAAAAACTTAGGTTCATTCTGCAAAAAAAAAATGAGGGTGGGGCAAAGAAAGCATGCGAACACTTCACATTTTAAGCCAAAAAACACACAAATTTATGTAAATGATCGCGCCCGCAAAAATCTGCGAAAAAAACGAAACGGGATGAAGCAGACACATTTGAGATTGATTGCCTAAATTTTTGACTCGTCCCGCACTATAGTGCGAGCAAAACGGATCAGACCTAAAAAAAAGGCCGGACCCGTTTTGCCACACAGATAAAATTGTGGGAGAACATACCTAATTTATTATTAAAAAATTCACTATATTACATGAATTGTTCCAAATATTCACTATATTACATGAATTGTTCCAAATTGAATGGTCATTCAAACATCATTCATATCCCTACGAATCTAGTGAGAAGAATTTTTCTTTTCAGTTTCCCAAAGAGCATTCAACACACTGACCCACTGATTCCAATTTCCAAGTTTAGTGAACAAATATGCTAACCGGCTTCATTTAAACCAATCAATAACAGACTCCGTTTTCATTTCAATTCTCTAAAACGTATCAAACATTATAACCATGTTTATCATGCTACAAAACCAAACAAACCTAGTCAAAATCAAAATCAAAATCCTCATTTCTCTGTTTTCTTAAAAATAATCACACGTAGCTTTCTTCCCTTGTCCTTCTCTGCTAAATCTTCTCCTACAATCTCGCTATTTTTTTTTTGGTCCTAACACAAATTATGCCTCTAAGATCTTATTCCATAAGTTAGAGAAAGAGTCCACTTTTCCACTATCATCAATGTTTCATTTGAAATTTTTTTCCATGACCCATTTTTTCTCTATACTCTAAATTTGTATTCGAGATTTTCATGGACATAAAAACATAATCTTTTTGCAACTTTTTGCAAAAGTTGAATTGGATTGAGTGATGTGTCATGTGACCCTTTTTAATGCTTAAGAAAACTCTACAACCTACATTGGTTTCATCAACAAAATTTGTTTTTTATGAAAGGAAACATGTCTTTTGCTTTTGGTTCCATGAGGGTTTTCATCAGCAATCATGTGTTCTATTTGTTTGGATTGATACTCAAATACTTCTTCAGGTTTGGTGAATTTTGTTTTGTTCTTTTGAGGTTATTTTGTTCTTTTAAGGTTGTTTTTTTTATTATAAGTACATGGAAAATGAGTGATGTTTTTTTTTTTTTTTTTTCAGGTTTCTTAATTTAGGAGATGCAAGAAAAGATCTTGTTAATTTATCTTCAGAAGGAAATTTTGATGATTCTAAGATTGATGGTTTCTCAGAGGAGCTGGCAAATTTTCTATTTTGGAGTGAGGATTTTCATCAAGGAGAAACAGAGTGTTCTGTTTTTATGGATCATGTTCATGGTGAAAAAACAGAGTACTCTGTTTTGAAGGAGATTCACTCTGGTTTTGATGAAGGTTGTGTGAAAACAGAGGTGTACAGGGATAACTCTGTTTTGAAGGAGATTGAAGATGGTATAGAGAAATTTGGGAGTGAAATGGAAGATGAAGTTTTCATGGAGAGTGAGTCTTTGAACTTTGTGTTGGTTATTATTATTATTATTATTGTTATATTTGTTTATTGTATCTTTGTTAGGGTAATTCGGTCTTTTCTAACTTTTAGTATTTATACTCTGGTGTAACCCTTACTCTTCAGTTTTTGTTCATTCTATTGAAACCCTAAGCTAAAGGGTGTTTTTCCTTTTTCTATGTTTACATATGTTCACTATTGTTAACATGGTATCAAAGAGCTTGGTTTGATTTCGGATCTACCGCGAAGTGGTACACATATTTGTTCGTTGCCGATTTGTTGGAGTATTGACGGTACTGTTTCAATTGAATTTGACGGTTTCATTTGTTCCTGTAGTGTGTTGGCTAGTCGTCAATTTTATCCTTTTCCTCGTTGAAGCTTTGCCAATTTTCTTCTTGATACAGTACAAAAATTCAACGTGGTAGGTGGAAAAACAACTTGGTGGTATACCTATTCAATAGAGAATCCTTATTTCTTATACAGTGAAAAAAAAATTGATTCTTTTTGGATCACTTTTATTTAATTTATTTTTACTTAATTGTGGTGTTTTTGGTTATCTCATAGTTAAATACAATGAGTCATGATAAAGATGATTCTCTTCAATCTATTAGTGTTCAACTCAATGGAGAAAATTATTCTTATTGGAATTACGTAATGAAAAATTTTTTGAAAGGAAAAAGGATGTGGAGTTATGTTGATGGAACCTTTGTTAAACCTACGGATAAAAAGGATGAAGCAAAATATGCAAAAGAGTTGGAAACATGGGATGTCAATAATTCTAAGATTCTTACTTGGATCAATAATTCTGTTTCTCAGTCAATAGGAGTGCAACTAGCAAAATATGATACTGCTAAGGAGGTTTGGGACCATTTGAAACGTTTGTATGCTCAATCTAATTTTGCAAAACGGTACCAGCTGGAGAGTGATATTAGAGCTCTCAAACAGAATAATATGACCATTCAGGAATTCTATTCAACTATGAGTAATTTGTGGGATCAGTTGGCTCTTATGGAATCGTCTGAATTAAAAGTGGTCAAAGCATACACTGATCAAAGAGAAGAGCAACGTTTGGTTCAATTTCTGATGGCGCTTAGGGATGATTTTGAGGGACTTCGTGGGGGTATTCTACATCGTAATCCACTTCCTAATGTTGATTCAGTTTTTAATGAATTGTTGGCAGAAGAAATTAGACTCAAGTCTCACTCCAATTTGATTCCAGATAAAGGAGTTCTCTCCACTCCTCCAACTGTTTTTGCTGCTCCAGTTTACAAAGGAAAACCTCAAGGTAGAATTGGGCTTGGTATTGATGAATGTGCTTTTTGTAAGGAGAAAGGTCATTGGAAAGCTCAATGTCCCAAATTGTTGAAAGGAAATAAGAAAAATTTCAAACATCCATCATCCAATGTGGCTACTGCTGCTCCTCCTACCATTGGTTCTAGTTCTGAGCATGTATATCCATCTGAGACTACTTCTCAACTATCTGATATTGCAGAGCAACTCCAAAAGCTTTTTGCCACTCAGTCTCGTGCCATGTCTGCCTCCTCTATTAAAGGTTTGAACTCTTCTTGTTTGCCAGGTATATCTCCTTCCATATGGATTCTTGACTCTGGAGCATCACATCATATGTCATATGATGCAAAATCATTTATGTCCTTGAATACTACACCATCTATGTCAGTTATGACTGCTGATGGCACTCATATGCCATTAGAAGGCATTGGTTCTATCTCCACACCAAATTTGTCATTTTCTAATGTCTATTATATTCCTAACCTCACTTTGAGTCTTGCTTCTGTTAGTCAATTGTGTGATTCTGGTTACTCAGTTATGTTTTCTTCCACTTCTTGTTGTGTGCAGGATCCTCATTCCGGGAGGCTGATTGGGACAGGCCGTAGACAAGGGGGACTTTATATCTTGGATGAGTTGAGAGTCCCAGATACTGCAGCCTCAACCTCTACTTCCACAGCTGATTTATTATCTTCTTTTCGTTTAAATTCTTCGTCTTCTAGTTTTTATTTATGGCATTCCCGTCTTGGACATGTCTCTGCTTCTAGATTAAAGTATTTGGCTTCTACTGGAGCTTTAGGAAAGTTACAAACCAGTGATATCTCAGATTGTTGTGGTTGTAAACTTGCTAAATTTTCAGCTTTACCATTTAATAAAAGTGTTTCCATTTCATATGCACCATTTGACTTAGTTCACTCTGATGTATGGGGTCCATCACCACTTCTTACTAAGGGTGGATCTAGATATTATGTTTCGTTTATTGATGACTATACTCGTTATTGTTGGGTTTATCTTATGAAAAATCGTTCTGAATTTTTTGACATTTACTGTATGTTTCGTGCTATGGTTAAGACTCAACATAATGTTGTTATAAAGTGCTTCCGCTGTGATTTAGGTGGTGAATATACCTCTAATAAATTCTCTGAATTGCTTGCTTTTGATGGTACAATTCATCAAACCTCTTGTACTGATACACCTCAACAAAATGGGGTTGCTGAAAGGAAACACCGTCACATTATGGAGACTGCTCGCTCTCTTTTGTTGTCTGCTTCGGTTCCTAGTGAATTTTGGGGTGAAGCTGTTCTTACTGCTGTTCATGTTATTAATAGAATTCCATCGTCAGTCACATCAGGTTTGTCTCCCTTTGAAAAATTATATAACTTTGTTCCTGATTATTCCTCTTTGAAAGTGTTTGGTTCTACTTGTTTTGTTCTTCGCCCACAAGTAGAACGTAGTAAGTTGTCTTCTCGTTCAGCTATATGTGTTTTTCTTGGTTATGGGGATGGTCAAAAGGGTTATCGTTGTTATGATCCTAGTGCAAAGAAATTGTATGTTTCTCGTCACGTTGTTTTTCTTGAACACATTCCTTTTTACTCTCTTTCTTCTGATTCTTATATTACTAGTAGTTCGAAACTCACTCATATCGATCCTTTTGGTCAAAATGAAAATATTTCTAGTGATTGTAATTTTGAGAATTGCAGGACTGATACTACTGCTACTCCAGATATTGACATCCCTCTTGTCCCCACGGCTACCCAAGAACCTCCTACGATTGTTGATCCTCCGCCTCTTCGTTATCCCTCTCGTGAGCGTAAGTCTACTCAATTACCTGATTTTGTATATTCAACTTACTCTTCTTCTTTTGCTTCTTTTCTAACCTCTATACACAGTTTGTCTGAGCCCTCTTCCTATAAAGAGGCTATTCTTGACCCTCTTTGGCAGCAGGCTATGACAGAAGAACTTTCTGCTCTGCATAAAACAGATACTTGGGAATTAGTACCTCTTCCTCCTGGAAAACGTGCTATTGGGTCTCGGTGGATATACAAGATCAAAACTAAGTCTGATGGGTCAGTTGAGCGATACAAAGCACGACTTGTTGCTAAGGGATTCTCTCAACAATATGGTATGGATTATGAAGAAACATTTGCTCCTGTTGCTAAAATGACTACTATTCGCACTCTTATTGCAGTTGCATCTATTCGTCAGTGGCATATTTATCAAATGGATGTTAAAAATGCATTTCTAAATGGCGATCTTCAAGAGGAAGTTTATATGGTACCTCCACAAGGTGTTTCTCATAATCAAGGGGAAGTATGTAAGTTGAAGAAAGCATTATATGGTCTGAAACAAGCTCCACGAGCTTGGTTTGAGAAGTTTACCACTGTGATTACATCTATTGGCTTTAGCTCTAGTGATCATGATTCTGCGTTGTTTGTCAAAACCACTTGTCACGGTCGTATTTTACTTTCATTATATGTTGATGATATGATTATTACAGGTGATGATATGGATGGAATTAATGATTTGAAATTACAGTTGGCCAAACAATTTGAGATGAAGGACTTAGGCACTCTTCGCTACTTCTTAGGCATTGAAGTTGCCTACTCTCCTAGAGGTTATCTTCTCTCTCAATCCAAGTATATTGCCAACATTCTTGATCAAAGTCGCCTTTCTGATACCAAAGTAGCAGATAGTCCTCTTGAGTTGAATGTGAAATATGCTCTATCTGATGGTGTTCCCCTTCCAGATCCCACCTTATATCGTACATTGGTTGGCAGTTTGGTGTATCTTACAATTACTAGACCAGATATTGCTTATGCTGTGCATGTTGTTAGTCAGTTTGTTGTCTCTCCTACTACATTGCATTGGGCAGTTGTTCTTCGCATATGTCGTTATCTTCGTGGAACCCAATTTCAGAGCCTTCTTTTTCCCTCATCGTCATCATTGGAACTACGTGCTTATTCTGATGCTGATTGGGCCGGAGACCCCACGAATCGTAAGTCTACTACAGGATTTTGTGTCTTTCTTGGAGACTCTCTTATTTCTTGGAAGAGTAAGAAACAAGATATTGTATCTCGTTCTTCTACAGAAGCTGAGTATCGTGCTATGGCATCCACCACTACTGAAATAGTTTGGTTGCGTTGGTTACTTTCTGATATGGGTGTCACTCTTTCTAAACCAACTCCTATGTATTGTGATAACAAAAGTGCTGTTCAAATTGCCCACAACTCTGTCTTTCATGAACGAACCAAACATATTGAGATTGATTGTCACTTCACTCGTCATCATCTTCAGCACGGGACAATTACTCTACCGTTCGTCTCGTCCGCTCTACAGATTGCTGATTTGTTTACGAAGACGCATTCCATTAAACGTTTTCGTTTTTTGATTGACAAACTCTCGATGCTCTCTGCTAATGCATCTTGAGTTTGAGGGGAGATGTTGGTTATTATTATTATTATTATTGTTATATTTGTTTATTGTATCTTTGTTAGGGTAATTCGGTCTTTTCTAACTTTTAGTATTTATACTCTGGTGTAACCCTTACTCTTCAGTTTTTGTTCATTCTATTGAAACCCTAAGCTAAAGGGTGTTTTTCCTTTTTCTATGTTTACATATGTTCACTATTGTTAACACTTTGTTGTTCATGAAGGTGGTGAGAAAAATGGAGGAGAAGATGAAGGTGTTGTTTCCATGGAGAGTGGTTCATTTGATCATGAAATTGAACATGATCTTCATCATGATTATACGAAGGTCGAAGAAGAGAAAGAAGAGGAGGAAGACGAAGAAATAGGAGAAGATTCTCTTGAAGAGATTGACTATGATGTTCATCAAAATGGAGGAAAAATTGATGAAACTGAAACAGAGGACTCTGTTTTCATGGAGAATATCTCTGATTTTATTGAAGATGGTAACAAAATAGATGAAAACGATACAGAAGGGTATATTGTGAAGGATGATGAGTTTGAGATTCATGATATTTATGAGAAAATGGATGAAATCGAATCACAATTATCGGTTTTCGGTGATGAGGGTTTCGATGTTCATGGTGATAATAAAATGGAAGAAGAAACAGAACAAAAAACAGAGGACTCTGTTTTAGTGGAGAGTGACACAAAAACAATAGCCACAAGTAAGTATGAATACTCATCAGAGAAAGATATGAGTGGTTTCGTAGAAGAACCGATGACATTTCGATTCAGTTTTCGAGAGTTCTTCACGAGTCCGAATATTTCATCCATTTCCAATAATGTGCACAAAGAGTTTTCAAACATTGATTCAGATAAAGACTTTGTAACTGAAAAAGAAGAGCAAAAAGAAGATCATATTCATTCGACCGATAAACAGATTCCTTTCGAGGGCGAGGTGTTTGGTGGAATTGATTCATCTGATGAAGACTATTTCATTTTCAATGAAAATTCAGTGACATCTGATTCTGAGTCAGAATCATCTAGCTCAAGTGGTTTGATTTGGAGCAATGGCAACATCAACAAAATTGATGATTCATTTAGCTATGACTTTCTTGGTAGCGAAAAATTTGAGTCGGAGATTCTAAAATTGATGATGAGAGATGAAAGAAAAGGAGGTGTGGAGGAAAACCCATCTTCATTTGATGATAAAGTTTCAAACTTTGAGGTTTTTTCTGAAAATGAGTATATAGAAATGGAACCTAACATGAAGGGTTTGAAAGCCTTTATAGAACATGGTTTGAACTTTGAAGTGAAAGATGAAAAACAAGGTATGAAGAAAAGTGAAGAAGCTAAGTGTGAAGAAGAATTGAATGAATCAGAATCTGATGAAGATGAAGATGATTTTGAATGGGAGCATGAAGATATAGTGGAGCAATTGAAGTTGGAATTGAAGAATTCAAGACAAGGTGGACTTGCCACAATCATTGAAGAAGTTGAAGATGAAGATGAACAAGAACAAGAAGTAAAAGAGTCACCAAAAGTGGTTCAAGAATTGAAACCAATGAAAATTGAAGTGAAGTTACTTGAATTCAAGGATCAAATGAATGAGATTCAAAAAGTTTACAACAACTATGCAGAGAAAATGAAGAAACTTGATATCTTGAATTATCAAACCATGCACGCATTAGGTAAGAGCTAAATTTACTTATTTTCTTTGTTAAGTTCTTGCAATTTTCAACATTTTAGATTCATGCAATATATCATTGTTTTTGGTAAATTTTGTTGCTTTAAGATCAAAACATGAAATCTTGCATCATATATTCATAATCACAAATTCTAATTTTTTTTTTTACATTTCTAAAAATGTACGAAGAACGAACACCAAAAATACGACACCGACACGGACACATGCACACTTTACAACATAGTCAGTGCTACACAGCCAAAAGTTATAAATTTTTAAGTCTTTTCTCATCTAATTTCATAATTTTTTTTTTCTTGATGAACTTTTGTTACCAAACTCAAATCAACTTGAAAGATTTTAGTATGGTGGGTCATTGTTCATCTCACACCCAACACATGTATTTAATTATGTACACATAAAGTTATGTTCTTTATTTATTCGATAATTAATCTAGAGATAGTGACAAATCTACAATCATGAATTTAAATTCAATTTTTTTACTATTGAATTTAATTTAATTTATTTCTCTAGCAATCTTTTTCCTATTCTTCATAGGTCTACTTTATTATTCACTAAAGTTGTCAAAATCAGTGAATAAGATTTGTTCTTTTTTTTCTTCATAAGCATTCAATAAAGTTGAATAAAGAACCTTCAATATTACTTTAAAGTTTTGACTAGGATTGGTTTTTATTATTCTACTCTAAGCAAAGAAACCTTATTTATTTAGCACTAATCAAGGATCATGTTTTTCCTTTGATTATTATTATCATGACTAATCCATTCCACTTTACCCTTAATTGTAGGTCTTCTTCAACTAAAAGACCCTCTTAAGTTAATCTCATTACCAAAATCCACCATCTCAAATGCTATAATCTCACAAAATTTATGGCCAAGAAAATCAACAAAGATCACATCTGACCCGTTTTTGAAACTTCTTCATCAACTTCATAGAGATTTGGAATTGGTGTATGTTGGACAAGCTTGTCTCTCATGGGAAATTCTATGTTGGCAACACATGAAAGCTATTGAGTTGCAACAATATGATTCACAAGGACCTCATAACCATAGGTATAACCATGTTGCTGGTGAATTTCAACTTTTTCAAGTATTGATGCAAAGGTTCATAGAGAATGAACCTTTTCAAAGTGGACCAAGGGTACAAAACTATGTCAAAAACCGTTGCGTGATCAGAAACTTGCTTCATGTGCCTGATATAAAAGGTGACACGTTTTTTTAGTTAAATATATTCTCACTCTCTATAAAATAGTGTATTATAATTATTACGAATCAGATACTAAATTTTTTTTGCGTGTGAATGTGATTGATACAGATGATAGTAAAGGGGGCGAGGAAGATCCTATCGCAAGTGGAAGGTTGGAAGATATTATAAAGGAATCAATGCGAGTGTTTTGGGAATTTATTCGAGCGGATAAAGATAATGGGAATGTGAATGTGATTTCTATGCATATTGGAAATGATCTCAAAGACCCTTCAATTTCAAATCTTCTAGTGGACATTAGAACACAACTACAAAAGGTATGTGCTTTCTACTTAAACAACACTTTTTATGGTGATACTTGAAAAAGCACTTTTCTAAATAAGCTATTAACTAATCAATTAATTGTATACAATATTTCAATCTTGTGTTACATTTTACAGAAGGATAAAAAGCTGAAAGACATAATAAGAACTGGAAATTGCATAGTGAAGAAGTTCCAAAAGCACCATGAGGATCAACTTGATCATGAACAACTAGTTGCACAAGTTGGGTTGAGATTGATTTCAAGAGTGATAAACATGTCACAATTAAGAAAAGAACAAGTACTATGGTGTAGTGAAAAGTTGAACCGAATCAAATTCTTAAGCAGGAAGGTTGTTCATGTTGAACCTTCTTTTTTGCTTTTTCCATGTTGATTCAACCAACTTAGATGCATACTTTTTTTTTCTTTTTACATAAAATGGTATACTAGCTTAAGTAGAAATTCTCAGCTTTTGTATTATTGTATATATTCATATAGAATTGAAGCTCCTAGCTGATACATCATAGTTATTGAATAAATGGGTAACAATAAAAGATAGTGCAAAGTTTTTTGTGTTGCATACAAGTTTGTTATGCCTTATAATATAATACAAAAGCTAGAATATATCTGTTAAAATTTAGTTGATTGATTTTGAAATATATGTGAGTAATACCCGAATAAAATTGGACTTGTGTAAAAAAAAATTATTTTAAGAGGATTCCACATAAAAATATTAATACATCAAAAAACCCGAAAACAATCAATTATGCTAAAATAAAGATGCTAAGTGATATAAAAACTAAGAAAAGCAAAATACAAATAAAGTCTAAAAGTAGGATTTTATTCTAGAGCCAAAGATAATTATGTTAAGATTTGAAAATTCTGAGTGTGGAAGAGAGAAAGTGTGAAAGCTTGTCTGCTCGTGTTTGTTTGAGTAGCCGATGTCTCGTAAAAACACAGAGGTATTTCTAGAAACGATATTGCTAAATCACACACACTAAAAATATTAAGAAGCCTCTCACTTTAAAATTAAATCACTAAAAATTGTTTTTAAGGTCTTTCCAGGGGTTAAGAGAGTGTTCAATAGATTAAGAGATTTTTTCTAATTGTTTAGTTGATCAAATCTTTAATCTAATCGATTAGATGATGAGTACCGAGTCTATAATTGACTATGGCAGTCTCTTAATGATTGGTAACAACTCTATATAAAAACCTTCCTTTTTGGATCTCAAAAATTAATTATTTGAGGTGCCTAATTGATTAGCATAATCGATTAGGTGAGTAAGCTCATGGATTGTTTCCAAATTTATCGGTTTGAGATTTTCTCGATTAAAATCTCTCTTGGTTTATGAGAGTGTAAAAACTCGGTAGGTTCAAGATAAGCCTGGTAAAAATATTGGTTTAGTTTGTGGTTAGCCTATGTAAAACCTCGCTTCGATTCAGAGGATAGTCAACTTAAGACTCCGTCTTGGTTCGAGACTAGCCTATGCAAAATCTCGGGGGAAGCAACCTAAATCTGACTCTAAAGACTTACTTTGATTTATGTTATAATTTCTGCGGGGTTTAGAAGGGTGTTATATTAATGGTATCAGAGCGTAGTTTGTTAGTTGACCAAGTTGTTAATGTATTTATTCCCTGTAGTATTCAATATGTGTGTGTGACACCATCAATACTTATTGTTCTAACAAGAATTTATTGTTCGAATTCTCAGTAGACTTGTTTATGTCTGCTAAACAAGTGAGAGAGTCAGTGCAGGATGGCGTTGTGATGTTTATGTTGTTGGCAACTTTGAATGCTAGTGGAAAAATAGCACTTGGTGATTTAGAAATTGTTCGTAATTTTTCAGAGGTATTTCTTGAAGATATAAGTGATTTACCGTCAGAGCATGAAGTGGAGTTCGCGATTGATTTAATTCCTAGAACTAGTCTAGTGTCGATGGCTCCATATCGCATGTCCACATTAGAATTGAAAAAGTTGAAAAGTCAACTTGAGGATCTGCTTGAGAAGAAATTTATTCATCCGAGTGTGCCACCATGGGGTGCACCAGTTTGTTGGTTAAGAAGAAAGAAGGTTCCATGAGACTTTGTGTGGATTATAGACAACTTAATAAGGTTACTATCAAGAATAATTATCCACTTCCAAGGATTGATGACTTGATGGATCAGTTGGTTGGTGAAAGTATGTTCAGCAGGATAGATTTGAGATCTGGGTATCATCAGATTCGTGTGAAGGCTGAAGATATTCATAAAACTGCTTTTAGAACAAGGTATGGTCACTGTGGATATTCAGTAATGTCGTTTGGTGTGACTAATGTGCCAGGTGTATTCATGGAGTATATGAACATGATTTTCCATCTGTATTTGGACAAATTTGTGGTTGTTTTCATTGATGATATTTTGATTTATTCAAGGAGTAAAGAAGATCGTACTAAGAATTTGAAGGTTGTGTTAACAGTGTTGAATGAGAAACAGTTGTATGCTAAGTTTTCTAAGTGTGAGTTTTGGTTGAAGGAAGTGAGTTTCCTTGGCCACGTGATTTCGAGCGGAGGTATTGTTGTTGATCTGTCGAAGATTGAAGTTGTATCCCAGTGGGAAGTTCTGAAATTTGTGTCTGAGAGTAAAAGTTTTCTTGGTTTAGCAGGTTATTATTGGAAATTTATTGAGGGATTTTCTAAGTTAGCTTTGTCGTTGACGCAATTGACTAGGAAAGGTCAGGATTTTATGTGATACGCGAAATAAAAGGAGAGTTTTCATGAGCTTAAGGAGAAGTTGACGATAACTAGTGTTTTAATTTTGCCTAATCTGGAAGAACTGTTTGTTGTGTATTGTGATGCTTCATTGATGGGATTGGAAGGCGTGTTGATGCAGAATCAGCAAGTCGTGACTTATGCTTCAAGACAACTCAAAGTGCATGAGAGGAACTATCCGACGCATGACTTAGAGTTGGCTGTTGTTGTGTTTGTATTGAAAATTTGGAGGAATTATTTGTTCGGATCGAGATTCGAAGTGTTTAGTGATCATAAGAGTTTGAAGTATCTCTTTGATTAGAAAGAGTTGAATATGAGGCTGAGAAGGTGGTTAGAATTTCTGAAGGATTATGATTTTGGTTTGAAGTACCATCTGGGTAAAGAAATTATGGTGGTTAATGCATTAAATAAGAAATCTTTGCATATGCCGATGTTGATGGTGAGAGAGTTAAAATTTATTGAACAATTTTGAGATATGAGTTTGATTTATGAAAAGACTTCTTTTGGAGTTAAGCTAGGTATGTTGAAGCTTACTAGTGGTATTCTGGATGAGATTCGAGAAGGTCAGAAATCTGATGTGAGTTTGGTGGATCCGTTGACTTTGATCAATCAAGGTCGAGGTGGCTATTTTTTAATTGACAAAAATGGTATCATGAGATGTCGTGATAGAGTTTGTGATCCGGATATACCTAAGTTAAAAAAGAGTATTCTTGAGGAAGGACATCGTAGTGGATTGAGTATTCATCCAGGTGCTACAAAGATGTATCAGGATTTGAGGAAAATCTTTTGGTGGCCCAGTATGAAGAAAGAGATTACAGAGTTTGTTTATTCCTATTTGACTTGTCAGAAGTTGAAGATTGAACATCAGAAGCCGTCAGGTTTGATGCAATCATTGTCCATTCCTGAATGGAGTGGGATGGTATTTCTATGGATTTTGTGTCTGGTTTACCCAGAACACTGAGTAATTTTGAGGCTATTTAGGTTATTATGGACACATTGAGAAAATCTCCCTGTTTTATTCCAATTAGAATGTATTATCCATTGGAGAAGTTGGCGAAGCTGTACATTGAGAGGATTGTCAGTTTGCACAGTATTCCGTCTAGAATCGTGTCGAATAGAGACCCGAGGTTTACTTCAAGATTTTGGGGGAGTTTGCAGAATGCTTTGTGCATGAAGTTGCGTTTGAGTTCTGCTTATCATCCGCAAACAGATGGTTAGACAAAAAGGATGGTTCAATCACTTAAGGATCTTTTGAGAGCTTGTGTGTTGGAAAAAGGAGGTGTTTGGGATAGTTACTTGCCTTTGATTGAAATTACCTACAACAACAGTTTTAATTCAAGTATCGGAATGGCACCGTTTGAAGCATTGTATGGTAGGCAGTGTAGGACGCCATTGTGTTGGTATGAGTTGGGAGAGAGTGTTGTGATTCGACCTGAGATAGTCCAGTAGACTATCAATAAGAATAAGATGATTCGGAAGAAGATGGAGGCTTCTCAAAATAGATAGAAGAGCTATCATGATAAGAGAAGGAGAACATTTAAATTTCAAGAAGGAGATCATATATTTCTTCGAGTTACTCCGGTAATTGGTGTTGGTCGAGCATTGAAGTCACGTAAATTGACTCCATATTTTACTAGTCCTTATCATATTTTTTAGAGGATAGGAGGGGTAGCCTATCAGATTGTATTGTCGTTGTCGCTTGCTAATCTCCATGATGTGTTTCATGTGTCTCAATTGAGGAGATACATTGTGGATCCGTCTCATGTGGTCCAAGTAGATGATGTTGTTGAAGCGGTATAGTGGCAAGCAACAAAAGTTTTGGAAATATTTATCCAGGATATTATCGTCTCCACAAGGACTAGTGCATTGAACTGCCGTTCAACAGTTTCGCGTTTATGAGTTTGGATTGAATTGGTAAAGCATAAAAATGGAAAAGTAAATATGAACATAAAAAGAATACATTCTTCAGAAGGAAATAACTTATCATACATGCAAATACACTCACTCGTCACAAACCTAAACATATCACTCATTTGCACTCAACTTACAATACTCGTCAGATTCACCACATATCTCTCACATTAATGTCTATTTCTGCAATACCGACGAGAGTTTAATTATATTGCTCTTTTGATGATGTCTCAACCGATCGAACAACGCAGAGGCATTAAACTCCGATATTATGTGGATGTTAACCCCATACCTATCTCTAGAATGTAAAGCTAACAGATATCCCCCTAATCAAGACTTGTGATGTATATTTCTACAACAACATAAATCCAAAGTATTTAAGTAAAAAGATCAAGGAAACACCGACAAAAAGTTGTAAAGCAAACTTTATACAACAATAAAGTAACGAATATACATAGGTTCAGAGTAAATATACATACAAACCCAACACAAAGGAAACACACAAAGACTAGAAGAGATAAACCAAACACTCGCGGGTTGTCAGCTCCGATTGATGAGCAATCTACCTCCGATCATCCAAATGCACAATCCAATGTTGTTTTCAAGCTCTCTCTACCAAAAAATGGTTGGTGATGGATTGGGAACAAGAAAACCCCAAAACATACCCTAAATATTATGTTTTTCCCTATTTATTCACTTTTCAAACCACCCAGATCGCGCTTAGCGCGCTAAGCCCGCTGAATAGAAAAAATGAAATCTTATTTTGGCCATAAGTTGAGAACCGTAACTATGATTTGTGCCCGTTTCGAAGCGTTGGAAAGCTTATTCCATGCTCTATCTAACAATGAATAAATATCAATGAAATTGATGATTTACTCTTCTTTGATTTGAGCGTTACCCACCGATGAATTGCTCAAAATCGCGCATTTAAAGCGATGTCTTCGACATTTTATTCCTCATGCTCCAAATACGCATAAATACCTACAAAATGACTAGAAAACTATCAAACGGTGCATAAATGAATCAAAAACGCAAAGAATACGTAATATGTACAAATAAAACAAAGACGTACGAATTCACACTCAAGTTGAGGAAAAAGAGACGATAAGTGCCGCAAAAGTATATACACAAATAACTACAATTTGACACTTATCAAACTCTCTCCAACTTAAAATTGTTTGTCCTTAAACAAAGGTCAAACACCAAAAGAAACAAAAGTGACATCCAAGAAATCACGCAACAATAAGTTTTTGGAAACAGAACACAAATGCATTGGTTCAAATGAAAAATGGTACACATAAAGTAAATATTTCATCTGTTTGCCCCGCGAACAGCTGTTTGCCCCGCAAACACTGCAGTACAGGAATTCCACTTTCAAAAACATTAGCTTTTACTTTAACCTAGTTTTTTATTTTTATCTTTTATTTTTACTTCTCTCCTATCACTCTACCAATCTCTTCCTCACTACACTCTTATACCCTATCTTCACCCATATTCTTTGGAAGCGGAGTATGATGCATACGTTAATTGGCCTGTGGGCAGGCCACTTTTCATGGGGGGTGCAGGAGGCAGCAGTACCGGAAATGAGGACGACGCAATAGAAGATGTGATCGGGACAGTTGGTGGCGGTGATGAAGAAGAAGATTGAAGTGGTGTTTTAGCACTTTTGTAGTTTATTTTTATTTTATTTTAGTCTTAATTCTGTTTTGTTTTATTTATTTATGGTTGCACTTCTCGGTTTTTAATTGTGTACTTTAGGGTGGCTCTCATTTCACCATTTGAACATCTTTACAATTGCATTTTTATTATTGTTGTTTAATTGTGTGTTTGGGTGGAAAGTGATTAGCCTAACTTTTCAAATTGTTTTTGTTTAATTGTTCTTCTATAAAGAGAAGCTTGAGGAATCAATGGGCACGGACAAGAGTTGATGTTGTGAACACTTAGAGTGGCAATGATGAGAATAGGTATCAAGGAAAATTAAGGTACACTTTATCGCTCTCTAGACTTAACATGGTTAGTTGATTGTGTGTGCAAATTGCTTAGCATAAATTCCTTGAGTCACATGTCATTTTTGAATCAAAATTTAGAACTTAACCAATTGTGAGGAAAATTTCTATTGTACACTAAATGCGGGATACCGGAATTTATTTCAACTCGTTTTTATCATGCTAAACCATGCATTATTCTTGTTTGTGAAAAGTGTGAAAGTGATAGAGGCATTGTTTGAAATTGAGAAAAACCACTTGACCAAAAAGTTAAATCAATTAACCTTGTGAGGAGTGATTCTTAGTTAACCCCATTGAGCTTATATTAGGATTCATGTAATTATTGAATATGTTTAGTAGATGAATCCTAATTTCTTTTGTTTCATTGGAACCTTCAACCACAATGGTTGCAATTTTGCCTTGTGCCTATGTCTATGTAGGGAGCATTGTTGTATCTAATATGGTTTGAATCCTAAGTTGGGAAGAGTTGATTGAAAAACAAATGAAAAAGTGGTACGTATGAGTCTTGGGGTAATAAGAAAAGAACAACACCACATTTTGGAATTATGGAGCAAGAAAAAGAAAAAATATCGCTCCCGTTACGTGTTGTTGAAAAATAATGGATAAAGAAAAAGAAAGAAAAGGGGATTCAAACAAGTGTTGTTGTTAAGTGAATTGATAGGGATGCTCCCTTAGGATAGGCATGTTTGTTTAATTTCCCTCTAATAAAACCATTTCTTTGTAACCCAAGCCACATTACAACCTATGAAAGCCCTCTTGATTCTCACTTTGCACATAATTTTTGAACTTGTTGTGGTGAACGCGTGATTTGAGTTGTTGTTGATTTAAATGTCCGGATGAGTGAAAGTAAACCCTCTTGTATTCATCATTACTATGATGTGTGTGTAGGTTTGATTCAATTTTGACATGTCTTTTTGGAATTTCTTGATAATAATTTGCACTTTGCCATCATTCTTTCTCATGCTTTGTTTTAGCATTGTGGTGGGTGTACTTTGAAAGGACTTATACTTTTGAGCCATTTGAGTGTCCGGTTACTTTTCCATCATTCTCTTGTTGAGCTGCTCTTGCTACCCTTGTGAATTTTTGTTTAGGGACAAACAAAATGGTAAGTTGGGGAGAGTTGTCAAAATTGGTGAAGGTAAGCCATATCTCTTCTTGAACTTTTTGGATTCGATTGCTGTAATTCACGATGCATAAACATATTTTGATGGTGCATATTTGTTTGTGATGATACTCTGAGTAATTCTTGGCATTTAATTGAGTCATTACGTGCTTAGATCATAATTCACCATTATTAGGGTTTGCAAGCTTCGTATTAGGGTTTTTATGTGCAGGGGAAATTGGCTAACGAAAGTGCTATGGTTTAATTCAGGACGATGGTAGGAACTTATCCATGGTTGTAGAATTAATTTTTATTGTGTGTAGGAGATTTTTCATGTTTGCAGGGCTATAGCAACAACCCAAAACTGTGGGTATAGATCTTTGTGTTTTTTTCAGAAAAGATGAAGAAGACGAGACGTGTCTTCGTACAAATGGGTGATTCGAATCACTGGGCCCGCTGTCGCACGCTCGCGAAAAATGAACAGAGTCGCCACCAATATATTTATCCCATAAGGGAAAGGAATATCAGAAAACCTAACAAAGGAAGGAACAAGGTCTTGCGACCAGAGAATCAAGGTACGGGAGTCGGTTACGCAAGGGGAAGGTATTAGCACCCCGCGCGCCCATCGTACTCGATGGTATCCACCTATGTTTGTTTCTATCTAAAGGGTGTGTACTATGTCTATGTCTATATATGAATGCATGCAAAAGAAATACGGGGAAAAGAAGGAAATATTTACAAATGTGCTCGTTCAAGCCCCGCGACTTGATGCCTACGTATCCTTTTCAGGAATCAGAGCGCCGTAGTTCGGCTCCATAGTTTTGTTTGTTTTTGTGTTTTTTAGTTGGGCGGCGTTAACGTTCGCGCTCTTGCACAAGGGGACAGCCTAGGATGCAATGGAGCGGAAATAACGGTGCCCTTAAGAAAGCGAAAGAAGAGAGAGAGAGTTTGAGTGTTTCGAGGAAATCCCTTAAGCAAGGGAAACTCGAATTACTCTTTGGTTTGTGTTTTTTAAAGGTTGGGAACTTATGCCAGAATGGAACCCTTAAGCAAGGGAGCCCTAAGCACTCGAACATCCCTTAAGCAAGGGAAGTTACAAGCTTCCATTCCCTTTTTATTAGTCAAAGTATTTATTAGTCATTTTTTATGAGTTTTCTTGGCATTTTTTAAGGGAAATTTATTCAAGTATTTTTAGAGTGTTTTATGGTTGAAAAGAAAAAGAACTAGCCTAAGAAAACTAGCCTAATATGAATGGGGAATTCTACTTATTATCATCATGGTTTCTACCTAAGATTAGGATTTAAAAGAAGCATGAAAAATAAAGCGCTAAGTAGAATATTGAGAATAGCATAAGAGCATGAAAAAGAACAAGTCAAAATATAGCACAAAAGTGAATTAAAAGTACTATTATTTTTATGAGTTTTTATGAAGAAATTTAAATGCCAAAATCAACCTAAAATCTACTTATTTTTATGGTGATTATTTTTATATGTCAAAAAAATGGATTAAAGTCTAAGGACGATGGTAGAAAATTAGTGATTTATTTACTAAAAGAAATAGCAAAAAAACTAATTAAACTAAATGACCAAACGATAGAACCAGGGGTGCAAATTGAAAAATGGTGTAACTAGCAGTTGGGCGCAGGGCCCATGGGAGTTAGGCCCGACAGAAATTATTGTTAGTTTTTTATTCATAAAAGAGAACATGGGCCCTCAGGGAGTGTGTAGATAGCGAACAGGCCCAGAATGGATTTTTTGTTGCTGAGTTTCAGGATTGTCATGGGCCAATGGGGGTGTAGAGATGATTTGTATGACCCAGGCTTATTGTTTCAGATTTTATAACCAAATTAAAAAAATAAAAGAAATATAAAAGAGAAATAGAATTGGGGAACTAGGGTTCTTATTGTGACCGCTCAACTTCTTTCTCTCTCTCAATGACTCGCGAGCGGTACTCACAAACTCACCTTCTCCGACGAGTCTCTCCGAGCGTCTTCGTTTGGATACCGCGACATCGTTTCCCTCATCTCAAATTGATTCGACTCGGATCTCCAATTTAACAAGAAGAAACCGTAAATGGAGAGTTGTGAAGATTAGCATATTTACCTGGATTTGGATTCGCAGACGAAGATCGAGGATTGATAAGATCGGAGATGAGGTAATAATTAGCTTCCAATAATCTTCTTTTCTTTTTGCTTCTTCTTGTTACTTCTTGATGCGTGAGCGTAGTGCTGCTTGTTGTAGGTGATGATGAGCGTCACTGATGATGAACGTCGTTGATGATGAAGATTGGAATGTTGTCGTGAGATTGAAGGAGATTGATGACCAGGTGAATAACGCTGAAGATTTGCGTATCGGATTCGAAGAAGATCGCCGTGTTAAGCTTGTATGCAGAAGAACGCTAAAGATTGTGGCAGGAAGATGAAGAGGAAGCTTCTGATGTTTGAATGAAATTCTGTTGAATCAGGGGAGGTGAGTTGAAGATTGAAAGTATGCGTGAGTTTCTGAATATTGGTTATGGATCATGAATCTCTCTGTGACAGGTTCTAATATTCTCTTTTCTCCTTTTTTATTATGAATCATTTTGAGGAATGGAGTATAGTGAAGGTGATGAATTGTGTGGTTGCTGAAAGTGATGTGATGAATGGTTCAGAGTGTGTGATGAAGTGAAGGAGATGGAAACAGAGTGAGGAAGATTGATGAGATTGGGAGAATGGTGGAGATGGTGATGAAGGTTATGGTGGATGAATGGTGTGTGTAACTTAGGCTTAGCACATCTTCGTTCAAGGTTCACAAGCGGAACTATGATGAAGATGGAAATGGTGATGAGGTTGCAGAGAGTGGAGAATGGTGGTTATGGCGTGTGAAGGTGTGGCAGAGTGAGGATGAAGCGTGTGTTTGAACTTTTAACTGTACACTTCTTCTTTCAACGTTTGCAAGCGAAACGATGATGAAGCTTGTGCTTTTTCTTCCGTCCTTTCCTGAATGGTGGCACTGACTTTTATACAGCAATGATTGGGTAATCATTGTGAGTTCTTGAATGTGGGACTCAGAATTATCTTGCAAGGTGTTTTTTTTCAATCTCTTGAACGTGGGACTAATATCTGATTTTTGATTTCTGTTAGTTTCTTTCTCCTTCCCTTTTTTATAGTTTTTCATTAATTCATTTTGACAGCTAAACTGTTCCTTTTGGTCTTACAAGAATGCTGCAGGTCTGATATACCGATACATATGACGGCTGTAGGATAAGGCCTCATGATTTCCATTCGAGCCACATTGGATGCGTGATGCCTGAGCCACCATTGGTTCTTAACCGAGTCTTCGAGATGCCGACTTATTGAAATGGTAACTCCTTTTTTGTGTTTTGTAACTGTCAGGATATTAGGGTGATCTTGTTAGGATACGAACCGGTAATTGTGTGACTGTTGTTAGTAATCAGTTTGAGTAGACTTGATATGTGGAAGTGATGTAGGCTTTATAGTTGATGGAACTGTGGAGTTTTTGATGATATGTGTGCACATGAAGATGGTATTCTGACTCTATTCTAATGTTGCAGGCTTGAAATGGAACTGGTTTGGGCTGAATTAAATTTGTGGTATTTTTGTGTGATATGCAGGTTAGTGAAAGGTTAATGTGTTAGGACTTGGGTTTAACAGGGGCTGTTAGTGAAAATCTGTTAGGATAGAGTATAATGGTTATAGGTACGTTTTGGTTTTTTGAACGTGGTACTGATGTGTGCATGGCTGAATGATGTATATGGCAGGGTGACTGGTTTTTGAATTGGTTTTTGAATGGTATAGTTAGAATTGAGTTAGGTTCTGTTGAAGTTAGGATGAATTGATTTGAAAATGATACGAAATGGGACTGTTTTGGTTTAGTTTACGGAACTGTTTTGAATGAAGATAGTTGTGTGATATGGTTTGAATGTGTTGGTGTATGTGACTGATGAATTGATACATGACTGCATTGTGTGTGAAATTGTATGGCTTTTCTTGATGCATGCAGGGACCGATTCTAACTGTTTTTTGCTTTCCCATCTTCTGAACTAATGCAGGGCGGCTTCGGATGTGTTATTGCGTGGACTGTTTAGTGCATATTTTGTTTTGATGTAAGTTTGCTCCTGAATGCTGGCTGCTCTCGGCGCGATGAGATGCCGCGGATGGATCGGTGAATCAATTAGAATCAACTATACAGTCAGGGTGTTGATAGCTAGAAAATGAGTTTAGCAATTCCTGTTAGTGTAAATGTATTTACTTGGAGTTTATTGTGAACTGAAGTGGATTGGTGGGAGTGCTTTATGACTGTGTATTGAATTGTGATTCATAGATGGACTTCTGTTTGGACTTTGAAATATGGTTTTCTTTGTTTTGTAATGGGTTGGTAGCTGAATGGTGTAGGGAGATACTGTATGTGGATTTTGTAGGGACATGTAATGTTTATGCTTTGGCTTATGGAACCGTTTGGAATCTGATGAATCAGTAGTATTGCCAACTGCTTTGAGCCCTTTTATTATTATTATTTTTTTTATCTTTTGATTGCAACCTTGGTTGGATCATGAAGGTGGATACTGTAACACGATATTGCAGTAACAAAAGGTTTGGAACTTGTAGTGTAAGGACCTCTGGTGTCTTGAATAAAGTTTGAATCCTTAGCATTAACAAACATGCCCAAAATTCATCCTAGGATGGACTTAGTCAAAACGTGACCATAAACCCCTAGACTTGAAACAATGCCGTATCTCTTATCCAATCCTTGCAGATAGCCCAATCAATTGACTTAAAAATGAATTCCAAAGAATCCCCTTCTTTCTTTTGCATAAGAACCAAAGCCAATTAATGATTTATGACCTTGTAATGAAGTGGCCCAATATCTCAAATGATAGTAAAACCAACTTGAACCAACCGACTCCATTAAGCCTCTGATGATGATGATAGAAGCTTCCATCCATAAGTCAAAATTCAAAGAAGAACCAGATGAATCATGCCACACTTTTCAAGGTCTTTGATCCCAAGCCAAAGTTATTCGTTAATGATGCATGAGTTAATTTAATGTCCTAATGGAGGTATGCAGATGAAATACGAAGCTAAAGCCAGTTAGAAATTAAAGGGTAGGACAAATTTGGGGTATGACACCCGCGCGCGCGTTTTTTGTTCTTTGAAATATTGGAATTTTGTTACTTCGTATATTATGTTCGTGGATGATTTGGTTAACAGCGATTGGGAAACGGCGTGGTGGAAGCGCGTGTTGGTTATTATCAGAAGAACCTGGGTTCGATACCCAGGTAGAACACTTTATTTTTTAGCAAACTTGGTTCTCTGATCTAGTGCACATGACTCTATGCGCCTTGCCATAGGCCCTTCAATCATCACCTTTGGATCTAAAAGCAGCTTGATCCAACGCTCCACAACATGAAGCTCTACCATGGACTTCACAGGACCTACCCTATACGATCCAAGCTGAGTTTCTTCTTTTCCTTTTAATTTCTTTTACTTTTTTATTATATAACTTGTTTTTATTTACATATATTATTTATTTATGTTTTTTTTTAAATATCCTTTCAAAAAAAAAACTTCTCCAAAATTCTTTTTTCTCATAAAAACATTAAAAGCAAAAATATTTATTTATTTTAATAAGTTATTTCTTAATTTTTTAAAATAACTTAATTTGCTTAAATTATTTAATTAATTGTATTTAACTTTTATTCATTGATTAAAAATAAATATTATGTTTAGGATATTTAATCAAAACCTTATTTTCACCGATTTAATTAATTAGGTAGAATACCAATAATTAATTAAATTAATTTTATTTTTTCTATTAATCATAATTAATTCGTGCCCTAATCAGGGTTTACGAAGATCGTGCCTACACTGAAAACATTTTCCTTGTGCAATTTTTTCAGGGTTAGCACCAGGGTTTCCTCCGACTACGCGCCATATCAGATCAAAAGCTAAGTCCTGATTCTATACTAATTTAAATATTTGTTATTTTGCCTCTTTTATTTAAAATTAGGGTTTACCTTCAAGTGATAATGAACTCCGCCTACACTCACCCCTTTTGTTTATTTTTTCCTTTTCCAATTGTCAGGGTTAACCAACCGGTCAAAGCTCGATTAGTCGGTAACCCTAAAACCTAACTTATTTTAATTTCTTTCTCTTAAATTATTATTTGTGTCAGACCTACTGCTCTGTTGGGTTTTTCTTATTGCTTCTTCCCCTTCCCCATAATTTATTATGTAACTGCTTCTGGTTGTATTGTGTGGCCTTGAAGGCACTTAACTTTGTATATTATTTAATTGCGTGGTTAGTAATCCTAGGGAGTGATAACCTCGAACTGAATCTAGAATCACCTAATTACAAGATAAATTATTTTGAATCTGATCACGTGATTGTTGCACCCACACACCTTTTATGGTACCTCTCTTGTTGCCTGTTGCCTGTTGCCTTGTGTTTTTCAGTGCAGAATAGCCAAGTCCCTCGAATACGATGATACCTCAGCAATGTTGCCCTCAGTTCATTCTCAAGATCATAGGTCCCAATGATGCTGCCTTCGATTCGCTAATATGTTCTCGTCCCTCGAAGTTGCCTACGAAGTGCTGAGGT
This sequence comes from Vicia villosa, assembly GCF_029867415.1. Lineage (NCBI taxonomy): Eukaryota > Viridiplantae > Streptophyta > Magnoliopsida > Fabales > Fabaceae > Vicia > Vicia villosa. The sequence goes on along the minus strand of NC_081181.1, from coordinate 92,394,460 downwards.
ATCCTCCGGTTGCCTAAAAGTAAATGGCTATTCTGATCCTTCCCTTAGACTACCTGCACCTCTATGGCAGGGACAGTCTTACAGTGAACGATAATTCGAAGACCCTTCAACCTCTAAATAAAAGGACTCCCCTACTCTCCTATGGTATGGATAGCCTTGAAAGGCTAAAACAATATTTTTCATCTAACCAGGTAATTTGCCCCTAATTGCTTTGCTCTAGTTTAAAAATCTTTTTCTTACACTTCTTCTTGTCATACCCCAATTTTTGACCCTAAGATCACACATCATTTGCATACCAATCATCAATCAAGAAGTTTTAACTTAGAGCTCTACTTGTGATGTTGTGCTCAATTCATCTGCAAGGGAATCATCGAGCACCCATGTTTTAGTCTTGTATATATTGTTTTACTAACCAAAAGACAAAAAATATTGCCTTGTGCTTTTGTGTGTTTGTGTTTTGTAGGTGCCAAGTCAAAATACCCATCAAAAGGAGCATTTTTCAACAATTTCACTGTGCAAATCGATTTGCATAAGGTGTAAATCGATTTACACAACTGATTCTGCACCAGATTTTGCTTCTGCCATCAGTGCAAATCGATTTGCATAATGTGCAAATCGATTTACATAAATGTTTTTGCCCCAGATTTTGCCTTTTTCAGCAATGTAAATAGATTTGCATAAAGTGTAAATCGATTGCACCAGTGCGAATTTGGAAAAATGAAGGCAAATTTCAGCTTTTGAAAGTGTTGACATCATTTGCAAGCATGGGAAGCATGACTTAGCTCTTGTATTTGATTACCTACATCATTTAATCATAAACCCTCATGTGATTGCATCAATACCATTGGATCTCTTTTTTGGCTCCAAAACCATTTCCCAAGCCTAATTCTATTTTCCAATCTTAACTCCAAGCTACAAAATTTCCCAAGCCTAAGTGCTATAAATTGAGGCATTCCCCTCCTCATTTTTCAAGCTTTGATAGCCAAGAAAACTCTTGCTCTTTCTCTCCTCACCTCTTCCAAACCCCTCACTCAAAGCTCTCTTCTTCTTCCATAAAAATTAGTGAGTCACATCTTGAACCTCACTAATTTAAAGCTAAACCTCCATCTAAACATCACTTTCTTCATCAATTGTGAGAGATCAAGGCTTGTGGTTGTGTGTTCTTGAAGAAGATTCAAAGTTGTGAAAGAGTTGGTAAAATTCTAGATCCTTTCCATAATCCAAGATGTGATCCATTGTTGTTTATGTTAGATGCACCTTTGGTGCTACATTGATGAGTTTTGCTTGCTTACTTGATACATTTTCGTGCACAAGTTGATCCAAGATCACAAGGTGTTTGGTTTTATGTTTAAACAACTTTTCTTCTCTTGATTTGCTGTTTTTTTGAAAAACTGTGTTGTGAAAATCGATTTACATCTGGTGCAAATCGATTTACATAACTAAAAAACTACACAGATTTGAAAACAGAGCTATGCAAATCGATTTACACTCTGTGCAAATCGATTTACATCTGAGCAAAATGTGTTTTTTGCCTTTTTTGACTTGTTTTTGGTTCTAACTCATCTTCTACTCCATTCTTTTGATATTTTCTTTGAATCACAAGTTAGAGGCCTAATTTCTCTCTAATTTCAATGGACTTAGGGCGTCGATAGGATGAGAATCCAAATCCGCAAAATTAAGTGATTGAAATTATGGATGAAAGGAGCTTTTAATGTGGTTCCATCTTTTGTTTCTCTTTATTTTGATCGATGAAAGTCTTAATACCTTGAGAATTCTTATGGATTCTTGGTAAAGACTAGATCACTCACCATTTTTCTTTTCGTGCGGTATTGCTTTCGGAGAGTGATCTACATATCGCTTCTCTCGCATGCATTAGCACATAAAGTTTTGACCGGCCTCGTTGTAGGGTTATTTCTACATAAATCACTTGGCGATCTGCTTAACATAGCGCAATATTTCGTGTCCCGAATAAAAAAGATCAAATATGGAAGAGAATTGTATGCGGTTGATTTAAGACTTATGGAGGTTTATCGTGTAGTCGCTATGATTTTATCAAGCTTCTGATAAATGTCCATTGAATTTAAATCCGAGAACATCCTTCACTTACCATCGATCTTCATTACTAACTTTGATAACATACTTGACAAGTTTCAAGATGGTTATCTTTAACATCTAACAATTGACTTTAATTTCCGCACTTTATTATATTGCTCTTTATATTTCTCGCTTTATCGCTTTATTTTATCATTTCATTATGTTTATGTTTCCACCATTTTCTCTTTGTCCATTTGGACGTTTATATTCCGCTATTTTCTCTTTGTCCATTTGGACGCTTTGTTTATGTTTCCGCTATTTTCTTTTTGTCCACTTGGACCATACTTTACTTTTATGCTAAAACACTAATAATCAACAAAAATCTAAAAAACACATAAGGCTCTCTTTTGGACTATTGGTTACTATCCCGAGCATTTTGGAGATTCAGACTTATGGACTTAGTGCCTCTGGACCCTTATTCTGTTGTTACTCTGCTGTTATTCTGTCTGTCTGGCATTGGATTGTTGTCTGTTTGTGTATGCAGGTATTTCCTTGAAAGTCCTTGATGGTTAATTCCAAGGCATTGAGATAAGGATTTTACCCGAAAACAGTCGTTACTCTGCCCGATTTTCGTTAGAATTTTAATGTGCTTAATGCAAAGTGGTGCTAAGATAATAAGTTCATCTGGATCCCCAAGTGATAATGTGTTGGTATTAATAGTCCAAAGGATGGGAAATCTACCTTGACCCATAATGTCAAGTGTTGGCTTCTTCTTCGGTTAGACCGTTCTTTTCCTTAGCTTTTATTTTACGCATTAGGATAGCCTCTTCATCTCCTCCCCTTCTTTAATTTTCAAAATCTTCTCCCTTTTTCAAAAACCTTCTTATGTTTGTAAAACCTCTTTTAAAACCTTTTTCTTAAAATATCTTTTGCCCTTAGTGGCCTTTTTCTTCAAAAAGTTTAGACACGATTAATTGTCAAAACGAGTGGCGATACCCCACGATTTTGAAATTGATTGATATAATGAGATCTTTTCCGCGTGAGAGAGCTAGAGGCATACTCGTTGATTTATATCCGAGTTGGAGCCCTTCTTTCATTTGCGAAGCAAAGAACTCATTTGTTCTCATGCTCAAAATCAATGGCTGAGTATTTCTCTCCGACGACGATAAAGTGTTTAGTCGTTTTTAAAACGTTTTCCCTTTAAGCGGAACTACATTAGCTCTGACTTCTCCATTGTACCGAGGAGGTATGTAGGCACAAGGTTTAATGCCTTGTCGATCTTATTTTAAAAATAAAACAAACTCTTTTTTTTAGCACACACGACATAGATTTTCAAAAAGGTTCCTGTGGAGTACCACAGATATGAGGGGTGCTTAAAACCTTCCCCTTGTATAATCAACACCCGTACCTAAGATCTATTCTCTTTGTTTTAAAAACAAACTTTGGGTTTTATTCGTTCTTTTCCCTTTTCCTTTGGAAATATTAAAGCGCGGTGGCGACTTTCACTGAAATATTGAGTCGAGTCAATCCTATGGCTTCGATCTCAGATTTCCTCCGCTACACTTCTTAAAAAACTTCAATAAGGCTACGCTCATTTACGAGCTAAAGTCCTTATTCTTCTTCTTCTACATTTCTAAACTTTTGGTTTCAAAACTAAAGAGCAAAGCAATTAAGAGCCCATGGAAAACCATGGGTGCAAAGGGTGTCTTACACCTTCCCTTTGTATAAATTACCCCCCGAACTCAGTTTTTATTTAAAAGGTTTTTCCTGTTCTTTTAGCCTTTCTGATAATTTGGATAAAATAAAAGTCGGTGGCGACTCTTGCTTACCGCGACATTTCTCTTAAAGTCAGTTCACCGTATTACACAACCACAATATAAATGAGAAAAACATTTCTCTCTCCAACTTGAATACAACCATCATCACAATATGAATACTTCATACTTTCTAAGGAAAGGCAAAAATTCAAACTATAAATCATAGTTGAAGGTTAAAAAAACAAAGAATCAACATCCATACAAAAATGAGAACCAAACACTCATAGACAAGCATTTAGCAAAAATTACATGGACATTAACAAAAAAGCTCAAAAGGAATACAAATGATCACACACTCACAAGGTGAATTGAGTATTTGGCTATGGTGTTTGTGCTCAAAATGAAACAAATGCCTTGATCCTTTTCATGCCTCATATAGTCAACACAAACAAAATATTAAGCATATTAAAATCTAGTTAGAACAAGAATTGTGGTCTCCAGCATATTTGAACAATGGAAAGCTACCTCACAAAAAGCTGGGAACTAAAGTGATTCACAAACGAACAAGTATACAAAAAAAAGAATGGCATAGAAGTTGTAATAAGCCTAAGTACAATGAATATGCTAAAGTCAAGAAAGCGATAAACACATACCTTGGACGTGTACAAAACTTTAAACAATATCATTACCATGCATTCGCAAGTTGAAACGATAAAAAATGGACAAACACCTCATGCATCTTCAAATAATCGGACCAAAATTTGAGTCCAAACAACAACAAAAAATTAGAAAAATAAAACTACTATCTACTACTAAAAAGCCTTGGTGAAAGTGGGTAAAAGGAAAGAGAGAGGCCAAGTGAATCAAAAATAACATTAGCACAATTTGTTGAGCGCGCTAAGCAGGCTAGACTGCGCTAAGCGGGCTCAACAGAAAATGTAGAAAAACCAGCATAATGCAGCAGATTTTCCATGCACTCCACTATCCCCGACACCTCATTTACAAAGAAAAAAAATGGAATTTACAAAAGTTGGGGTGCCTCCCAACACGCGCTTGTTTTACGTCGTTATCTCGACGTCTTTATTGTGCTTGGGGAGTAACTTCCTCCACGACACACCAACGCTTTCGCCTCAATGCAAACCTAAAGAAAGTATCCTAACCACACACTCGGACAAACGTTATGAAAAAATATAATTTACAACAATACGTAAACAACACATATGTGCACATACTTGAACAATAAGAAAAACATAATTTTTACAAAACAGAATGGTGAAAATGAATGAACAAGTTAAAAAGTGAAGATTTGTAATTAAAGAGCTAGACCGAGTTCAACTTGTTTAGTCAGTTCACCAAACAAAATTGAAGTATGTATAACTATACATAAGTATACAAGTATCATACGATATCTACAAAACTCAAAAACAAAGAAACTATCACAATGCAATCCAATAGAAACACCAATCCCCGACAACGACACCATTTTGTTAAAGCGGTATAGAGGCGAGCAACAAAAGTTTTGGAAAAATTTATCCAGGAAACTATCGTCTCCACATGGATTAGTGCATTGAACTGCCGTTCAATAGTTTTATATTTATGAGTTTGGATTGAATTGACAAAGCATAAAAATAGAAAAGTAAATATGAAGATAAAAAGAAGACAATCTTTGGAAAGAAATAACTTATCAGACATGCAAATACACTCACTCGTCACAAACTTAAACCTATCACTCTGTTGCATTCAACTTACAATACTCGTCAGAGTCACCACATATCTCTCACATCAATGTCCATTTCTGCAACACCAACGAGAGTTCAACTATATTGCTATTTCGATGATGTCTCAACCGATTGAACAACACAAAGACATTAAACTCCGATATTATGTGTGTGAGATATTGGATCGAACTCTAGTATGGTCGAAGGGTACCTTCTTGGTTCGACAGGATTAAGAATGAAGTCAAAGGTTGTTCACATGCTTGTGTCAAAGATGCTAGGGTTGTTAGCATGTTAAATTAGGTTTAGTGTTTAAACCCTAATTTGTTAAGTTAGTTTGTTTATTAAGCCGGCTTGTGTAATAGGCCTTGTGGAAAAAGCCCATTAGTTAGTATGTTAGGTTTTATTATAAATAGCATACTAGTCTCTCATCATTGTACACAACAAATCCTAATTTAGGGTGAGAGAGGTTATTGGTTATTCTTGTAAACTTGTAATCTTGTTTCATAAGAGAAAGTAAAAGAATAGTAGTTATAACCAATTCTTGTGTTCCTCTTATCTTCCCTAATTCCCTATTATATTTTGTTCTTGACATCGTTTTTCACAACAAATTGGTGCGGTGGGCGTGAAGAAGACGCCTTCAACAAAGTATGAGATTGAAAAGTTCACCGGAGTGAATGATTTCGGTCTGTGGCGCTTGAAGATGAAAGCCCTACTGGTTCAGCAAGGTTGCTTGGAAGCGTTGAAGGGAGGGGCGGCCATGAATGCAGAATTGACGGCAGCGGAGAAGACAAATATGATCGAGAAAGCACACATCGCAATTTTGTTGAGCATTGGTGATAAGGTTCTCAGACAGGTATCAGAGGAGACAACGGCATCAGGGTTATGAGTGAAACTTGAAAGTTTGTATATGACCAAATCGCTGGTAAATCGACTCTACCTGAAGCAGGCTTTGTATTCATTCAAGATGATTGAAGAGAAAGTGTTAGCTGAGTAGTTGGATATGTTCAACAAGCTGATTCTTGATCTTGAAAATATTGATGTGAATATCAATGATGAAGATCAAGCGTTGTTACTATTATGTTCTTTGCCTCGATCACATGCTCACTTCAAAGAAACTCTCTTGTATGGAAGGGAGTCCCCGACGTTTGAAGAAGTTCAATCAGCCTTGTATTCTAAGGACTTAGACGAATGAAAGGAGCAAAAACCTTCGACTGTTGGTGAAGGTTTGGCCGTTAAAGGAAAATTCTTGCGAAAGGATGGCAATTTCGACAAGAATAAAGGCAAAAGTCAGCAGAAGTCTTATAGTGGCGAAGCATCTGATATTCGATGCTATCATTGTAAGAATGAGGGTCACACAAGAAAGGTGTGTCCTGAACGCCTAAAAGATCATGGGGGTAAGGATAATGGTAATGCAACCATTGTTCAAGATGATTTCGAATCATCCGATGTCCTTGTGGTTTCGAGCAGTAACTCTAGGAAGGAGTGGATTATGGATTCAGGTTGCACTTGGCACATGACTCCAAACAAAGACTTGTTCGAGGAATTATGTGATCAAGATGGTGGATCAGTATTGCTGGGAAACAATAAAGCTTGCAAAATTGCAGGTGTTGGATCTGTGAGATTCAAGCTCCATGATGAGTCAATAAGGTTGTTGATTGAAGTCAGGTATGTTCCGGATTTGAAGAGAAATCTACTTTCTCTTGGTGAATTCGACAAGAAAGGATATGTTTTCCAAGGAGAGAAAAATGTCCTAAGAGTCATGAAGGGGTCGAAGGAAGTCTTAAGAGGCGTGAAGAAACAAGGTTTGTATACCCTTGAGGCTGAATTTGTAAGTGGTTCGACAAATGTTGTATCCATGAAACCTTTGTCGAAGACAGAAATCTGGCACATGAGATTGGGCCATGTCAGTGAAAGGGGCCTGGTCGAATTAGGGAAACAAAATCTGCTTGGTGGAGACAAAGTCGAGAAGCTGAAATTTTGTGAACCCTGTGTACGTGAAAAATCTTGCAGAGTGAAGTTCAACAAAGGCAAACAAAAAACACATGGATCCCTTGACTACATCCATGCTGATCTTTGGGGGCCTGCAAGGTGTCCATCACATTCAAGAGCAAGGTATTTTCTATCCATAATTGATGATTATTCCAGGAAGTTATGGGTATTCATCCAGAAGACTAAGGATGAAACTTTTGAGAATTTCAAATGTTGGAAGACTATGGTAGAAAATCAGACTGGCAGGAAGGTCAAGAGGTTGAGAACCGACAATGGCGTTGAATTTTGCAATGAGGCATTCGACAATTTTTGTGCGGCCTCTGGTATTGCAAGGCATAGAACTACTGCAGGTACTCCACAGCAAAATGGTTTGGCTGAAAGGTTTAATCGAACTATTTTGGAGAGAGTCAGATGCATGTTGACTAGTGCAGGGTTAAAAAGGGTGTTCTGGGTTGAGGCTGTTTCGACAACAACATATCTGATAAACAGATGTCCTTCGACAGTGTTAGATATGAAGACACCTGAAGAAGTTTGGTCGGGACATCCACCAGATCTCGACAAACTAAGAGTATTTGGCTGCGTAGCCTATGCTCACATTACGCAAGACAAGGTAGAACCTAGAGCTCTGAAATGCATGTTCATGGGATACCCTGAAGGAGTCAAAGCTTATAGGATATGGTGCCTAGAGCCAAGTCACAGGAGGTGTATCACAAGTCGAGATGTAGTTTTCAATGAAGGAGAGATGGCCTTCAAGAAAACTAATGATGATGGTTGAAGTGCAGAAGAGCTGGAACGGGTAGAGATTCCTGTTGAGGTGGAGCAAGCTGATGCTGAATTGCATATCCCTGATGAAGTCGAAGAAGAAGCAGAAGATGCTGAGGAAGTTGAGGAAACTGTCGATGACTACCTACTGTCAATAGATAGGTCAAGAAGAGTCATCAAGCCACCTCAGAGACTTGGGTATGCAGATCTTATAGCTTATGCATTAATCTCTGCCAGTGAGGTTCTTGATGATGAACCTAGAGATTATAAGGAAGTTACTTGGAGTCGAAATAAGACTGAATGGCTGAAGGCCATGGATGATGAGATGAAATCTCTTCATGATAATCACACTTGGGAACTGATTAAGAAACCTGCTGGATCCAGGTTAGTCAGCTGTAAATGGATTTTCAAAGTTAAGGAAGGAATTGAAGGAGTGACGTTGAAAAGATACAAGGCAAGGTTGGTCGCAAGGGGTTTCACTCAGAAAGAAGGTGTCGACTTCAATGATGCGTTTTCTCCTGTTATGAAGCATAGGTCCATTCAAATGTTGCTTGCCATGGTGGCACAGTTCGACCTTAAACTGGATTAGATGGATGTGAAGACTGCATTCTTGTATGGTGATTTAGATGAAACGATCCTGATGAGGCAACCTGAAGGGTATGTCAAAAAGGCAAAGGAAGATTATGTGTGCAAGCTAAAGAGATCTTTATATGGGCTGAAACAATCTCCTCGATAGTGGAATACGAGATTCGACAAGTTCATGACACGCATAAGTTTCATTAGAAGTCGGTTCGACCACTGTGTTTACTTCAGATTTTGACCTGGTAATTCATTTGTTATTTTGTTGCTTTATGTGGATGATATTCTCATAGCAAGCAACAATGTCGAAGATGTAATGAGGGTGAAGGCTGAACTCAATAAGGAGTTCGATATGAAGGATCTGGGAGCCACTTCCAGGGTTCTTGGAATTGACATTCGAAGAGATAGAAAGAAGTCGAAGTTATGCTTATCTCAAGAGACATATCTACGAAATATTCTCGAAAGGTTTGGTATGTCGAATTTGAAGCCAGTTGTGACTCCGATAAACCCTCAATTCAAGCTGAGTATTGATCAGTGTCCCAATACTGATGTTGAAAGAGCCTATATGAATAGCATCCCATATGCTAATATAGTTGGTTCTTTGATGTATGATATAGTCTGTACTAGACCCGATATAGCATATGAAATAAGTCTTGTAAGTAGGTACATGGCGAATCCTGGAAAGGCTCACTGGCAAGCATTGAAGTGGATTTTAAGGTACATAAATGAGTCTCTGAACATGGTCCTAATTTATGATGGAGCCTTTGGTGAAGATAGTAAAGCAACAATTGAAGGATATGTCGACTCTGATTATGCAGGTTGTATGGATTCTAGAAAATCTATTTCTGGATATGTTTTCACTATGTTTGGCACAACAATTAGTTGGAAAGCAACACTTCAGAAGGTTGTTACTCTATCAACCACTGAAGCAGAATATATTGCCCTCATTGAAGCTGTGAAAGAAGCATTGTGGCTGAAGGTTTTGCAAAGGAGCTGAAACTTCAAGGTCGAGGTATCACTGTTAAATTTGATAGTCAAAGTACAATACACCTGTCGAAGAATTCAGCCTATCATGAGTGAACTAAGCACATCGATGTGAGGCTACATTTCTTCAGAGGAGTAATCGAGCATGGAGAAGTCCAAGTGCTGAAGGTTTCGAATGAGGACAATGCTGCTGATATGATCATAAAGACATTGTCGAGTTGCAAGCTTTTTCACTGTATGCAGTTGATAAAACTGCATGAAGAAAGCTAGTTTGTTCCCTTGATGATGTAGAGTTAGGTCCAAGGTGGAGAATTGTGAGATATTGGATCGAACTCTAGTATGGTCGAAGGGTAGCTTCTTGGTTCGACAAGATTAAGCATGAAGTAGAAGGTTGTTCACATGCTTGTGTCGAAGATGCCAGGGTTGTTAGCATGTTAAATTAGGTTTACTGTTTAAACCCTAATTTGTTAAGTTAGCTTGTTTATTAAGTTGGCTTGCGTAATGGGCCTAGTGGAAAAAGCACATTAGTTAGTATGTTAGGTTTTATTATAAATAGCATACTAGTCTCTCATCATTGTACACAGCGAATCCTAATTTAGGGTGAGAGAGGTTATTGGTCATTCTTGTAAACTTGTAATCTTGTTTCCTAAGAGAAAGTAAAAGAATAGCAGTTATAACCAATTATTGTGTTCTTCTTATCTTCCCTAATTCCGTATTATATTTTGTTCTTGACATTGTTTTTCTCAACAATATGGATGTTAACCCCAGACATATCTCTATAATCTAAAGCTAATAGATATCCCCCTAATCAAGACTTGTGATGTCTATTTCTACAACAACACAAATCCAAAGCATTTAAGCAAAAAGATCAAGGAAACACCGACAAATATTTGTAAAGCAAACTTTATACAACAATAGAGTAATGAATATACATAGGTTCATAGTAAATATACATACAAACCTAACACAAAGGAAACATACAAAGAGGAGAAGAGATAAACCAAACATCTCACGGGTTGTCAGCTCCGATTGATGAGCAATCTACCTCCTATCATCCAAATGCACAACCCAATGTTGTTTTCAAGCTCTCTCTACCAAAAAAATGGTTGGTGATGGATTGGGAACAAGAAAACCCCAAAACATACCCTAAAAATTCAGTTTTCCCCTATTTATTCACTTTCCAAACCACCCAGATCGCGCTCAGCGCACTAAGCTCGCTCAGCTTGCTGAACAGAAAAATGAAATCTTATTTTGGCCATAACTTGAGAACTGTAACTCCGATTTGTGTTGAAGCGGTAAAGCGGAAAGCAAAAGTAATAGTTAATAAATTACCGAGTGATATAGGTTATATCATATCGTTTCCATAGAGATTGGTGTGAGGGAAAAAGTGTCATTCAACGTTCTCGTACTCAAAGTTTCATGAATGGGTTTGCGGAAGGTAAATGCGAAAAAATAAATAAATCAAATAAACAATATATTGCGGCTCAAAAGAATTCTATATAGAATCGTATTTCATTCTACCCGTCAAATACTTAAATTTGAAGATATATTGCAACACACTCACAATACACATCAAAATCACCAAGCATCGTTCGAGATGTGATCGTGACTTTATGAGTCTATCAGGTTACTAACTGCAAGCGCATAGTTTGATCGCGTAGTTTTAAAAGATATTGAACCCACAAGGACTGATAATCAAACTAGTACCATCTATGTTACTATGTAAGTTAAGGCTAGCGAATTTTCTTTTATTTAATAGGGAATGGGAATTAAAATTAATCTAAGTTAAATGTTTAAAGGAAAGACGCCGGTATGTGTAACACGGTGGGATAACTGACTTTTTAAAATGTGCGGATAGCAAGAGTCGCCACCGACTTTTATTTTATCCAATTGGAAAGGCTAAAAGAACAGGAAAGACCTTTTGAAAGATTTTGAGTTCGGGGGGTAAGTTATACAAAGGGAAGGTGTAAGCACCCTTTGTATCCATGGTTATCCATGGGCTCTTAATTTCTTAGCTCACTTTGTTTGTTTGTTTGAAATGCTTGAAGTGTAGTGTGTGACTTGGAAAAAAGGTTTTGATAAGGACTTTATCTTGTAAATAAGCGTAGCCTTTTTGAAAAGATTCTTTGAAAATAAGTGGGAAAATATTTTGAAATTTGAATAGTGAGTAAGCAATTTAAAGCACATACCCTAATTTGATATTTCTTGTTCTTTAAGACTTTCGTTTGAAAGGGCTATCCATACCATAAGAAGGGTAGGTAGTCCTTTCATTGGATGTTTGGGTCATCGAGAAAATATCGTTCGCCATAAAACTATCCCTACCATATAGAGGGTAGGTAGTCTTTAGGGAAGGATAGAATAGTCATTTAGGCAACAGGCGAGGATACCTTAGCAATGGGACAATCATCTTTTACCGAGGCAACATCGAGGGACAAGATCATTTTTTTATCGTAGGCAACTTCAAAGGGACTATGATCTTATGATGATGAACTGAGAGTAACATTTGCTTTAGGTATCCTCGAATTCGAGGTACTTGACTATTTTAGAATTTAAAGGCAGCATAAGAGAGATTACCTTAAAGGTGTGTGGGTGAACAAAAAGTGATTGATTAATTTAATCCTGAAAATTTGGGTTATTCTAGGTTGATTTTAGTCTTGCCATACAATCTTATTAATTTCTAACAGTTATATCAGCAGAAAATTAAAAGGCAGAAAATAAACCCTACGCTATTACAAGGCTTCGGGGAGGGGGAATTACAAAACCAAAAACCCAGGGGGGAAAAGGCAGAAAATAAATGCAGAAAATAAACCTACAACTATTACAAGGCTTTGGGGCAGTTACATAATAATTAATAAAATATGCGGAAAATAAAAAGCTTAATTACTATTACAACCCTTAGCAGTTACATAATATGAAAAACTATGAAGAAATAAAATACAGAAATAAAAATCCTAATTACTATTACAAACCAGGAGCAGTTCTATAAATTATAAAAAATTACGCGAGAAAGTAAATAGAGGACGAATTGAGAAATCGAGAAAATATTTGAAGAAGAGGAGGAAAAAGATTTGATGTTTAGAAAAATATTTTAAGTTAATGTTAATCTAAATCTAATCTAATTAATGAAAATAAATCTAATTATCTAATTATGTACAAATTAAATCTAATCTAATTAAATCTCTAATTGATTTTAATTATTAAATCTAAAAAATCTAATCAAATCCTAATTACTAAATCAATCAAAATTATGTTAAAAATAAAATCAATTAAATCTAAATCTAATTATTTTAAAAAATATTCTAATTAATAAATCTAATCTAATTAATTTTTAAATTGAAATTTAGTCTTAATTAAAAAATCTAATCTAATCCTAATTATAGTCAATTAAAATAAATGTTAAGATAATTAAATCAAATTAACTATTAAAACTAAATGTTTTTGTGATTTTATGGAAATTAAATGAATTAAACAACCTAATAACTAAAATTAAATTAATTAAACAAAAAGGTGAAAGAAAAAGTAATTAATAGTCTAAACCCTAATCCTAGTTCTAACTAGTTATGGGTTGATTTTAATTATGTGGTAAAATAAAGAAAATTGTAGAGAAAGAAGAAAGAAGGAAAAATTGACAAAAAGAAAGGGTAAACATGGTGGTCGAATCCGGGTTGGGAAGGTGATCGGCGCTTGCATGCCACCAGCAGTGCCAACGTGCTTTTGGTGTTAGTGGATGGATCGCCGACGGTTGAGGCGTGAAAGAATGATGCGGATCCGGTAGATTCGGTGGTTCTGACTGAGTTCCGCTTCTCTTTTGTTTTCCTCTTCTGCGTCTTTGGTAGATTATTTTCCATGTGATATCATATTCTTCCCCATATGTATTCTCTCTTCTCCATTCATACAAACAAAATCAAATCAAAAGAAAACAACACTTTCAGAACAATAATCATGGCCATCAATTGAACCAATAAAAAGCTAACAAAAATAAAAAAAAATAAACAACACCACCTGAGGGCTTCGATGGCGGTTTGTGGAGGAAAGAAGTGTGTTGAACCACTCGGTTCTACGGTGAGAGGAAGATGTAAGTTCTTGAGTTTCTTTTTGAAGGTGTTCTTGATGTTCTTCAACAAGCTAAGTTGTTATGGTATTCATGAGAGAAAGTGAAGTTTGATCTTAGAGAGAAAGAGGAGAAAATAATTTTTGTGTTTGTGAGAAGAGAGAGAGTGAGAATAAGGGTCAGAAAGTTGTTGTGTATAATGTGTAAAAATCTACTATCTACCCATTAATAAAATGTTGCCCAAAATTACTTCTTTAACCTTCCCCCCCAAATTATTTACACTGCACAAAGGTTATCTAGGTAATTAGCAAAAGAAATAATCAAATATGCCAATTGTACTGATCTGATTGGTCCAATTTTGTTTTTCCCTCTTTCCCTCATTTCAAAATCGTTCTCTCCCTCTTCTCTCTACTCTCTTTTTCTTGAAACCCTACATCTTCCGCCGATTCACCTCTCATCTCCTCTTCTCTCTACTCTCTTTTTCTTGAAACCCTAGATCTTCCGCCGATTCACCTCTCACCTCTAAGCCGAAACGCTCACCCCACCGCACAACTTCACCACTAAAATGCATCGATACCTTTTTCAAACTCGTCACTGCCACCGAATCTGCAACGATCTGCAAAGATCCCACATGTGCACATTCTATGATGGATTTCCTTCTGGAAGGGATTTAAAAAATTTTCTCTCGGTATGTTGGGTTCCTCTTATTATTGTTTTGTCGTCATTGGTTGCATTTACTCAATCCCATGATGTTTAACACTACAATTTGATATCTTTATTGTCTGTTTTTCTTCTGATTTCAACTTTCTTTTGTTTTAAATTGATTAGGTTATTGTTGGATTGTTGGATTTTCCTATTGTTGGGAGTTGGGCCAACTTCTTGAAACTGTTCTATATAGGTAATGGAATCCCTCTTTTTTCATTCAAATTTACTTTCAGGATTATGGGTTTTGTCTAATGTGATGTGTTGGCTTATGACTTTGTGAAAACAACTTTTATTTTGCTCCATATTGTACATGTGCTTTATGAGAAATATGAAGATTTTGTTGACTCTTTTAGTGAGAAGGCACATGCTTAGTTGAAGATCACACGAGTTTCTCCGATGTTAATATATTATGATTCATTGTCATTTTAAACCCTGTTATGTTATAATTTTTTTTAGGGTTTGTTAGTAGACATTGTCGGATTTGTTCAACCGTGTTTTTTTTACTTTTCCCGGGTTCATGTTAAAGGGGATTTAGGATACTATGATACATGTCTTTCAAACCAGGTTTTTGGAACAATTCCTTTTTCACTTTTAGTCTTTCTTGATTCCAGCCTGCAAGTTGATCAAGCAATTGACATTTTGATTTCTTTATTATCAAAATATTTGATTTAATTTGTTCTTGATGGATTGAATTTATTCTAAAAGGTCAAGGCATGATCAAGTTCAGTTCATTGTTTATCAGTCCAGTCAACCAGCACATAATCAGTTTATTGTTTATAGTTTGAATAATACTCTAATCAATTATTGTTTGATTGGAAAATTTTGATGCGGTTTTTTCAGGATTGATGTGTACAAATCACTCTATATGCTGTTTGGAGGATTTGTTGCAGATTGTAAGTTGCTCACTGTCTATAAAGTTCACACCAGGAATTCATAAACAATAAACTATTTTTTTTTTGCAGGCTGACTCTGATCATATACATCGGATGAATAATGTATTACAAACGCATAAAAAGAAGTTTAAAAAGATTGTCCTTTTTTTTATTCATTTTGTTCATAATAGATTTTTTGTTGTATTCTTTCATTTTTGTAGTGTTCCGGCAAAATAAGTGGCGGAGGAGGGATGGTTACACGATGCTGGAATTTGTTAGATGGTGGTAAGTGTGTTATTCTAACAGATTTATACATAGAATCCCTCTGTTTATCACTCTGGTTACTCTGCACGATATAAATTCCTTTCCTATGCATACTTATTTTATGCAGATTAATACTTCTCAACCTACGTATATTCATTTAGTGCATACGACTATTTATCAATCTAGGTCTTTGATAGCATGATCCCGTGTTTTCTTCTGATTATGTAAGCCTTTTGTAATGAGCCATTATGTTTTACATAGGAATTCTTCTATCAAAGGAGTTGTTTGAACAAAAAATATAAAGCATAAGCGCATGACGTCTCAATATAAAAGGCCTACACTACTTCTCCTAGGCGGATCACTGGAATACCAGAAAGTTCCAAATCAGGTGGCTTCTTTCGATACATTGTTGTAGTAAGTGCCTTCACGTTTACCCAATGACCTATGCATCTTTCAGTTTATATTTTTTATTTTCTTGGAAGTTGGAAGTAATAATTGATTTGTTAATGTTGGCAGGAAAAATGATCTTCTGAAGATGATTATTTCGACTATTGAGGCTCTTCGACCAAATGTTTTGCTGGTAGAAAACACCTTTTCAGGACTCTCACTTAAATCACAGGAACTCATAACTATATTTCTAGCTGTTAGACTATACTGCAGTTTTGTCATGGAATATGATATACACACCTTACTCAATACTGCAACATTGGGGACGATCCTCTGGTTATTTATATGATACTTTCAAACTGAAATAAAGAGTTATATGGATGATAAGGACAACCTTGCAATATACCATGTGGTAAGTCCTCATTCATCTATTTAAGGTATGCAATCTCTGGTGTGTATTAGCTATAGCATGTTCTTTCTTTATTTTTATTTGGCTGCATAGCTTACCTCGCCTTCCTGTTAAGCCTGTCTTATTTCTCGTGCCAAATTTATCCATCAATCAAATACCAAATACACTTTCAATTTCATTAAGAGACTTATATTTGTTTAAGTTTGGTTTGGTCGTGTCAAATGAGGTTTCAAAGTATATTTTGGACAAAGTACCATTTGACTTGGTACAAAGTACGTATCATAATTCTTCTATAAAGACGGTATAGTTGGACCTGCTTATACGTACACACTTACTAAATATATTATTACTTCTTCCGCCCTTGAGCCAGTAAGTTTTACAACCAAATATATTCAATCTTTGGTGATAAATTCACATGAATTATAATAGTGTCTGTCTACTATAAAATCTTATACTTTTCTTTGTTTGTTAAGGTACCAATTGCCATTTATTGTCCTGGATTGACTCCTGGTGTCAGGTTTCGCAATGATGATGTTCCTACCGGTGGGTTGGCCAATATAGCTGCAACTGTGATGAATCTTCATGGATTTGAGGCTCCAAGTGACTATGAGACAAACCTCATAGAAGTAGTTGATAAGTGAGAAACCAATAGATGATTGGTTGCAAATTTTCAGTAATTTTCAAAGTCACAGTGTAGCAGACCTATCTCATATATTTTCTCCCAAAATTTGCTTTCTGCATACTTTTTCCCTGCCTAACTTATTACTAATAGCTTTGTTTTGTTGACATTAAACGTTTTCAATGGGATATTGGGGTTGCTCAATTCACTCCTCATTGTATTCATCATTTGAGATCTGATGCATATTGTGGGCGATAAATGAATTTGTTTTCTACTTCTACAAAATTGTGAAGTGTGTTTTGTTTTTATTTTCTTAATTTTAACTTTTTTATGTGTTGGTGTTTATAACTATCGAAGTATTCACCCCTTCTTGGTACATTCTTACTGAAAACTATGGTAGATGCTTCTTCCAAACAACCAAATTTGGAAAGACTACAACTTTGAAAGAAATGAAAACAAACTAAGTTTCTATTTATATGCACATTTTTTAATTCAAATCCTTCTTGGTAGAAAGAAAACAGAATTTTTAAAGTATTAAGACAATCGTTGAATGTTTAGGCATGAATGGGTTAATTGTTGGCTACATGGCAAAGGCCCCTGCCAGTTTTTCCTTTTTGCTGTATACATTTACAGGTAATCTATATATAGATTTCACAGAGGATATAGATTGTGTTGTCTCCGCCTTATCTAATATAAAACACTTTTTTAAATATATAATGAAGTGCAAAAATACAAATTTACAATATTAATTATTGATTGCTTTTATAAAATTAGTTCTAATCACTATAGTAACTTCATATTACCTTGTGTGGTCCATATCATTTGCTTTTATGTAGCCTTTTCATGAACAATTTACCTTTTGTGCAACGCCAAACAATTTTCAATTCTACTGAGCTATGCAATTCCAATTACAGCTTTATTAATATACCAATTGTGTACAATATAAATTACCCTTTATTTATTTATATGGTATTTATATCAAGTGTATCTTTTCATTTATTTATAATTTGATATATTAATATAAGCTTTGATATATTGATGATATAACATTAAACATCAACAGTCATAGCCTTCATATGAGTGTGTACCATAATTATTTTTTAATAATAATATTTTTAATTCTCCTATTATTTGAATTTTATAGTCAAAACTGTATTATACAATAAAATTTATTATTTCATATTTTATAATGTATTTAAATAAATTATATACCAATTAAAATTAAAAAAACTATTCATCTAAGAAGTTTTTCACGGGACACTATCACCACAATACTTTTTTTTTAAATTTTAATCAACAAAATATTATAAATATTTATAAGTAGCATAAATTCACTATTTTCACAAAACACTATCACCACAATACATTTTTTATTTAAACAACAAAATATTATAAATATTTAGCCTTATCAGTGATATTTATAAAGAAATATAGTTATTATTCATACTTGTAAATACTTATAGTTATTAGATATATTAAATTTATCATGTTGGTGATTTGATAAATATATCTTTTTAAATATTTTTAGTTATTAGTGATTTTATAATAATAATTGTATATCACCAACAACTTTGCCTTATCGAAAACTTAAGATATGAATGACTATTGCATTCCCATGTTTTTTTTTTTTGCATAGCTATTATATATATATATATATATATATATATATATATATATATATATATATATATATATATATATATATATATATATATATATATATATATATATATATATATATATATATATATATATATATATATATTCATTTCATCTATATTATGTTTTATAAATCTTAATTTAACATTTCTCTTTGAATTTTTAAACTTCTTTTTATGCGTTTGTAATACATTATTCTATATTAGACTTATGGCTGTATGCATAATATTCAAGATAACTCCATGACATTCCAGACACCGTACAGTAACAGCAACTATAGTATGAGCCGCTTACTTTGCAAATATCTTTTAAATGTTGAAAACTGCATCATAATTTTAAAAGCCAATAGAATTGAATAGAACAAAAACCATATATTAAAAATCATAGAATCAGGCTTAGCAGATTATTCAAAGTTGTTAGCTTTTCGGGTCAATAAAATATAGAAAATAATTGAGTTAGAAAATTTAAAATGTTGCATCAGGAATAAGAGATAAATTTGAAAAACTTGACTCTTAAAATATTAATCTACGGTTTCTAATCTTAGTATAACTATTTGTTTTATGACCAAAATAATATCATTTGTTTTAATTTAATTACTTTATTAAATTAATATTAGTACATGTTTTTAAGATGTATTTGCATGGGTTTTTATCAACTCCAACTTTATCATTTGGAATTCAATTAGAATATTATTTAATAATTAAATAATTCATTTAAAATTTATTTGTATTTAAATAATTTTATACCATATCAATTATACGATAGTATAATATATTTTTTAATTTTAATAACATTAAAAATATATTTATCTCACGGGTCACTAACAAATAAATATTTATTTTAGTTTAATCAATCATTATTTTAATTTAAGAGACAAAATCTTTATTTTTAAATATTAATTTTTTTCCATTTCACAATTATATTTTTTCTTTTTTGTGTATGATTATTTAATATAATTAAATCTATATGATTACCGTTTATTTTAAAAAAGATAAATCATTTTAAATTTTACATTTGTATTTGATATTATGTAAATATTATGACATTAAGACTCATTCATGTGTTATCACATTAACAAAAATATTTTGTTGTTATTTTTTTATTTCATGATTATTATTTGAAGATTCTAAATTACTATATATTTTTTAGTTATTTACACAATATCATAATTAAATTACCCGTGCGGGAGCACGGGTCTCTTACTAGTTAGAGATATTTATAGTGTAACTTAGGTCAACAAATATAGAACAAAAAAATCAAATATTAACTATTCATTAAAAGCTTAAATAAAAAATAATTTGATTGTGATCTTTTAAATGATTAACTAATATTTTCTTAAAAAGATCTTTACTTGTTACCCAAGTTGTGAAAAATGTTAAAAATAGAACAAATAAAATTAAAAAACTTCCTTTTTTGAATTTTTGAATATTTTATAATTTTTGGTGATTTTTTTACTAAAAAATGCATAAAAGTGAAAATTGACCATTTTAAAAAATGCCTATTTAATTAGTGGGAAAATTAGATTAAAATAATAAAAAAAACTGCAATTTTTATGATTTTTGAATAATGGAAATAAAGTTAGAATTAGAATTAGAAAACAAATATAAAAGGAGAAATGTTATAAGTGAGATTCGAGTCCGGGACCTCTCGCTCATGTACCTTTTAACCTCAAATCCTTACCAATTGTGCTACGTCACTTATTCAAAATAAAATGACGTTTGCAAATGTATGAGGGCAAATTTTGGGGTATGACAGCTGCCCCTGTTCAATCTTCTTAAACATGAGGATGTAGAGTGGTTGGTATACCAGTTGGAATCTGAAGGTTGAAGAGGATTGAACACTAGAATACCCGAAATTTGCCCTTGCTGAGGCAGGGACTTTTGCCGGAGATGGGCTTGAAGATGCCATCCAGGTGTTGGAAGGAATGTATGAGACGGGCTTGAAGATGCCTATCTGGATATTGAGAGAAAACTGAGATGAGCTAAAAGATGCCATCTGATCTTGATAAAATGAAAGTCAGAATGCGTCGTACGTTAGACTGTATCTGAGCTTGGTGTATTGAGAGGAGTTTTTTGGAGATGGGCTTAAATATGCCATCTAAGTGTTGACAGAGTATTGTCTAAAGGAGATGCTTTTCAGGCTTCATCATACGCCTTGATTGTATCTGGAAGAGTTCATGGAAAAGACATGATATGTCTTAGGGAAGACTACCTAGAAAGGTTCCTAGAAAGGATTAGAAGCTCTTTGATCGTTCCTGGATTATCTTTGAAGGAAGACTTGGGATGAAGCATCAGATTTGTATTTGCGTCTGGAGTGAGTGTCAAAGATGAATTGTTGATACTGGAACTTGTGTCGGTGATGGGTTTATAGATGCCATCAGCAGAGAATATGAAGTGGGCTTAAAGATGCCACCAGGACATTGAGAGAATTGATTGAGATGGGCTTAAATATGCCATCTAGCTTGATAAGTTTGAAATTCAGAATACGTCGTACGTTAGACTATATCTGAAGGATATACTTAGGATGAGTCGTACGCTAGACTGAATCCCCTGTATTGATAAGTGTCAAATAAGTCGTACGTTAGGCTATACTTTTAGGACGAGTCATACGCTAGACTGGGTCCAGTTAGCATTGTTAAATGTCTGGAAAAGTCGTACATTAGGCTGAAGGATGGGTCGTACGTTAGACCGGATCCAATTTGCATTGATAAATGTCTGGATCAGTAAGCCGTACGTTAGGCTGTACTTTAGGACGAGTCATACGTTAGACTGGGTCCGATTGCATTGATAAATGGCTGGATAAGCCGTACGTTAGGCTGTAGGATAAGTCGTACGTTAGACCAGGTCCCCTATGTTGATAGTTGTCAAAATACACCGTACGTCAGGTTGTATCCTAGGATGAGTCATACGTTAGACTGGATCCTTTGTATTGATAAGTCTTGGATACAGCCGTACGTTAGGCTGAATTTGGATGAGTCGTACGTTAGACTAGATCCACTGTTTTGAGAAGTAACAGAATGAGTCGTACGTTAGGTTGTATCTGAGCTCGATGTATTGAGAAGTGTTTGTTGGAGGTTGATCGTGTCAGCACCGTTCGTAGTAACTGAATTAGATCTTGGAAAGATGATCGTGTCTATACCGTTCGTGGTGATAGAATTAGATCTTTGAATGTTGGTTGTGTCAGCACCATTCGTAGTAACTGAATTAGACCTTGGAAAGATGATCGTGTCTACACCGTTCGTGTTGATAGAATTAGATCTTGGATCGTTGATCGTCTTAGTACCGTGTATAATAACTGATTTAGATCTCAAAATGTTGATCGTCTCATCACCTTGTGGGGTAACCAATTTAGATCTTGGAATGATCGTCTCCACCGTTTGTATTGATGAATTTAGATCTT
Organism: Vicia villosa; assembly: GCF_029867415.1. NCBI lineage: Eukaryota > Viridiplantae > Streptophyta > Magnoliopsida > Fabales > Fabaceae > Vicia > Vicia villosa. Next base: position 92,372,272 of record NC_081181.1, on the reverse strand, counting down.
AGACTGTTGATCGTCTCGGCATCTTGTATAGTAACTGATTTAGATCTCAGAATGTTGATCGTCTCAGCACCTTGCGGGGTAACCAATTTAGATCTTAAGAAGATGATTATGTCTGAACTATCTCTGGAGAATACCCGGAACTAAGTATCAGAATTAAATCGTTGTCTTGATTATCTCTGAACTATCTCTGGAGAATACCCGGAACTAAGTATCAGAACTAAATCTTTGTCTTGATTATCTCTGAACTATCTCTAGAGAATACCCGGAACTAAGTATCAGAATTAAATATTTGTCTTGATTATCTCTGAACTATCTCTGGAGAATAACCAGAACTAAGTATCAGAATTAAATCTCTGTCTTGAATGAGTGTCAGAATTAAATCGTTGACTTGATTATCTCTGCACTATATCTAGAAGATAATGTTCACTTGATTTGTAGGAATAGACTAAAAAAGCAACATTATTTTTATGCAATATCGTGATGCATGTATTGTAATGTTTATTTTTTGAAATGAATGAGAGTGTATGCATATGCCATGAGGCGTATGTATGTTATGTGTGCAAAATGTTGTTTACTGTAGCAGTGTCTGGCCGGGAAAATAAATCCTTGACTGTTGTAGAGAATACAGAGTACAGGTCTTCCGTTTTAGTAGGAACTCCTGCTTCATGCTCGAGGATGCTCAGCTGGGGATTTTTGACTTGTGCTTGGGGAAAAAAGTAATTTGAAAGATCGATCTTGACATACCTTGACCGGAGGTAAGAGAGATAGATAGAACCTCTGATATTCAATCTGACCTAGCTCAACTATGAGTGCCAACCTTTGTTGGAGAAGAGATTATTCGAAGATAGCTTCTTGAAGATTACTTTGTGGGAATATGATCTTGTGAAACTGGCTCTGGGGGAAGACATGGATACCTTGAACATTTCCCCCAGTGGTTATAGTAACTGTCGTTCCTGGACTTGTATTGATTGAGACACACCAATAAGTATTGATCGAAGTGTCAAATGGGCCTTGCATAGCTTTGCCCCAGCTATTAGGGAATTTGAAGAGATTCGCCTCGCGAGGACTTTATGGGATGTGTATTATGGATGACATGCCCCCAGTAATCATAGACTTAGGACAATGCCCCATGTCGACTAGGAAGTAGCTTCAGACCCACTTGGATGCATGCCCCTGATTGTTTGGCATTCTTGAGAGATTATCAGAATCTTGACCTGATTGCCCCCAGATCGACTTGATGAACTGTGTCATGCCCCTTGTATCCGTTGACTTCTCATTGAGTCAGGTGCAAGAGATGTTGCTGCTGAGGTGGTTTCGTCTGTCAAGATAACTTTTGGTAATTAGTTGTACCCTGTGCAAATTCTTCCTGATGCTAACATTTGAAATCATGTAGCAAAATATGTTTAATAATGAATTCCTAAGATGCAATACATATGTCTGTCTTGTTTTTTTTTTTAAAAACATTAAAACAGGAGATGTAAAAGCGTGATGTTAATAAAAACGTGATGTTTGTAAAAACGAAATATCAACTCAGCATTTGTGGTAAACCTTAAGGAGTCAGGATACCTTTTTGATAACAATATGCTTTCGAACTAACCATGCTTCAGTTAGGACTTTCAAGGGTTGTAACGTGGCCTGGTTCACGGTTTAACAAACAAAGGATAGTGGCTCCAAGTTTATTTGTACCCTTCCCAATCTTCGTGATGTGCTTCGATCCTATGCTCAATTAACTTTGTGTTTAAGTCTTAGCAAAGCTTTGAAGTCGTAACATTGAAATTTGATGATGGTTTAAGCACCGACCGTTTATTTGGACAAGCAGCCATCCTTTTTATAATATTTTCTTTTGTCAAGGATTTGTAACGACCTCTTTTTTGGCTTTGTTATCCCTTATTTTTACCTGAACTGTTTATTTTGAGGTTACAGTCAGCGGGATGTCTCGATTTTTGATAAGTCTCCTTCGTAGGTTTTGACTTAACATCTTTTTCTTTTTGGTGGATATTGACTGCCTGACTTAACGGTTATGAGAACCCATCACTATTTGTGTAAACAACAACTAGTATAATTGAGTTAACTGAGTAACTACCCTGCCCCAGGTTATGATCAAGGTTTTAATCTGTACGAGAAAGAAAACTTCTACTTCTTAGGCTCAAAGGGGTTGACGAGGGATTAACATCCTTATATCTCCATTGTTTAGGAATTGAAACAATGCCTGTACATCGTCAGCGTAGTCCGTTCAAAAGCATACTGTATGAGGTTGCGGTATCGTTTTCGTCATCCTCTCTCAAAAGGCTTACAGCTTAGTAGGAGTTGAATATCACAAAACATAAGCAAAGTAAAAACACAGTTTAAATGAGTGATAGTGAAATGATTTATTCAAGACAAACATATGCAATGCACTAATGATGATTATTAAAATAGATAATCTCTATTATAAGTCGAATGTTTAAACAAACAGAAAAGAAATTGCAAATGAAAAGTAAAACTAATGATATGAAAGTCTATCCTTCTAGCCATCCACAATATGAGCAATCTTGTTGTGATTAGGCATGGGAGCAGTGATCACGTTTAGGAGTTGCAGGAGGGTCGAACTCGATTTCACCAGCATCGATCATATCTTAGATCTTATTCTTCAACGGCCAACAACTTTCTGTGTCATGCCCCTGACTATTAGAATGATATGCGCACCTCGCGTTGGGTTTATAGCTAGGAGCAGAGGTGTTAGGATTCTTAGGAGGATCCCTCAGGGTAATCAAATTTTCCTTCAGCAGATGTTGTAAGGCTTGAGCCATTGACATATTGATCTTGGTGAATTGACGCTTATGTACGTCTGGCTTACGTCTTTGTTGTGGAACTGGTGTAGAGATTCAGAGTATCCGGGGTTCGAACTTCCGGAATGTATATCTGATTGGAATGCTTCAGAAGTCTGAGAGTCAGGCTTCTAGAATGTTCATCTGATTGGAACCTTCAGAATGTCCGGGGTTCGAGCTTCCGAAATGTGTGTCTAATAAGGTGTCTTCAAAATGTCTGGAGGGATATGCTTTCCAGAGTATATATTTGTTGATGGTATTTGTCTGACCAGTTGGTCAACATTAGAAAATGATTAGGCCGCGTCTTTGTCTGAAGAATTCTGACTTTTGTTTTTTAACGTCCTTTTTTGAGAATCAAGCTCACCATATCGAGTGGGTCATCGCCTCTGATTCGGGATACCTGTACTTCTGAATTTGAAGGTATATGGCTAGAGGAAGATAAATCCTCTTGCCCCTTGATAGGTACTGAGTCTCTGAATTGGAAGGTATGTGGCCAGAGGAAAATAAATCCTCTTGCCCCTTGATAGGAATTCAGTCCTTGATAAGAGCACCCGAGATTATGCGCCCTAAACTCCTAAGATCCTTGAAAGGGTTAGTTAACATGCTATGTTATGATGTTATGATGTCATGATGTTATGTGAATGCAGTGCATCAGGCAAAGCATAAGATAGTAAGGACGAGTGAGTCCCACAAGAAAATCCTGCAAGAAAACCAAAGGGTTAGTAGCATACACAAACAAGTCACACAAGTGTCCTTAAGTTTAAAGGCTTGCATGGATCCATAGGTAAGTACCCTCCCCACTGAAGTTTAGTTGGTTCAACCTGTCCTATATAAAGATCGGGTTCTAGGGAGCTCATTTCATTGACCTTTCTCGAAGGCACTTATTTCAGTTCAGCAATTGAATTACCGACCGAAAACGTCCTGAAAGTCCAGTCCATATGAGTGTAGCTTCGAGTATCAACCAACTTCAGTAGGAACCAAAGCCAGCCACCTTGCTACTTTCTAATAGGCCAAAGTCAAGTTCAACTAGGGTTCTAAGGGCAAATTAGTGCTTAATGACACCACGCAGCAGCCAAGTGTTTCCTCAAGTCGGATCCCAAGGAACACCAGGACAAACCAATGTGTCACACTAACGATGGGCACCATATCAACCGCAGCAGTATACGCCGTGCAGTCTCCTTGGTCTCATGCCATTTACCTAAGGTACTCAGATCCGGGTTAGGATATTTCACACAAGTAAACCCAAACAGGCCCACAAATATAAAGCAAACAATACAAACAATTGAAAACATTTAAAGTGAATCCTAAACTTTAAGGTAACCCCTCTTTTATTCGAAAGCATCCCCAGCAGAGTCACCAGTTCTGTAACACGGTGGGAGAACTGAATTTTTAAAATGTGCGGATAGCAAGAGTCGCCACCGACTTTTATTTTATCCAATTGGAAAGGCTAAAAGAACAGGAAAGACCTTTTGAAAGACTTTGAGTTCGGGGGATAAGTTATACAAAGGAAAGGTGTAAGCACCCTTTATATCCACGGTTATCCATGGGCTCTTAATTTCTTAGCTCACTTTGTTTGTTTGTTTGAAATGCTTGAAGTGTAGTGTGTGACTTGGAAAAAAGGTTTTGATAAGGACTTTAGCTTGTAAATAAGCGTAGCCTTTTTGAAAAGATTCTCTGAAAATAAGTGGGAAAATATTTTGAAATTTGAATAGTGAGTAAGCAATTTAAATCACCTACCCTAATTTGATCTTTCTTGTTCTTTAAGACTTTCGTTTGAAAGGGCTATCCATACCATAAGAAGGGTAGGTAGTCCTTTCATTGGATGTTCGGGTCATCGAGAAATTATCGTTCGCCATAAAACTGTCCCTACCATATAGAGGGTAGGTAGTCTTTAGGGAAGGATAGAATAGTCATTTAGGCAACAGGCGAGGATACCTTAGCAATGGGACAATCATCTTTTACCGAGGCAACATCGACGAACAAGATCATTTTTTTTATCGTAGGCAACTTCGAAGGGACTATGATCTTATGATGATGGACTGAGAGTAACATTTGCTTTAGGTATCCTCGAATTCGAGGGACTTGACTATTTTAGAATTTAAAGGCAGCATAAGAGAGATTACCTTAAAGGTGTGTGGGTGAACAAAAAGTGATTGATTAGTTTAATCCTGAAAATTAGGGTTATTCTAGGTTGATTTTAGTCTTGCCATACAATCCTATTAATTTCTAACAGTTATATCAGCAGAAAATTAAAAGGCAGAAAATAAACCCTACGCTATTACAAGGCTTCGGGGAGGGGGAATTACAAAACCAAAAAACCCGGGGGGAAAAGGCAGGAAATAAATGCAGAAAATAAACCTACAACTATTACAAGGCTTTGGGGCAGTTACATAATAATTAATAAAATATGCGGAAAATAAAAAGCCTAATTACTATTACAACCCTTAGCAGTTACATAATATGAAAAACTTTGAAGAAATAAAATACGGAAATATAAATCCTAATTACTATTACAAACCAGGAGCAGTTACATAAATTATAAAAAATTACGCGAGAAAGTAAATAGCGGACGAATTGAGAAATCGAGAAAATATTTGAAGAAAAGGAGGAAAAAGATTTGATGTTTAGAAAAATATTTTAAGTTAATGTTAATCTAAATCTAATCTAATTAATGAAAATAAATCTAATTATCTAATTATGTACAAATTAAATCTAATCTAATTAAATCTCTAATTGATTTTAATTATTAAATCTAAAAAATCTAATCAAATCCTAATTACTAAATCAAACAAAATTATGTTAAAAATAAAATCAATTAAATCTAAATCTAATTATTTTAAAAAATATTCTAATTACTAAATCTAATCTAATTAATTTTTAAATTGAAATTTAGTCTTAATTAAAAAATCTAATCTAATCCTAATTATAGTCAATTAAAATAAATATTAAGACAATTAAATCAAATTAACTATTAAAACTAAATGTTTTTGTGATTTTATGGAAATTAAATGAATTAAACAACCTAATTACTAAAATTAAATTAATTAAACAAAAAGGTGAAAGAAAAAGTAATTAATAGTCTAAACTCTAATCCTAGTTCTAATTAGTTATGGGTTGATTTTAATTATGTGGTTAAATAAAGAAAATTGTAGAGAAAGAAGAAAGAAGGAAAAATTGACAAAAAGAAAGGGTAAACTTGGTGGTCGAATCCGGGTTGGGAATGTGATCGGCGCTTGCATGCCACCAACAGTGCCAACGTGCTTTTGGTGTTAGTGGATGGATCGCCTGCGGTTGAGGCGTGAAAGAATGATGCGGATCCGGTTGAATCGGTGGTTCTGACTGAGTTCCGCTTCTCTTTTGTTTTCCCCTTCTACGTCTTTGGTAGATTATTTTCCATGTGATTTCATATTCTTCCCCATATGTATTCTCTCTTCTCCATTCATACAAACAAAATCAAATCAAAAGAAAACAACACTTTCAAAATAATAATCATGGCCATCAATTGAACCAATAAAAAGCTAACAAAAATAAAAAAAAATAAACAACACCACCTGAGGGCTTCGATGGCGGTTTGTGGAGGAAAGAAGTGCGTTGAACCACTCGGTTCTACGGTGAGAGGAAGATGTAAGTTCTTGAGTTTCTTTTTGAAAGTGTTCTTGATGTTCTTCAACAAGCTATGAAGTTGTTATGGTATTCATGAGAGAAAGTGAAGTTTGATCTTAGAGAGAAAGAGGAGAAAATAATTTTTGTGTTTGTGAGAAGAGAGAGAGTGAGAATAAGGGTTAGAAAGTTGTTGTGTGTAATGTGTAAAAATTAGAGATATTTATAGTGTAACTTAGGTCAACAAATATAGAACAAAAAAATCAAATATTAACTATTCATTAAAAGCTTAAATAAAAAATAATTTGATTGTGATCTTTTAAATGATTAACTAATATTTTCTTAAAAAGATCTTTACTTGTTACCCAAGTTGTGAAAAATGTTAAAAATAGAACAAATAAAATTAAAAAAAACTTCCTTTTTTGGATTTTTGAATATTTTATAATTTTTTGGTGATTTTTTGACTAAAAAATGCATAAAAGTGAAAATTGACCATTTTAAAAAATGCCTATTTAATTAGTGCGAAAATTAAATTAAAATAATAAAAAAATGCAATTTTTATGATTTTTAAATAATGGAAATATAGTTAGAATTAGAATTAGAAAACAAATATAAAAGGAGAAATGTTATAAGTGAGATTCGAGTCCGGGACCTCTCGCTCATGTACCTTTTAACCTCAAATCCTTACCAATTGTGCTACGTCACTTATTCAAAATAAAATGACGTTTGCAAATGAATGAAGGCAAATTTTGGGGTATGACAGTATGCAATAGTTGAACTTCGGGGATTAAGTAAGTCATTGGCATCGTTTTTAAGTATTAAAACACTCCTTTAGTAGAAACTATTCATTTAAAAGCCTTTACCTTACACTCTCGTGTTTATTGAATCAGACTATATTATTAAATATAAATGCTTGCTCTCGCTGTCTCATTTTGACACATAGTCTATAGCAACGAGTATGTATTTGTTACTAAAAGAAGATGGAAATGGTCCCATGAAATATATTCCCCACACGTCAAAGACTTCTACTTCTAAAATACTCTTCTGAGGCATTTCGTCGCGTATAGAGATGTTGCCAGTGCGTTGGCACCGGTCGTATTTTATAACATCAATATGAACATCTTTCCATAGAGTAAGCCAAAAAAGGCCAGCTTGTAAGGTTTAGCACACGTCTTTGAAGTGCCCGCGTGTCCTCCATAGGGAGCGGAATGACAATAAGAAATTATATTTTCTACCTCACCTTCGGGGACACGTCGGCGAAAGATACCATCAGCGTCTCTCTTGAAAAGCAATGGTTAGACCTAGCGGTAATACTCCAACCGCTAGGTAGTTGACAAAGTCAGCATACCATGGCAGCGTGGTGTTTGTGTAAATTGCTTCTACAACCTCATTTGTTTCGGTGTCATTATAAGTCAGAGAATGTTCAATTGTATTACGTTCTATCTGGGTTAGTAGTCGTTCATAAGGGAAATTGTCATTAATCGGTACATTTTCCAGGTTGGATGCACTCCATTCTCGATAAGTGATCAGCTACCACATTTTCACCGCCTTTCTTGTCTTTGATTTCTAAATCGAACTCTTTTAAGAGAAAGATCCACCTAACAAGTATTGGTTTGACATATTTTTTACTTAATAGGTACCTAATCGCAGCATGATCGACATAGATAATTATTTTTGCTCCTACTAAGTCAGAACAAAATTTATCCAAAGCGAACACAACAGCTAATAAATCCTTTCTTTGTCCTACTAAGGTTCTACTTGCATAATAAATTGCATGATTGATATAGATAATTATTTTTGCTCCCACTAAGGTTCTACTTATGTAATAAATTTCATGAAGCTTTTTATCCTTTCTTTGTCCGAAAACCACTCGTACAGCGTAGTCGCTCGCGTCACACATTATCTCGAACGGTCCATTCCAATCTGGAGGTTACATAATGGGCGCTGAGATTAATGCTCGTTTAAGTGTTTGAAATGCGTCCAAGCATTTGTCATCGAAGATGAATTCAGCATCTTTCATTAACAGTTCAGTTAGAGGTTTAGTTATTTTAGAGAAATCTTTGATGAAACGTCGGTAAAAACCGGTGTGTCCCAAAAAGCTTCTTATTTCTCTAAGAGTTTTTAGAGGTTGAAGATTCTCTATAACTTCAATTTTTGCTTTATCTACTTCAATCCCTCTATCGAACACTATGTGTCAAAGTACAATTCCTTGGCGGATCATGAAATGGCATTTTTCCCAATTGAGTACTAAATTGACACTTACGCATTGTTCAAGCACCATTTCGAGGTTTGATAAACATCCTTCAAAGCTTTCTCCATAGATAGAGAAATCATCCATAAAGACTTCCATCATGTCATCCAGAAAATCAGTGAAAATAGACATCATGCATCTCTAGAATGTTGCAGGTGCGTTACATAGTCCGAACGACATTCGTCGATAGGCAAATGTGCCATAAGGACACATGAAGGTAGTCTTTTCTTGATCATCAGGATGGATAGGAATTTGGAAAAATCTGGAATAACCGTCTAAACAGCAAAAATGGGAATGTTTGGCCAGCCGTTCAAGCATTTGATCTAGGAAGGGTAAAGGGAAATGATCCTTACGGGTGGCCTTGTTTAGATATCTATAGTCGATACACATTCTCCATCCAGTCTGAGTGCGTTGTGCTACAGATTCTCCCTTTGCATTACTGATCACTGTAACTCCTCCTTTCTTGGATACAACATGAACGAGACTAACCCATTTACTGTCGGATATTAGGTATATGATTCCCTCCTCTAGTAACTTTTACTTCCTTCTTGACGACATCGCTCAGGATGAGATTAATTCTCCTCAGATGTTCCCTAGAGGTCTTACAGTCTTCCTCAAGCATAATGCGGTGCATACATACAGAAGGACTTATTCCTTTTAGGTCTGAGATGTTATATCCTAAAGCAGTTGGGTATTTCCTTAGGACATTGAGTAGTTTCTCAGTTTCTATCTGTCCTAGGTTTGTATTGACTATAACAGGTCGTTCAAGTTTTGTGTCTAGGAATTCATACCTTAAATCTTTAGGTAGTGTCTTAAGCTCTAAGGCTGGTTTCTTTGGGCAAGGATAGGATCAGGAGTTAGTGCGAGACATTCACTTAAATTATCATCTTGGTACTCACCACGCCAATTATCATCTTTAAAAATAGGTGGCATTGAAATTTTCAGCACTTCAGCATAGGTATTTTGTTGTTTTTCCATTTCTTTGATGCCTTCGTCGATGACATCAAAGAAACAACATGAATCGTCTATAGTAGGTGCTTTGAAGAATTGTGAGAGGATAAACTCTACCTTTTCTTCACCAACTTCGAAAGTTAGTTTTCCCTTTTTCACGTCTATAATTGCTCCAGCCGTGGCTACGAAAGGTCTTCTTAAAATAATAGGGATGTTGGAATCTTCCTTAATGTCCATTATTATGAAGTAGGTAGGAATGTAGAAGTGGCCTATACGGACAGGAACATTTTCTAGCATACCTACAAGATACTTAACGGATCGGTCAACTAGTTGTAACGACATTCTCGTAGGTCTAAATCTCCTAATTTGAGTTTTTTGCAAATGGATAATGGCATTAGGCTAACACTAGCTCTTAAATCACACAGGGCTTTGTCTATAATGAATTTTCTAATTACGCATGGTATGGAAAAGCTACCTGGGGTCTTTTAGTTTATGAGGCATGTTGTTTTGGATTATAGCACTACACTCAGCGTTTAACGTAACACTTTCATTCTCCTCAATCTTTTTCTTATTGGATAAGATCTCCTTAAGGAACTTAGAATATGAGCATGACCAGGTGTATATGTGTTGTTTTGAAATACACGTGACACTTTCTTTTGATATGCATGCTAATTTACTCTGATTATGTAATATATTTTTGTGGGGTTTAGAGGGTGTTACAGTTACAAGCACCACAAAAAGCAATGTGATCACAATCCTACTGAGACAATACAATAATGGTCGCGATGACATCATAGTGGTCGCGATAAATTGCTTTTCTGACACATTTTTGTTTCTATAAAAGGGAAAACATATAGGAAAACGGTGTGGACACTCTCATGACTTAAATTTGACGGCGTAACACTTTCAAGAGCTCTAGAGCAAAAGTTTTCATCACAGGAAATCAAATTCTAACCAGATATTCATTTATTGTGTCTTTTCCACTTCAATTATGATTCCTATTAGTATGAATACCTAAGTTTTATTGATTCTAACTTGTAAGATGAACCTGTATGAACCTGTTGGGACGTATGTTTGGATCTTTGTACTATTTACATCTTTGATTTATTTAGTATTATTATTCAGTTTAATTTTGTGTTCATTACTTTATATGTGTTAACGAATATGTATACTGATCTAGACTCGTAGTGATTGCTCGCCATAACTCTGAATCAGAACTAGATTAATATGTTCAACTTAATAATTGATTATGGATAAGAAATTATAAGTTATGACTTAGGGTTTAACACACAGAAACATTATTTGTTTTAACTTGGCAGCTGGCCTAAGGGATTAGGGAGTGTAGTGCATGGTATGGAGTTATACACCAAAGAATTGGGTATAACGATTAAGTTAAACAGTTGTAATCACTGATAAATCACCTTAGGGGAAAATAGACGTCAACATCAACAGTGACATACAGAGGAGTCGAAACAAGGTCTAATCGTCGTTAATCTGATAAATTTTTCCACCAATTTTATTTATGCTCTTTATTTTACCCAATTAAATCTAAAAAAACCCTATTTTAATCTCCATAACACACTAATCGATTAGTTAAAATAACACAATCTCCGTGGAGATAAACTTATAAATTTTATTAATTCGATAATAATTAGTACACTTGCTAATTTGTCATCATTCAACTATCTTGTGTGCGTGTGTGTGGTCTAGCGGTGAAACGCTTGGGTCTTGAGAGTGTGCTCCTCTCAAGGTCTCAGGTTCGAAACCCGCTAGATACAAAATTGCTTATTAAAAAAAAACTATCCTTTTTGCTACCTATTTCCCGAGTTAGATTTTATGTTTTCTTCCTTTTTTTATTTTTTATTTAATAATTTAATATTATTTTAAAAAAGTGACCAAAAAGAAAAAAAATTGCTATAACATAATTTTTTTACAAAAACTATTTTTAGAGTCATTGCAAATAGCAAAAGGCGATTTTGTATAAAAACTAACTCAAATAATATTAATGTAAAAAACAAAATTACAAGATTAATAAGTTTAAAGTTAATTAGTATTTTTTATATAGACGAAGTATATTTCTATGTAATTATATGGATTAATATTTTTTTAAGTATTTTAGTGACTGAAATTTTACCCTCAAAATTAATAAGTGGAATGATATAGGTTCAGATCCACATTTTCGTAATAGAATGTCTTTGTACAACTACCTACTAAGTTGATTTAATGAAACAATAAAAATTAACTTCAAACAAAATAACAATAAAAATTTCTCTTAAAATAATTAATGATGAATATCTTTTAATAAAATAAATATAATTTTGTGTGATTATTTTGTAAATATCAAAATCTATTTTGCTAATTATTATAATGATCCTAAATTTTATTTCTTAAAAAATTATTTAATTATAATTTAAATTTAAATCATTTTTAATCAATTAAAATTTAAGTGAATTGACCTTCAAGGACTCACCAGAATCAGAACAAACATAAAGGAATAAAGGAAAATGAAATTATAAAAGTACATACAACTTACCTACTAAGGATGTCCTTACATCAACATCTAAAATTAAATTTACGAACTTTTGGTGTGCAAGTCAACTCATTATCAACTGAGATGATGACTTAAAATTTAAATATTGATGAATGAATGAATTAATTAAAGTGTACATAATAATAAACTGTATTTTTTTAATTGATTGTTTACAAACTAATTTATTTTATCTTTGATAAAAACCATTTTCACACGAGATATGCATATAAAATGTGACTACGATCTTTGTTCATATTCACTAATAATTGGCGTGATGAATATTTTTTTTATATATTAAATGATGGGTTAATATTTTCATAATTAATTTAATTACTATTGCTACTATTAAATAATTAAACATCAAAACTATTTACTAATTAAAGTAATAATTAATTATATTAAAAAAAATGTAAAGATTAATTAAAAATTAAAAATTTCAGTAAAATAATGAAATAAAAAAATCCCCAATAAAAAATGATAAAATAACATCCATATCCATTGGTGGGTGATGAATCTATATTTTGAATCGTTAGATCTATGATATATCAAACCGAATCACTCTCTTTTATACCTCATTACGACATATAATTTGTTGGTGTAAGCCCTAATTACGACACATAATTTGTTGGCATAAGCCCTAATAGTCAATTAATATCGGCTTAATGTGCTTTTGTATCATAACCTTGATATATATTATTTGTATATATATATATATATATATATATATATATATATATATATATATATATATATATATATATATATATATATATATATATACTTATTATGCATTGTATTTATTATGTTATTTGTATATGACATAATAAAGTCCTTAGAATAATTAGTCTATTAACGATCTATTTAGTGTGACTTAATCGTGAGACCTCATTAAACATAAGGACGTTACTCTGAAAGTATCTGTAGTCGAACTTTACTGTCAAATAGAACAACAATAATGCATAGAGACTATCCTGTGAGTAGATTGATGACCGTATCTTACGTGTCATGGATATGAGATATCAAGTCTTCACATATGTATAAATATTAGGAGTTATATTTATACTGGATTGACCCACCGTGAGAATACTACATAGTTTGTTATGTAAGTGTCATACGTTATTCTCATAGTAATAGTGGTGTATACCATCCTTCGACCTGAAACCACTATGGATCCTAGATGTGGAGTTGAGTACTTTGTTATCATTCAAATATTGTCCGTAACAGGATGACCATAAAGATGGTTGATGGGTACTTTACAGATCATGCTAAGGGACATGAGTGACGTAGATGAGATTTGCCCCTCCTACATATACGGGAGTAATATATGTGGGGCCCTTGATAAAGTATGACTGAAAAATGCATGTCGTGCTCAAATAAATCGATATCAGATATTGGGCTTATTTGTTGTTATCAAGTATACTCGGGGATCAAGGAACAAAATATTGGACTATAAAAGAGTGACACATTCTATGCCTTGTGTTCAATATAGATATAAGGGCAAAAAGGTAATTCTACACATGATTATTATCACAGAAAGGTTATGTCAGATCACACGACATTCTCGTCACTTGGGTAGCAGTGATGTGTTGTTAGATACCGCTCACTGTTTATAATATTAAATAGGTGATTAAATATTTTTGCCAATGTTACGAGAACCTTAAGGATCACACGCATAGAGTACTTATAGTGGAATGGATGATTAAATTAAATATGATTTATTTTAATTATGTGTTAATAGTATTTAAATTGTTTAATACATTAGCACATATATAATTTATTTGATTAAATATGGTTTAATTAAATAAATGAGAATAGACAGTTAATTAAATTAAATATGATTTAATTTAAATAATTATTTATTTTATTTAACTAAAAGAGTTTAATTAAATATAAATATTTTTTTTAATTAAAATAATTTAATTAAATAATATTGGGCTTATTATGGGAAAACCCAAAACAAGAGCATTATTTAGGGTTTTAGAAGCTCTCTATAAATAGAGGAGCTCTTTCCCCTAACAATAGCTAATTGTCAATTTTCTCAGAGAAAGTAGGGATGGCAACGGGTAGGGTCGGGTGTGGGTTTCACACTACCCAAACCCGCACTCGAAATCACCACCTGAACCTGAACCCAAAAGCTATTTGAGTGGCAAAATAACACTCACGCCCCACACCCATTGGGTTTGAGTTTTTTCATCCAAACTCAAACCCGTAGCAAAATACATAAAATATATTTTTCCCACAATTTTCTTACAAATTCCCGCTAAGAGGATCAAAATTTTGAAAAACACCTCTTAAAATCCCAACATAATTCACTTCCTCTAAAAACCCTATCAAAGTAAACGGTGAGGCAAATCTTGATCGTAAATGGTGCAACATCTCACCTATCCTCGTCGTCACATCTGTGCAACAAAATCTAATCAGCATAAGGTTGTCAAAACCCCCAATAATCTCATTTTTTCCTCACCATTTTGCCTACCATAATTACACATTAATTTATAACTTGATGAAATAATATACTCAAATTTTTTTATCGTTTGGCCAACAACGAGTATTTATTCCACTATTACCTTTGAGAGGGAGAATAACTAGAATTTTAGTTACCACATTTTGAGGAAACGAATGCTTTAACAGTTCCATATTACATTGACCATGTTGATCCAATAGGTCCTTTAAATGCTGATAAGAAGTTATATTGACACCATAGTATTAATATCCATTAACTTCATACCTGGTTCAACCTGACAATAAGACCAAACATCTATATTGGCACCATCTTGTATAGACCAATACACAAACTGCACAAACTTAGGCCACGAGTTACCGAGATTCTGCCACGCATAAATTCACAACAAAGAGATTGTTCATTAGTTCAAATGGCCCAACCTATTTTCAAAAGATAAGCATTATTCTTAACACACAACCGTCTAATACCCAATCCTCCTAAGAACTTTGGCAGCGTCATCACATCTCACTTTACCGAATGAATTCTTCTATGCTCCTTGCCATCACCCTATATAAAAGAACACTATAACTTTTGAATCTCATGCAAACAAGCTTTAGTAATGCTAGTAGTCATCATAGTATAGATAAAAATGACTTTAATAACAACTTTAGAAAGAGGTACCCGACATGCAAAAGAAAGTCACCGAGCTTTCAAAAAGGCCAACTTATACTTAACTTGCTCCAGGATATAATTAAAATTAGATCTTCTTGGTGCTCTACCAAGGAAATGGACACCGGGATATTTGCCAAGCAATTATGTTTCACGGAAGCCAGACATAGTTGCCAATTTATGACGAACACACACAAAAGTGTTTCTAGAGAAAAAAGGCTTGTTTTATCACGACTCACTTGCTGACCAGAATAAAAGGAAAAATTGATTAAAAATATAAAGTTCACATTGCATTTGAACCTCTATAGCTTGACCAAATAATAAAATATCATCTACAAACATTAAGTGAGATATGATATGACCGTTTCTACCCGCCTTCATAGGTTTTTAGAACCCTTGCTCCGCACAATGAGAAATAGGATGAGATATTTTATCCATAGAAACAACAAAGAGGTACAAAGAAATAAAATCTCCTTGGCTTATACGTCTCTAAGGTTTGAAAAATTCTGATATAGTTCAATTCCATTTCACATTAGTGGCCATAATTACAATAAAGACCATAATAATAGTGACTAGCTCCAAAGGAAATCCCACCTCCTTCAATATATTTTCCATGAAAGACCAATTAAACATATTATATACTTTAGTTAAATCAACTTTAATCACACAAATATTATACATTCCCTTTCATCTAATGCACGTTATGAGCCAATTCTTGTGCCACTACAATATTAACATGAATATTTCTCTCTGGTGCAAGCATTAAACCTCTAAACAAAGTTACCACACATGCAAGAAGAAACGAGAGCTCCTCATTTTTTCCCGAAGCAGTTGCAATATCATCAAAATCTCATGCGATAACCATACACTTTGCATAGAAGTTGAAATAATATTCAAATCCTCCCATAAACCTCTTATACTCTCTTCATGCGGACTAGCATAACATGCTGAAGAAACCAATTAATACCACTTGGAAACACACCCCTCAAGCGGACATATTGAATTTTTTCTCAATTAAGCTCGTGCTAACATCAACTTTTAACATAAGTGCAATGCCAACCTTCAAAACCCAATAATTGAAAAAGTTTTCTTGAGTTTGGTAGGATCACATATGGTTTCTATAATCACAAGGATACTAGGATGATACATATCCACATACTATTTACAAGTACGATCAAATATTGAACTCGCTGCCCTTGACAGTTCCACATAGGATTACTATTGTGCTGAATAATCATAATAAATAATTAATCAAGAAACATTAAACCCTCATGTTGCCTATGATTACAGAGATCCAAAGTCTCTGGAACCACTTCCTTGTGAGAATATTAAACACTTAAAACACCTTTGTGATGAGCATCCAAAAATCCATCTTTCTCGAAACCCTCTTGGCCACTGCCTATATCGACATTGTTCTGCAAGTTTGCATGTTTTAAGTTGACATCAGGGGTATATGGAGATTAGAAACCTCAATATGATCACTGTCATAATTTGCTTGAACTGAATTCAATTCCTTAATTTATGAATAATCATTATTAAATATATTATTAGTTTGTGGATCTATGACCCCATCCATTGTCTAGTGTGTTTTATTGTTAGAAGTATGAGTAAATTTTTTGAAATGACTAGCAATGAATATTTCCATATTATTAATATCATGAGGTTCCACAAGTTTCTCAGCGGTTGACATATAAATATTTCCTTGTTGTCCTTTAATGTTATCACATGGTACTTGAGAATTACCTTTTTTTATCACTAGTTTTTTTTATACAATTCTGTAAGAAAATTCCACACTCTTCCTATAAGGTCCATTTATAATCTTCCTTTTATGGTCTCGCGTGATACATCATCTCTTTGTTGATTCCTCGTGTTCGTTTACACATTTTGCACCTTACTACCACCTTAAATACCCATGAACTCCATATTCTTTTCTCCTTCATGGACACCATCTCTCTCCTTAGCTACTTGATTTGCTTTCTCTCCACAACCTTTCATACATTGATCAAACTTTCCACAATTGAGACATAATAAATGTAACCCTTCATATACCACCTTATAAACTCTATCTTTAATCGTGAACATAACAAGTAACACTTTTGATAAATCAACCTCCACGCACAATCTCACATACTTGCCCTGTTTCTAAAGAAGAGTGTTCTTGTCCACCTTCACTGTTATACCAATTATGTTACCAACGAATGTACAAACCTTTGCATCGTAGTATTTAATTGGTAATCCTTAAAATTTCACCCAAACCACCATCTTCTCAATTTGATCAATATTCAGATGAAAATTAGGGCTCCATTCTCTTACTGTGAGATAATGATCATATATTAACCAAAAGACATCCATTAAAACATAATATTAATTATTTTTATGAGAAAAAGTCACAAGAAAATAGTCATTACTCATATCTATAACAATGTTTAAAAACTATTTTTGTATCTTTGATAAAAGAACGTTTTTAAACAAGATATGCATAAAACATGAATAAAGTCCTTGTCCATTTTCACCAATAGGTGATGTGATGAGTAATTTTTTGTTATCAAAATGATGGATAAATATTTTCATAATTAATTTAATTTGTACCATTAAATAATTAAACATCAAAACTTATATTAAAAATTATTGTAAAGATCAATTAAAGTTTAAAAATTTCATTATAACAAAGAAACAAAACAAAATCCCGATTTTTTTTTTGAATAACCATTTTTTTTTAAAAAATTTCAGAAATAACAAGGTTTTCAAAATAATTACGAAAATGTTTTTTTTTTAAAATAACACGTTGTCGCCAGGGGGGGTGGCGACAACGTTCTGGGCTTAAGTGATGTCGCCAGGCCCATTGGCGCCTCCCTTGTATTGTTTAGGTGTTGTCGCCACCCCCCTGGCGACAACACCCCCCCTATTTTTTTTTTCTTTTTTTTTTTGTTATTTTTTTCAACTGCTTTTTTTTTCTTTTTTTTTTCTTTTTTTTTTTATATTACTTTTTTAGTTGTTTTTTTATTTTTTTTAAGATGGAAATATAATAGCAATAAATTAAACATAACCAAAATACAAAATACATTGAAATGAAAAACAACACAAAATACATTAAAATGAAAAACAACTCAAAATACATTAACGATACAAATAAAAATCCTATTGCGCGCCACGTGGACCATGGTACGATCCACATTCAGGTTGTCTAATAGGTCGTGTAGACGGGTCACGAGTTGGTAATGCCCCCCTATTCCTGCGACGACGCCCCCCTCTATTTGGTTCGTCTTGTGCTTGACTCGACGGCCCCTCAATGAAATCTGGGTCTTCAAAATCTGTGGGCCGTCCTTGACCTCTAGAATTCCCTCCATAGGATAGGCGGGTGCCCGCGGCGCTGTCAAAGCTTTGTCTAGGCGGGTTGAAATTTCTCCTAGTGGGTGCGGCCTGGAAGTTTTGGAAGTTGGTGGTGGATCCGGTTTGGTTAAAATACAATGGTTGTGGTGGTGTGTTGAGGTCAAATGGTTGGTTGGTGTACTGTGACGTTGGTTGGTCGAATGTGGTGTATTGCGGGTATTCTTCTTCTATGCCCATGTCGGGGGTTATTGGTGGTGATCTTGAAGAGCTCCCCGCATGGAATTCTTGGAAATGTGATCTGGAAGAGCTCCCTGCATGGAATTCTTGATTTTGTGGTTGAGTTTGGGATGGAAAAAACTGGTGGTATTGTTGGGAATGTTGTTGGTAAAAAGGTGTTTGTGGTTGGATTGGTTGTTGGTGGTAACTTTGTTGTTGTTGTTGGTGTTGCCGTGGGTAATGCTGTTGTTGGTAATTTGGCGGTGGTTGTTGTTGTTGTTGGTAATTTGGTGGTGGTGGTTGTTGTTGTTGGTGGTGGTAATTTGGTGGTGGTTGTTGTTGTCCTCCAAAATATGGAGGTTGTGCTCGCGGGTCAGCTAAATAGAAAGGGGCAGACACAATCATTTCAGGATTTGTGACCGATCTGTACCAGTTGACATATTCAACAGTTGGCTTCATTTCTTGCGGCGCCACAGGAAATTCTAGAACATATTTGGAACGACGAGCCCATATTTTACGCTGATCTATAGCAAACGTCTTGTAATTTTCTACGTACCACTGTTCGCTAACCTTCGCCAGATGCCAACGTCCCAAACAGTCAGGTTCAGGTGGGTCAGGGATACCTTGATGCATGCCGAATTGGAGCTTCACACGGTCACTTTGGTGCATCTCCACAGTGGTGAACCGTATGATGGGTGATTTTGTCGTCCAAATAGCCGCCTCGTCAAGGTCGGGTACGTGATCCAATTCCAAGTAAGGTCTCCAAATAAACTGCAAAGCAAATAATATTAATTTCAAAATATAGAAGATAGTAAATTTTATAAATATATTTTGAAAATGGAAATTTTTAGTGGTCTTACATCTTGGGGTCCAAGTCGATCTAATAGTTGGCGGTAAAAAATGATTTTGGATAAAGGCGTATTGGTGTAATCCAACCCGATTGCATTAAACCTAAACACATTAAAAGATAAAAATCAATATAGTTACAAATAATAATAGAATAAAAGGCACTAATTAGAATAAGATCCAAAAGTTACCTTGAAGCGTAAGGGAAGGCGAAACTGTTTGGATTTGCAGGGGCCAATACCGGCATTCTCCACCATGCCCATGTTTGTAGCAAGAATGCGCATCCACTAAATGTACAACTATTCTTTTTTGCACATTTGCACAAGGAACTATAGAGGTATGCTAACACAGCCGAACCCCAACTATATGTCTTTATTGCATCAATGTCCCCAAGTAAACACAAGTACATAAAATTAACACTATTTCCCGTGCCTTCGGGAAATAAAAACTTACCAAACAATAACATAATATGCATCCTAGTTTTCTGTAGGATACTTTCTTCGTCAGAAAACTCATTCAATTTAAGGCCATCATAAGCTAGTTGAAGGCCAGCAAGCTTTATACCTTGTCCCCTACCCCTTTGTCGCCCCTCACCCTCTATTAAATCCACACCCAACAATTCGACGCATAGAGCGTTTGGTTGTTGGACATTTCCATACACTGCCTTTCCATTTGTTTTGAGACCCAATAACATGTACACGTCCTCTAGAGTGACGGTACATTCACCTATTGGAAGGTGAAAAGTATGGGTCTCAGGCCTCCAACGCTCACACAATGCTAATATAAACTTCATATCAACTTTGCTTTCTGTTAAGTTCATTACCTCACCAAATCCCGCACGTTTAACGTAGTCCACAATCAAAGGGTCAGGAGCATTCATCGGTCCAGCACGGGTCCTAAATCTCGTGATATCCTATAAAAAAAACATTACCCATAAGTATTTGAAATTAGAAAATTTAAGGTGAAAAAAAATTAAGTGTTTACTCAAACTTACAAAATCAGCAATGTTTGCAATGGTTCCTCGATGCTCTTGACCCATAGTTAGGAGAGACATGTTTGTTGACGAGAAAAAAATGGTGGTTCTGATGATAAGTTGCTCTGATGAAAGTATAAGAGGTGATGAAGAAACTGAACAAGTTTGTGAACATATTTATAGCCAAAATGCATAGGTGAGGACGAGATTCCCTGCAGTGTCTCGTCTTGTCAAGTCTGTGGTGGGGACGAGATTCCCTGCAGTGTCTTGTCTTGTCATGTCTGTGGTGGGGACGAGATTCCCTGCAGTGTCTCGTCTTGTCATGTCTGTGGTGGGGACGAAATTCCCTGCAGTGTACAAAACAACACAGAAACTAAAACATCTAAGAAATTACTACGGTTAAAACAAAACAACCGGTTTTGGCAATTAACACAATTAACACAACGACCACATTTATTTTAATTGAACGATCCGGTTTTGGCAACACAAAACAACCGGTATATCACGATATTACATTGCAAAATAACACATAACAACTTGTAGTACACGCTCGATCATTGCAACAAACACAACAACACTTAATCTAAACTACTCAAGTATCACTGCAAGAACAAGTGGATTTTCAACGCCTCGGTTAACCTCTCCACTGTGTGTCCAAAACATTAGATCCACGTCCACATCGTCTTTCACACGGTCCCAATAATACATGTAGGTGCCTTCTGGATTATTATCCGTCAACGTAATGTATGGACAACGGTAATCTATCTGTTTAACTTTTCTGGTCGGACCATCTAGTTGACGAAACCCAGTGTTGATGGCTCTAACAATTCTCTGGAAATTCCAATGGGGGTTAAGGCAGACACGCATGTGACTACCTTCCTCAAAAAAGACGACAGCCCAAACTGAGTTCATTTTTTAGTGTTTGCAGTAAGAATGAAGAAATGGTTGGTACTTCAACTCCACACACACACACCTTTATTTATAGTGGGTGAAATACAGAGGAAAATAATTTTGTTAATTATTAATAACTTAAATACTAATTGGAAACTTTGTAATGTTAAAAAAACATTTCATTAATATATGCTCAGAGCATTTAATTGGACGGTACAAAAGTAACTGAAATGATAAAGAAACTGCAACATCTAGGATATTACAACGGTTAGGATAATGTCTTCTCTGTCCTCCATCATTCGAGTGCATTGAATGTCGTCCTCCATTGTCTCCCACCAACGCTGTCTTTCAAGAAAAACACCTCCCCTTGTTCTAAGTCTCTTGATAGATCTGATTTGTTCGCCTGGACTCCACTCTCCGTCCAAAAACCTAAGGAGGGTTCTCTTAAGCTGGTCCATGGATTGAATGTTCCAAAACATTACCTGCATGGGAGGTTTGACGGCAGAGAAAATAACGTATCCATTCCTTCGACGATAGTCCGGTTGATAGTCGAAACGCCTCACAGGTGGTGAAGGCTCAGAAGTCCGGTGCGTGCTATCTGGCCTTATTCGAGATCTCATTTTTGCGTGTGTGTACTAATGCACACAGGAAACCCTAATTTATAGAGGGACGGACGCCTTGCCTTAGGTCTGTATCACAATTAGGGTTTCATATACAAGGGAAAAACGTAAACCCTAATTTTGAAGAAAAAAAATTAGGGCCCCACATGGTCCCCACCTGTTTTCTGTCCTTCGCATGCGTCCGAAACGAGTTCTTGTACCCTAGCATGCGCCTGCAATGATTCCTGAAGCGATTCCTGATAGATTCCTGCAACGGTTCCCCCTAAGCAAAGCATGCATGCAACCCTATCTTTTGCATGCATTAGCCTTGTGCAGAATTATTGCTTCATTTCTTGCATGCATTAGCCTTGTGTAAGAGGTGGGGACGAGATTCTTTTGTGGCATGCAATAGTCTTGTCATGTTTGAATCTTGTGCAGAATTATTGCTTCATTTCTCACATTTCTTCTTTCACAATTCTCACATATCAAAATTATGGCATCCACCTCGCAGTACAAAGTTCGTGTTCATATGAACGGTGAGACATACCATTGCGACACAAACGGTTTTCTATTTAGAAACACAAACTCAACACGTTTTGCTCTAAATAGACAATCAGATTTCTCTTATCTAAAAAGGAAAATCGAATCCAAAATAAGAGAACCAGTCTCTCAAATATTTTACCGACAACCCCTTGTTCAACCTAACAACTCAGTCAAGTTTTATCAATCACAGATAACAACTGACGTAGAGGTTCAAAACATGTTCCTCACCCATGAGTATTTTGGTTATGATTATCTGGAACTGTACATAGTGGTTGAACAAAATGCTCCTTCGCAAAATATTCAGTCACAGGTTATTGATCCTGTTGTTGATGACGAACAACAACCCGAACATGTCATTGACGAAGAAACTGATATAGAAGATGTTGTTGATGAGTTGGTGAATCGTGATTCCGAAGATGAAGGTGACGAAGAAGTTCCAGTACCGGATCCAGTACCGGATACACATGCATATTCACCTCCGGCACATTTCACAACGCTTAATTTAGGAGAGGACGAGCCATCGTCCGATATGTTCTACAATCCATATATGAGGTCAAGCGAGGAGTTAAAAGAGGGTGACACGTTTCATTCGAAGGATGATTGTCTACTGGCTATAAAAAATTGGCACTTAGCAAATTGTGTTGATTTTAAAGCCGATCGATCAAATCCAGAGAGAGTCAGTATTGCATGCAAAAACCCGGAGTGTGGATACATGCTGAAGGCATCATTCAAAAAGAAATTTAATGCGTGGGTGATACGTTCGATATCTCAAGCCCACACCTGCGTCACCACTAACATGGCGCAAGATCATCGAAAACTCAGTCATGACATGATATGTCATACCATCATTCCTCTGGTCGAAACTGACCCATCACTGAAGGTGAAGACAATTATTTCTCATTGCGTTTCTGTGTTCAAATACAGACCTTCGTACAGAAAGGCTTGGTTGGCGAAACAGAAAGCAATTGAAAAAGTCTACGGCAACTGGGAGGAATCGTACCAACAACTTCCTCGCTACCTGGCTGCACTGCAATTGTATTCACTTGGGACTGTTACTATATTGGAGACACTGCCGGCACAGTCCCAAGACGGAACCCCTCTCGAAGGTAATGGAATCTTCCATAGACTGTTCTGGGCGTTTCGACCATGCATCATCGGTTTTGGTTTTTGCAAGCCGATTATTCAAATTGATGGAACATGGCTGTATGGGAAATACAAGGGAACTTTGCTGATGGCGGTCGCGCAGGATGGAAACAACAACATTTTTCCAATAGCCTTTGCTCTGGTAGAAGGAGAAACAGCTGCTGCTTGGAGTTTCTTTCTGAAGAATCTCCGAGCTAGAGTTGCTCCACAGCCTAACCTTTGTTTGATTTCGGACAGGCACGCTTCTATTGACAGCGCATACAACAATCCGGCAAATGGTTGGCACAACCCCCCCTCTAAGCATGTCTACTGTATTAGGCATATAGCACAAAATTTTATGAGAGAGATCAAAGATAAATTTTTGAAGAACCACTTGGTGAACGCGGGGTATGCCTTAAACCAACCTGGATTTCAATACTACCGCCGAGAAATAGCGTTGACAAATCCAGATGCAGGGAGGTGGATTGACAGCATTGACAGAGCGAGATGGACTAGGTCATACGACGATGGGGCTAGGTGGGGTCACATGACTACAAATCTTGTGGAATCAATGAACGGGGTTTTCAAAGGCATTCGAAACCTACCTGTAACTGCCTTGGTTAGTGCTACGTATTTTCGGATGGCAACTCTGTTCGCCACAAGAGGTAAGCGGTGGAATTCAGTGTTACAAACACAACAGGTCTACAGCGATGTGTGTATGAAATATATACAACAGGAATCTGCCAAGGGTAACACTCACCGAGTGACCGAGTTCGACCGTCATGGCCACACCTTCAGTGTAAAGGAAACAATTGACCACAACCAGGGACTTCCACGACAACAGTATCGCGTCAATATCCCAGATCGTTGGTGCGACTGTGGCCAATTTCAAGCATATCGCATGCCTTGCTCCCATGTCCTTGCAGTATGTTCACATACTCACTTTGATGCATTATCTTTGGTATCAGAAATTTACAAGGTATCAACGTTGCTCAACGTATACGACAATTACTTTCCGGTGGTAGCAATGGAAGCATATTGGCCTGTGTACGAGGGGGAAACAGTTTGGCATAACGATTTAATGCGTCGGAATAAAAGCGGTCGACCAAACAGCAGGCGTATTAGAACCGAGATGGACGTAACTGAAAAAATGCAGAGGAAGTGTAGTATATGTCGTGAGGTAGGACATAATAGGACCAAATGTCCCAATCGTGGATCTAGCTCCACAACATAGTTTTTAGTTTCGATGATATTTGTAATTTACTTTTTCAATGAAATGAACTTTTTTCATAGATTTTATGGGTTACAACACAAAAAACATTACCAAAAAAATAATGGATTCAGGAGACATATTGAAAGAAATTACCAAATATTACCATGGAAAAAATATTTGGAACCAATAATATTTACAAACATTTAAGAGAAAATATTACCGAAAACATTAATGTTGAAAGAAAAAAATTACCGAAAAAATATTACCATGGAAAAAAAAATTACCGAAAAAATTATATAAAAAAATAATGTTGAAAGAATATTTGAAAAATATAATATAAAAAAAGAAAAAAAAATATGGGGGGGTGTTGTCGCCGGGGGGGTGGCGACAACACCTAAAATTTGCATGTAGGCGCCAGACCCACTGGCGACGACGTTCTGGGCTTAGTGTTGTCGCCACCCCCCCCTGACGACAACGTGGTGCAGGTAGTAAAAAAGTGACATTTGGAGAATTTTTTTAAAAAGTTGGTTATTTCTGAATTTTTTTTTAAAAAACTTGTTATTCAAAAAAAAAATTCCAAAATCCCCAATATAAAATGATAAAACAATACTCACATCCAAATCCAATGGTGGGTAATGAGCGTGTATTTAGAACCGTTAGATCTAGGGTATGTCAACTGAAATCACTCCCTTTTATACTCATAGCGGCGCATAATTCACTTCCTCTGAAAACCCTAGTATCGTAAACGGTGAGGCAGAGCTTGATCAAAGATGGTGCAGCGTCTCACCTACCGCCGGCGTCACAGCTATGCAACAAAATCTAATCAGCACAGGGTTGTGAAGACCCCAGGTAATCTCAACTTTTCGATTATTCGATTCTGAATCTCAGATTTATTCGATTTCGTTTTGTTTTGAATTGAGTTTTGATTTTGTGTTATGGAAATGTAGGTGGTAAGCTTGTTTATCAGACCACGAAGAAGAGGGCTAGTGGACCTAAGTGCCCTGTTACTGGCAAGAGAATTCAAGGAGTATGCGTTTCATTCCTATTTCCACTATTTTTTTTTTTTTGATTTGAAATGTGATTTAATTTGGGTTTTTGTGATTTTATTTGTGTTTCTAAATTGTTGGTTACCATGATTTGGTTCTTTGATGGTTGTGATTTTGGTTATGATAAATTTTCAGTTTGATGTTAGATTTATGTGTGTTACTGAAGCTGTGTGAAATTAAAGAATGTGATTGGTTTGTATTTAGATCAATTTTTTATTTATATGTTAGTTGCAGCAGCATTTTAATCTAATTTGAATAATGCTAACAACTGGCTGATCCCTTATGTTTGATTTGTTTTGCTACATGTTTTTTAAATTTGTAAAGATGGTTATGGATGTTTGGTTAACAACTACTATTATGATGTTGTAGATGTTTTTTTCTTATGTTTTGTAATGACTAACCTATACACAAATCTTTGGCTTTAATTTTATTATGCTTAAAACAAATTGTCATGATAATTGTTTTGAATGATGTTAGATTAATGTGTTACCAGAGTTGTGTGAAATGAAAGAAATGGGGGAATAGTTTGTTAAGGCATCACTTGGAAGCCCTGAAATTTTCTGGCTCTGTTAGTTATATTATTGAATAGTGCATTTTATAAATTAGATTGTCTGTATTGATCATTTTGTTTCTGTATTTAGCTGCATCAGCATGGTTTTCTAACTTAAATAATGCTTACGACCGATTGCTCCCTTGAGTTTGAATTTTCTCGCTACCTACCTACCTCTCAGTCTTCTAAATGTAGTAATGAATGTTTGGTTAAGTACTTTTTTCTGCTTATGATGTTAATGATGTTTAATTCAAATCCTAAATAATGACTTAGCTATACCCAAAATTTTGGCTATGAATGTGAACTTTATTAAGAGATCTGTTGAAGAAGTCAATTGTATTAATTGTACTTGTATTATCTATAAATAGAAACTGGGTCAAATTGTGAAATGTATTTCTAGTTCTAGTTTAGTTTATGAAATAATAAATTGTAATATGTCGTCTTTATCCAAATATATGCCTTGAATTCTTTACCCTTTACCGTATGAAGATCTGAAGTTTGCATAACTGTGTATAGTTTATACTATGTTATTCAACGCATGCAGTTTGAAAATTTCACTTGATAGTTTATTATTGGCTATTATTTGGAATGTTGTTGAGCATTCATTATAGAATAATTAGAAATGTTGAACAGTCTATGGTTCATTTGTATGCGCAGCATAGAGTAAATATACAATATTTTATGTTTAATTGTAGTTACTATTATGTATGTTTTTCCTCAATGATTTGTTTTTGTATTATTTGTGGTTTAATATGCTTTTTGATTTGTATTAGCGTATGATTATTTGAATTTCCAAATTTATTATAGTCTATGCTATGACATTTGCAGATTCCACACTTGAGACCCACCGAGTACAAGAGATCAAGGTTGTCTAGGAACCGTAGGACTGTGAACCGTGCATACGGTGGAGTATTGTCGGGAGGTGCTGTTAGGGAAAGGTTTGTGTGCTATTTTTTAATAATCTGTTATAGATTTTGCAATTATATGTTTTGTTAAATCATGTGTTATCTAATAAAATCTGTGTATGCTCTATAGGATCATTAGAGCTTTCTTGGTTGAAGAACAAAAAATTGTGAAGAAGGTTCTTAAAATTCAAAAGACAAAAGAAAAGCAGGCTTCAAAGGCATGATTTTGGACCATGAGTTAACAATCTTTTTGGAGGAATCTTAGTTGTGTGATTATAGTAAATCACATTTTATTAGTTTTTCCCATGTTACTTGTGTTTTGCTTCTTTGAACTCATTACTGAGCAATTGTTAAAACATTGTCAACTATTCCCTTGTGATACAATTTTGTTTGTCTTGTTTTGTATGGTTTATTGGTTTCTTATATCCTATATGATAGTATCTTTAGCCTCAATGCATTTTCGGTAATTTCGGAAGTTTTACCATACTTACGAATTATAGCTAGTGTGTAAAATCTTTTAGCAGTCAAAGGAAAAGATAAGAATACTCTCACATACTTATTCTAAGACTTTGCCTACGTGTTAAATTCATGTGGCAACTATTATTTGGATAACATTCGGAGATGAACACGTAACAGTTCCTCGTAAGTAGTGCAAAAATCGTTTTGTTGATTTTTGTGGTTTGTCCATGTGTCAATGATATAGAAGTACTGCCTTCTTTATCATAGGGCATGTTCATTCGGTTTTAGGCCCCATGAACATCTATCAAAAGATGGAATTCAATGGCTTATTATGCCTGGTCTCTTTTCTTTAGTTATTAATTTTAGCCTTTTCAAAAAAAATTAAGTTTTTCGTGGTGTTATTATATAAACAAAGATGTTGAAAGACAGTTTTGGATCTTATTTTTTGGTGTTGGAGTTTTGAGGCATTCCTTATACCTGTGTTTCACTTTAATGTAGTAGTTTCTTTGTCTCTTTAATTAAAGAAATTCAAGTTTTTTAAAGAAGTTTAAGTTTTTTATGGCCGCTACCTAAAAAATTATGACTAGAGCTTTTAAAATGGGTCTGATCCACCGGGTCGGTTCATAAGCCCAACAATTTAGCGCGAATTGGACCGTAAAATAACTTTAAAAAATACGACCCTATTTGATTTTATCTGATCAGATGGATCTTTGTGGCCTGCGACAAACTTGATTTTGTGAACTGGGGGTGTACCTGCAAGGTACTACGATGTCAAAGTGAGAAGAGAGAGCAACCAGAGTGCAAGTACAAGGTAAAGGAGAGAATGAATGATGTTACCTGATCCTCTAATGAAATACGGTATTTATAACCGTCAGCGGTGGCCTAAGGTTTCCTAATTGGGCCGAATCTGTGAGAGGTCCACGTGCTAGGAAACTGGCAAAACTCCTACGTGATAGGGCTGAGTCAGCAGGAGTCTCAGGTTCTGGATTAGTGGAGCGTAGGATTCGAAGCAATCTGCCCGAATCCCTCGCTATTGGGTTTGACCATGTGAACATACGTGAGATTGACGGTTACAACGACTATTACATGCGCGTTATTGGGCCATGGTCGGATTTTGTGCCTGTTCGGCCATGACCACAGGGTTGGGCCCGTTCGGCCATAACCTAGATGTTGGGCCTGCTCGGCCCAGACCGGAACAGGAGCCCCGCAAGTCTTTGTTTCTAAGAGAAGCAATGACTTAAAGCTGTTCGGAATCGTGGTCGGCACGAGTGTCATGCCCACTTCTTTTGCTCGCGGAGAGCCACAGAAGCGTTCCTCCTCGGGATTCTTTGAGGAACCTGCACCCGAAGAGGTGGATCGTTTCGTATTCTTTTACGCGTTTGGGAACTTGAAAAGATAGAAACGAGGGAATGTCAGGTCATTTATAACGCGTTGCAAGTGATTGTGGCACCGTCATGACCTAGGGGAGTTTAACAGCCTAGGCAATAATGGCGCTGACGGCTCCTCTTTTCCACTTTCCCGTAGTATCACATTATAAGTAGGGGAAAAGGAAATCATTTGAACATTTCGCTGAGTGTTTCCTTCTCTGTCGCTCTGTGGTCACGAAAGGAAGCTCATCGTCACTACAAATTTCCGACCTTCATCTTCCAGCAAGAATCTCCCGACCTTCATCTTCAACAAGTAAGTATTCTCTTCTTAGTCTTGTTAGTGGGTTTTTATGTTTGAATGGGGAAGGTTCGATAGAACCAGGTTGTTAGCGATGACAATTTATGAAGTTTCCTTGTGGGGAATTGCACGAACTCCCTGAGCAAAGTATGAACATTTCGAGGAAGTGACAGAGTTTTAAGTGACCCTGGATGAATGAGACGAGGAGCCTTACGGGATGAGGCTGCGAATAGAGCAAGCATATTTTCCCTTTGTTAGTATGATTTAGCCGAGCAAGATATAGGTAAAGTGAAAACGTGAGAGATGTCCTCGGGAGAGTTTATGTCGGTGTAGGGTAGCTCGCCGACCATCTATCCTCGCCCTTTCACTTGATTTGCGGTGGAAGGGTGGATTTGATTATAGTCGAATTACTGTTTCCTCTGCTTTTCAGGTAAAATGCCCGAGGAAAACCCTGATGTCCACATAGTAGATGTGAAAGATGATCCCGAGGAGAATGGCATTCCTACCGTTCAAGTCGTTCCGTCGAGGAGGCCTGAGGATTGGGTGGCTTATGACGCGCTAACTCTGGTCTCGCGGTTTGCCAACCATCCCCGAGAAGCTTTTAACGTTGTTGAAGATCTCGAGCCGGGGGCCGAAATTTCTTGGAAGGCTTGCCCGCCGAAAGTTTATCATCGCGTTTGTTCGACTTTCCCTAAGAAGCGTTTTGCGATGTATGAATTCGCTTTTAAAGAAGTGGGGATGCGACTGCCCGTCACGGCCTTGTAGAGAAATGTTTTCAATTGGTTGCAGCTGGCACCTTCCCAACTCGATCCCAATGCTATAGCCTTTCTTCGGGCGTTCGAGCTTGTCTGCCAATATTTAGAGGTCGTGCTGAGCATAGGGCTGTTCTTTCGTGTCTCTTCCATTTACAAAGGAAGAGTGAGTTCGACATGAGATACGCTTGGGTTTCCTTTAAGAAACCGAGGAAACTGTTTCACATTTACTCTGACTCTGTGAAACACTTCAAAGATATATATTACGTGATAAAGCCTCTTACCTCTACTGCGGACGCAACCTTGTTCGATACCGTAGAGTATCAGGAAGGGGGAGAGGAAAAGTGGTTTGGCTTGTAAATTCCCTTTGGAATGGAAGTACGAACATTTTGAGTGTGGAACGAATAATATATATATATATATATATATATATATATATATAGAGAGAGAGAGAGAGAGAGAGAGACAAGGACCTGGACGACCATGACCGAGCGGCGTATTAGAAGCTCTTTAAGTTTGTTAGCAGCTTTCGGCTGGCGAGATGCACAACCCCTGATGGGAACCAGATTTATGACGACCAGGGTGAGCTCGTCGTGGTCGCTCGACATATAAATACTAAGGCTCTCCTCGAGTGTAAAACTTACGGGGAGGCAATGATACTGTTAGGTAAACCGTGTTCGTGTGTCTTGTAAGTTTTTCCTTATGCTTGTTCTGACTTCATTTTGCTGGTTTGTAGGTAAAATGGCAGATTTGCACGAGAAGATGGTTAAGATGCGTGCGGCTAAAGGCTCTAAGAGTGCTACAAAGAAAACCCGAGTTCAGCAGCTGAAAGTTGTTGGCGGCAGGAGTGAGAGGCTTTATCACATAGTATCTGGCCTTAAAGTGTTTTACGGAGTCGTTGTAGATCTGGAACAATTTCCTCGACTGTTTGAAGGAAACCCAAGCATATCTCCCACCGGCCTCGCTTTTCCTCTGTAAATGAAAAACTCGGAAGAATAGCCCTATGCTCGGTATGACCTCGAGGTACTGGCAGACAAGCTCGAACACCCGAAGAAAGGCTAGGGCATTGGGATGGAGTTGAGAAGGTGCCAGCTGCAGTCAATTGAAAACGTTTGTCTGCAAAGCCGTGAAGGGAAGTCGCATCCACACTTCTTTAAAAGCGAATTCATACATCGAGAAGCGATTCCAAGGAAAAGCCGAGTAAATTTGATGATAAATCTTGGGCGGGCAAGCTTTTAATGAACTTTCCGCGCCTGACTCTAGATCCTCAACGACATTAAAAGCCTCCGGAGGATGCGTAGCGAATCGCGAAACTACAGTTAACGCATTAGTAGTCACCCAGTCCTCGGGTCTCCTCGGCGGAACGACCTGCACGGTAGGGACACCGTGCTCCTCGGGATTGTCTCTCACGTCGACTAGATCGATATCAGGATTCTCCTCGGTTATTTTACCTGAAAAGCATAGGAAACAGTGAATTTGATTGTAATCAAATCCACCCTTCCACCGCAAATCAAGTGAAAGGGCGAGGATAGACGATCGACACACTACCCTACTCTTTGCTACAGGCAGTTCCTCCCACAGGAGTTAACGTCCCATCACTCACACGACGGCGTAAATCCTCCCGGGGACACCTCTCACGTTTTCGTTTTACACATACGCTGCCCGACGAAATCATGCAAAGAAGAACAAAATTTGCCCGTCTCACTCTTAGCCTCATCCAGAAGGCTCCTCATCTCACTCATCTAAAGTCCCTTAAAACACCCATCACATCTTCGACGTGTTCATGGGATGCTCGGGGAATTCAAGCAATTCCCATACGCTCAAACAAGGAAAACTCATAGCATATCACTTCTACAAGCCTATTCTAACCTAACGCTCGCCATTCAAACATAAAAATCCAGAATACTAGCAATCTGTAACAAGATTAAAAAGAAAGTACTTACTTGCTGGAGGATGAAGGTCGGGAAGATTGTTGTGATGAGGAGCTTCTTGTTCTTGATAACAGAGCAGCAGAGAAGGAAACACTTAGCGAAATGTTCAAATGATTTCCTTCTCCCCTTCTTATAGCATTGCGTTACGGGGAAGTGGAAAGGGGAGCCGTCACTTCCATGACTACCTAGGCTGTTAGACTCCCCTAGGCAATGATGGCGCCGCAATTGCCCTCCACACGTCATAAATAGCCCGACATTCCACCTGCTAAATTTCAATCGTTTCATATTTCCCAAGCGCGTGAAGGTAAATGAAACGGCCCACCTCCTCGGCTTAGTCTCCTTGCGAAATCTCAAGTAGAAACGCTCACACGACCCTAAGCGGGTAATGACCACGAGCACGACGCGTACGACGACCACGATTCCGAATAACTTAAAGTCATTGCTCCACTTAGAAGCAAAGAATTGGAGGGCTCCTATTCTGGTCTGGGCCGAGCAGGCCCAACACTTAAGTTATGGCCGAACAGGCCCAGTCCTTTAGCGTGGCCGAACAGGCCCATCTATGTTCCAGGCTCAATAAGCCCACGCACTAGCCGTTGAGAACATCAATCCCACGTGCGTACCAAAGAGCACGTGGTCAAACCCACTAGCGAGGAATTCGAGAAGCTCGCTCTGAACCCTACGCTCCACCTATCCAGAATATGAGTCAATTGCTGACTCAGCCTTACCTCATGGAATTCTGGCAGTTTCCTAGCACGTGGGCCTCGAATGGATTTGGCCTAATTAGGAAATCTTGGTCCAGTGTCGGGGGCTATAAATACCCTATTTCACTAGAGGGTTAGGTATTCATTATTCACTCTAACCTATCTCCTATGTACTTGCTCTCCTTGCTCTAGAACTTACTTTGGCATCAGAGTATCTTGCAGGTACACCCCCAGTTCACAGAAGTCCACCACGTTGTCGACCTTGACGATTCTTCTGATCAGGTACGATCAGGTATTCTTAATTATTTGAACTTTATTTTAATTGCTATGTTCTATTATTTTACTATTGGTTTGAATTATTTTATCTTATTTTATTATAATTCTTTAATTTGTTTAAATTATTCTTACTGAAAGGTTGAAATAAAGTGAACAACTATGTACTATCATATTGTTGTATTAATTTTGAAATTGATTTTTGAAATATTTATTTTATTAAGATGTGAATAAATGATTATGTGTGACATATCTATGAAAAACTAGTTTCATATTATTAGTTTATTTAATAAATGATTCGACCATAAATTTAATCTGTTGAACCAATTAACCTTTAAACCGAAAATTTCACCTGTTCGATCTCCAATTCGATTTTTAAAACATTGAATTAAATTATACTATATTTTCTCTATTATAATACAACAAAATATTATAATATTAGTTTATTAATTATATTTTTTAATTTTTTGAACATAATTAAAATTTTATATAAATAAAGAGAAATAGAAGACGCACAATCAATGCGTCTTCTATGCGTGAGGGTGTGTTAAGAGTTCAGTTATCGGGCCACACCCTCACACATAGCAGGTTTAAAAATCGAAGAGTCCAATGAATACGCATAGCAGGTTTAAAAATCGAAGAGTCCAGTTCTATGTATAATGAATTACTTTCTATGCGTATCCATTAAACTCGAAAACAAATAAACACTAATTTTTTTAAGGGAAACAAAAACTAATTTAAATAGCGGCGGGTCTCTAGTTTATAATTTAAATTCCAGCCATTAAATTATATTTTTGCTAGTGGTTACATGGGCAATAAATATGATTAGTGTATCCTCCAAATCCAACGAAGAAGAAGAAGAGAAGGTTCTCTATGTGCTACACTCTTCAACCAAATTCTTTCAATATTCTTGCCACCGCCTGCATTCTCACTGCCGCCACCGCCGCCGCAGGTTAGTTACCTTTTCCCCCTTTTACATCTCACCAGTCTCCATATTGTTTCCATGTCACCGAAATTCTTCAATTATATTAGTTTAACTAGTAACAAACCCGTGCTCATTTATTTTAAATAAAAATGTTAAAGAAGAAAAAAAATAGATAAATAATTGATTTTTTCCCGTATACCATTTTTGGATTAAAAATATTTAATCAAAAATACTATTTCTTGTATATAAAAATATTTAAATCAATAATAGATTTTTTCCCGTATACAGACTTTATTTTTGTTTAGGTATCATTTGCAAAAATATTTGGATCAATAGTAAATTTCATATATAAAAATATTTAGATCAATAATAAATTTTTTCCCGTAAACCATTTTAAAATAAAAAATATCTGGGTCATAAATACCATTTTTCGTAAATAATAGATTGTTTTTCGTATACAAACATTATTTTTGTTTAGGTATTATTTACAAAAATATTTGGATGAATATTAAATTTTCGTATATTAAAATATTTAGATCAATAATATATTTTTTCCCGTATACCATTTTTTGATCAAAAATATTTGATCATAAATACAATTTCTCGTATATAAAAATATTTAGGTCAATAATAGATTTATTTCCCATATACATAATTCATTTTTGTTTAGGTATCATTTACAAAAACAAGGGTATTTTGGACTTTTCCACAACTATTAATTTTCTTATTATATAGATTGATAGATTTTTTTGGAAGAAAGAAGTGAGGAAGTGATGAAAGAGAAAAAAAATAGAGAATAAAGAGAGATTTGATAAGTTTGATAAAATATAAGAGTTGTATTATTTTAATAATAAATTTAAGAACTTTATGGTACAAAGACCAAAAAACCACAATTTTAATGTGGTGGCAAAAAATCAAATAAGGGTATTTTTGACTTTTCCACAACCATTAATTTTCTTATATTATAGATTTGCTCCATAAAAGATAGTGAAATTGTTATAAGCTGTTCTTAATTTTGACCTAAGGGTAGAGATTTACAGGGATATGAAAACAACTAGTGTAGTATAGTACTAGTAACTCTATCCAATCCAATAGTTACTTGATCATTGCCAGATAACAAGCCTAAAAATGTTACTTATCCAAAACTTGATACACATGATCAAGAATATATTTTTATCCAAAACTTGATAAACATGATCAAGAATATATTTTTAGACAAAAACATTTATTGAAGTTATAGATAAGTAAAAGGGCACTTGTTTTTTCTGAACAAGTATAAAAACTCTTATAAACAGTTAAGAGTCTCACTTTGGACTAAGGTAGTCAAGCACGAGATCTTAAGTAGGATCGGATAATTTGTGAAAGATCGCAAAACTAGAATCATAGCATGACAATTTCGCTGAAGGGCAAAATGGTAATTTGACATATATATGCACACACAAAAAATATGAAAAATTCTAATACATGAACAAAATAACATAAAAATCACAAAATTCAACCAATTTAATTAATAACTCACACTATGCCAAAATTGATATTTTGTATCACCTAATTTAATAGCACTTTTAAATAAAGTGCTATTAAAAAAGAAACAAACACATCTATAATAGCACTTTAATCTCGGGCGCTATTATAAGATATTGTGAACCTGATTTTGATAGCACTTCGTAAAAAAACGCTATTATTAAACTTCACTAAGATAGCACTTTATTAAAAGCGCTATTAATATTCTTCACTATGTTAGCACTTTTTTAAAAACGCTATTAATATTGTTCACTATGTTAGCACTTTTTAAAAAACGCTATTAATTTTTTTTCACTAATCTTCACTAACATTGCGCTTTATTAAAAATGCTATTATTAGACTACCGTATGTTAGCGTTTGCAGAAAGCGCTATTTAATTATAAAATATATAATACAAAATAAAATTTATTATAAAAATAAAATTCTTTTTGGGGGATAATTTTGGTTTTCGTGGACAAACTTTTCACGAACACATAACCCTCTTCTTCCTCTGATTCATCGATAATCCTCTTCTTCCTCCGATTCAACGATTCAGTCAATTTTCTTCTACCTCAGTCCTCTTCTTCCTCCGATTGATGCACTGTTCGCCTCCGATTTCCACTCGAATAGAAAGAACGAAGAAAACTCAATCTCCGTCGGACTCAGCCTTCCTCAGCTCACCACCGTCATCTTTCTGTTCATTTGTATTTTGTAATATTTCTTCTCTCAGACTATTGCTTTATGTTGTAAATTGTAAAATTAGGGTTTTCATTGATTGTGTATGAATTTGACTATGATTTCACAGAAGCAAAAGTCGGCATTGAGGGTTTATAAGAATAAGAAATACTTGCCTTTGGATTTGCGTCCTAAGAAGATAAGAGCTATTAGAAGACGTCTCACCAATAATCAGGTACTTTTTTTAGCTTTCTGCGGTGTTTCTGTTTTTATTTTGTCTAGTAAGTGTTTCTTTCTATCAAGAGAATCTGCCAATGAAATTATGCTGAGTGGAAGGGTGGTTCGTACTGTGCGGGGTGTGCTGGATATTGTTGTTGGGAGTGGGTTGGAGAAATGCGATGGTGAATGCAGGGTAATGGTTTGAAGGAGGATGTGAGCAGTTTGTTTTTCTTTCGGTTTACGGCGGCGGAAGCGTTCAGAAGGTGGAGCGAATGTTGGGTATATGTGAGGTTGGCTGAGTGAGTGTTTTGGTTGTTTCACGCAGGTGGGATGTAAGACGGAGGGACAAGTGGAAATTGATTTATGGCACAAAGTAATGTGAGGAAAATGGAAACAGTTGAATGAGAATGGAGGGAACGACGTACAAGGCGGAGAAAATGTTGGTCATTGTGAGTGGAACGTGAGTATGCTGTTTGTGTGAGATTGTAGGTAGAGATTTTGTGAAGGGTGGAGTTTGGTTCAATTGAGAGAAAATAGAAATGGAAAGGAAATGGATAGGTGGCGTCGTGGTTGTTGGAACTGGTGGGTTAGCTTCGTGAATGGGGTTTTGGATGATGGTGTGGCAGAAGTGAGGCTGACAGAGTTTGAAAGTGCAGTAGCATGAGCGAATGGTTGGTGATTGTGAGCTGAAGGGTGTTGGTACTGGTTGCATATAAATATAGCTCATGGGGTTTTAAGAGTCTAAGGTGTCCTCACATCCTGCATAAAACAAAAAGCATGGCTTACCTGTGGGGATGCACCAAATGGAATGTGTTGGGAGCCAACAGTGAAGTACAATTCTTTCCCAAGCTATATAACATAGAAAGAACTGAATTAGACACTGAATGAAAACTACTTTTTTGAAATAGTTTTGTAATTGATTTCATTTTGTTCACTTTGATTTTTGCTTTATTTAAATGTTTTTGAACTTTTGTTTTAGCATTTGGATTTGATTGGATTGGATTGAATCGTATTGAACTTCAAATGATTTCCTCATTGGAAATCATTTTTTGCACCTGTATTATACTATGTGATTCACCTGCAATTTGGTCCTCTCATATGGGTACAATTGAAAATTGATTTGCATTAGAAGTTTTTGAATTCGTTCGGTTAAGAACCGTTTTCTAGTTTTATAGATGATTTGATTTTTCTTCATTTTGTAACTTTAATTTTTGCTCTACTTTCGTCTCTTTGTACTTGAATTGTTTTAGCATTCGAATGTCATTGAATTGAACTTCAAATGATTGGAAATTGTTTATTGTTCGTATTATTCTATGTGATTCACCTTCAACCCGGTCTTCTTAGGTTGTTACAATTGAAAAATATACTGCCGACATTTTTGCATTCGTTTGGTTCAGAATGATGTTTAAATTTTGTAACTGATTGGATTTTTTTTTCATTTTGTTAGCTTTATTTTTTGCTCTGCTTTGGTCTCTTTGTAATTGTTTTATCATTCGAATGTCATTGAATTGAACTTCAAATGACGAAAATTGTTGTTTGTATTTGTATTACATGATGTAATTCACTTTTAAGTTGACACTACTAGGATGATAACAGTTGAAAATTCACATGCTTTGAATATTTTGGCATTCATTGTTTGGATCAGAATTATGCTCTGAGGACTTTGTTGAATTCAATTTTTGCTATACTTTAATATCTTCATCTTCAATTGTTTTACCAATCGTATTTCACTGAATCATATTTAGCTTTAAATGTCACAAATCGTTGTTTGTAGTTGTGTTACTTGATGCAATTCATCTGCAATTTGGTCTTAGTTGATGGTTACAATTGAAAATTGCAATAGTCCCGTTCGGATTCTTGTCATGTAACTGTTTTGGTTCTCTTCATTTTGTCAACTTCAATATTTTGGTTTTTTTAATTTTTTTAATCTGGTTTGGATTAGCATTAGTCTCTAGCTGAATCACACTAAAAACAATTTGTATTCATATTATTCAATGCAATTCGTCTGTAACATAGGGTATACTTTAACTGTTAGCATCAAAATTTGGTTTGCTCTGAATATTTTGGATCATAGTTGTTCAGTTTGTGCTTTGTCATTGCTTCAGTTCATGTTCATGTCATCTCTGTTTTTTGCTATATATATTTAAACATGAAAAGCTTTGACTATCCTTTTTGACTAAACCATGTTGAGCTTTGATTTAAAAAAATGACTAATTTGTGTTCTTAATATTCTGATTCAAAACACTGTATTGCGGATTGATTCTCTATTTCTCTGCTAATACAAATGTAAAGACTCTTAATTTTTTATTAACTGCTTTTGTAATGTAATGCTAATTAGACCAAATGCAAAGAATGATAAAAATGAAGGAATGATTATCTTATTAGAAGTTGAGTAATTTTTCTTTTCTTTAATCTAATTGCATATGTTGAGACTGAATTCATTGATGGTCGGTCTTATGGAGACATATCCTTCACTGCAGTACTTGGATGGCTATCCTAGTGTATGAGTGCATATATATAATAAATGTGATTATGAATGTATGAGTTTTCCTGAAGACTTTACTTTTAAATTTTTTATTCTCCTTGAATGTAGGTGGAGGTTGTGTTTCGTGGAATTGAAAAATCAAAGCTTGAATGCATTATTCATTTGTAGTTGGAATACCATTTGCTACCTCTTTCCTAAATCATAAGTAAAGGTAATGAATGTTCCAATGATACAATAAAAGACCAATTATTTAGAAATAGATAAAAAGTGTAAATGAGACCCTTTTAATCATACTCATATTTCTATAATAATTCTATGGCCACATACGTTGATTATGTCTTTCTACTTTGTAGATACATGTAGGACAATGTATAGCTTAATATGGAGATGCATATTGCTTTAAAGTCTTGAAGGAACAGCATTGTTGTTGTTTGATTGTTCTATACCTCCACCTCTAGAGATGGCCGGAAGAAGAGGATTGACAGGGACTATTCTCTTTTTGTTTTGGGATTTAGATTAAAGTACTCTTAGATGGAATGCATGCATCTACAAAAAAAAATTTAAGTACACTAAATACCCTCTATATGTTATGATATTTGTAAACAAGAAGATTTGGTTTAAAATGTTATTTGGTATTGATGGATCATAATATATATGTAATGAGTAACTTAAAGTGTTATTTAGTATTGAACTAAATGTAGCTTTTTGATATTTGCACATCAATAGAATGATATTATGTATAGCAAAAAAAGAAGAAGAAGTGTACCATATATTAGCGCTTTCTTTGAAAGTGCTATCAAACATGAGTCATTTATTAGCACTTTCTTTGAAAGTGCTATCAAACATGAGTCATATATTAGCGCTTTCTTTAAAAGTGCTATCAAACATGAATCATATATTAGCGCTTTGTTTGAAAACGCTATCAAACATGTGCCCTTTAATAGCACTTAATTTGAAAGTGCTGTCAAAATCAAATCAAAACACACACAAAATGCATTCTTCAATAGCGCTTTAGAAAAAATGCTATTATAAACAGGTACTTTAATAGCGTTTTTAAAGTGCTATTAAACAAAAACCGTTTACAATAGCGGCGCGGTTAATAGCACTTTTAAGCGCTATCAAAAACAAAAAAAAGTGCTATTAAATAGCTTATTTGGCGTAGTGTCATAACCAACATTCTATAATTTAGCAAGTTTATAAGACTTTGTTCATACCATCATTCTATAATTTAGCAAGTTTATAAGACTTTGTTCATACCATCATTCTATAATTTAGCAAGTTTATAAGACTTTATTCAAAATAAGTAGCTCAAAAAACATAAATATAACAAACAAATCTAATATCTAAGATATTATATATTTCCATATCATGATAGTCATATAGACAACTTGAGCACGTAAGATCGTAAGATCTTAAGACCCAACACTCGATCTTGACCATAAAGTGTAAGAAAACGTTTTTTCTCGGATCGTAGCAATAAAAGGCAACTTTTGCACGTAAGATCGTAAGATCTTAAGACCCAGTACTCGATCTTGACTACACTACTTCAGAAAATATATGGCTTGAACATGTCTCTATAAGTGGAGGCAATCCTCACCCTACAAGCCATATTTGTAGGGTTGAGTTAGGCCTAACCATATTTCTTAACATGATATCGAAGTCCCGTTTAAGATGTGGTGGACCATATGCTATCAGGTTTCTGCTATTGGGTCACCTACCATTTATTTCCACGCTCCAGTTGTCTAGTTCTGAGCGTGAGTGTGTGTGTTAAGAGTTCTACATCGGACAATATATGGTTTGAACATGTCTTTAAAAGTGGAGGCAATTCTCACCTTACAAGTTGGTTTTGTAGGGTTGAATTGGACCCAACCACATTTCTTATCATAAACAAATGCAAGAAAATTTGAAATAGAAAACAGAGGAAATCACTCATTCGTTAATCTTTTAATGGTATATTTACACACTATAAAACACTATCAATGTTCACGAGCTCGTATTCACTCATCTATCTCCTTGTGTGACAATTTTCTTTTCCTTCTGTTGCAACATCAGGATAGGATTTATAGTTTGAACATCTGCCATGTTTGATTTTTGTTCCCATACATGAAGTCTCATCCATTTCATATATTCACCTTTATTTGTTAGTGAAATCTCAGCATGGTTCCATCCATTCTTAATACATAGTTTTCCAGTCATATCAAGGTTAGCTTTGAGCCGCAGTTCCAGCAGAATTATATGATTTAAATTTGTATCAAATGCATTAGCTTTAGACCACCTAACATGGAGAAAGTTTGTGAGCCGTTGACAGCCATTAATGATCAGGTCAAACTCATACTTAAGACGATGTTTCGAAAAAAAACAACCACCTGAAACTACCATAGTACTAAGAGCCATCTGTGGCAATTTGTTTCGGAACTTGAA
This sequence comes from Vicia villosa, assembly GCF_029867415.1. Lineage (NCBI taxonomy): Eukaryota > Viridiplantae > Streptophyta > Magnoliopsida > Fabales > Fabaceae > Vicia > Vicia villosa. Next base: position 92,330,778 of record NC_081181.1, on the reverse strand, counting down.
GGACAGGGACGGTTCCATTCTATATCGATGGAACCAACTTGGGATAGTTGATCCTGGAAAACAGATATATTTGGCCCCGGAAATGTGTAGTATCTGCCAATCAAGTACAGTTAAAAAATTTGAATTAAACCTATTGGCACTATCAAATGAATTTAATTTAATTTCTTAAAAGAGAATTTTTTGATGAAATTAAAGATATGATACCTGATTCAGTAACATTTCCTTGGATTTGGAAGTCAATGATGTACAATTTATTGCACTAAGATGTTTTATGTTTGGTGGCAGGCCTCTGATTTCTCGAAGTTCTGTACAGTTATTCAAAGTAAGTTCCTTCAAAGAGTGACATGCATTGATGCATGATGGAAGGATTGTGATACTGCTGTAATCAAGGGATAAATTTGTGACATGGTGAAAGCAAGGAAGAAGTGTAACGAGAAATTCTTCTGTTAGATGGCAAAAGCTGAAGTCAACAACACTTTTCATATCTGAAGACGTTGTTTCCCGCCGTTGATCTTTGCCCTTCTTAATTCGGGCAAGCCTCTTACAACTATAAACCTCCAAAGTCTTCAGTTTTGGCAACATAAAAATACTATTTGGTAATTCAAGTAGCTCGTTGCATCTATCTATAGAAAGGTTTGCAAGCCCCACAAGAAGTCCAATGGAGTAGGGCAATTCACTTATGCCGGTATCACTTAAGCCAAGATATGTTATGTTGACCATCTTACCTAAAGTTTCTGGAAAAATCTTGATACTTGTACAATTCCTAAGGGACATGGTTTTAAGAGAGGGTAAGTTGATGCCTTGAGGAAGAACACTGAGACTGGTGCAACGATTAAGATTCAAATCTTCAAGTTTTTCAAGGAACCCAACGGAATCGTGAACTTGAACTAAATTCTTGCAGGAATCGAGATGCAGTTTCTTCAAATTCGGAGCTCCTGACATGTCAGGTACTTGCTTTAATGATTGGCATCCACTTAACTTCATTTCCCTTAAAGATTTGAATTTCTGAAAAATACATAGAAATTACAATAACCGTTTATCAATAACTAAATGAATTTTAAAGCTAGTCTTAGTATTCAATACCAAATAAATATCAACATAGTTAGGAACTGTCTATACTCACCATGATCACTTGATTTTCAAAAGTAATAGAACTCAAAGACAAGTCAAGTATGACAAGTTTCTTCGGATCAAAGTGAACCGGCAATGATGGTTCAGGATAATCACACCATTTTAGCACTCTTAAACTTTTTGGGAGATGATTAGGTCCTCTGGAAAAGTGAGCTTTTTCTATCACCAATACTTTAAGGTTTTCCATCTTCTTCAATGCATTTCCATCCCATTGTACTTTTTTATCTTTGAGTAGGTGTAGCATAATGATCTCAGTTTTATCAGATCCCTTCAAACGAAAATGCATTAAATAAGATAAACCTCTAGACTAGAAAGCATACAATCTTAGCATACAAAAATATTGTCACAGTTGAGAGTCTCTAATTAGAATAGAGGGTTAAGAATCATGTGGCCTTTCTCACAAAAAAGAAACAAAATTAAGGATCCTAGAGACAATAGACCCTTCTTTTACCTTGTTCTCTTTGAAGACATGAAGAATATCTTTGGAGAACCATAATCTACTGCGTTCACCCGGCTTTGAGGGTGCTTCCAGCCTCACAATTTCTCTGCCCATATCTTCAATCATGTCATGCATCCTGACACGATAATCATCAACTTTTACCAGAATCTTATCAATCAACACCTGAATAGCGTAGTTAGGGTCAAAGCCACGACCACTAGATAGTATGTTCATGACATCACTTAATTTGCTTCCTTTGAAGAAGCAAGCGATGTCTAAAAATACTTCCTTCTCAAATTCTTTTAAGCCATCGTAGCTTACTCTTAAGATTTCTTGAATATTTTCATGAGGAATTTTTTCGTAAGTATCTAAAGCAGATTTCCACTCCAAATTTGTTTTACCATACAAGTCAGAGCCTATTATTTCAACAGCCAATGGAAGGCCCTTAGTATAAAGTACTACTCTCTTTGAAATGTCCACATATCTTGGATCAATTTCCTGTGTTTTGAAAGCATTCCAACCAAACAACTGAAGGGCTTCTTTACGATTCAATCCTTCTACTTCGTAGACTTTTTCAACACCATAAGCATTTAGTAGATGCTTATCTCTTGTCGTGATAATAACTCTGCTGCCAGAACCAAACCAATCAAGTCCACCCGCAAGTGCATTTAGTTGCTCCAAACTGTCAACATCATCCAAAATCAATAGAGTTTTTTTCCCACGAAGCCTACTTTTGATGATAGAAATTCCTTTATTTAAACTGCACAACTTAACATCTTTCTCCCCAGCTAATTCAAGAAGAAGCATCTCCTGTAGTTGTACCAACCCACGCTTCACTGAATTTTCTCTAATATCACCAAGAAAACAAAGACTATCAAATTGATCTGCAATGTAATTGTATACAGCACATGCAAGTGTTGTTTTACCCATTCCACCCATTCCGTAAACTCCCACCATGTGAATCCCCTCTTTTGATTCAATCTCTAGAAGCGAGTTCACTTTTTGCACCCGAGATTCTAACCCAACAGGGTATTTAGCAACATGTAACGGCTTACGGTTAATCTTTTCAGAGACCTCTTGAATGATCTTCTCAATGAACTTATATTCGTACCTGTCAATTGCCAAATTTTAGTCTTCTAAAGATTTATCTATAGTAAATGTGGAATAATCAATACACAATCAAATGATTCTGTTTCAACAAACTGTTAACTGCAAAAAAAAAGAAGGTGGTACTGCCATAGGGGCTCAAAGAGGTAATTACTTACATGCTCTAAACACTAGTAAGAAAAAAACAAAGTCATGGACTATTGACTCAAGGGCTTCCGGTCACATGATTGGAGATTTTACTTTGTTTAGTAGCTATTCTTCATGTCCCTATAACTATAATGTTCATATAGCTGATGGTACACGTTCTAAGGTCATGGGTGAATGATCAATTATCATTTCACTAAATATTACACTTGACTCGATTTTGTATGTGCCTAAACTTGATGGTAATAGATTACAACTAGGTAGATATTGGTTTTGTTGTAAGCATGAATAGTTGTTAGTTATATGTCAAACCCAACTGAAACTAACATGAGAAATGTAAACAGAATTCTTCAGTACCTGAAAGGTACACCAGGCCGAGGACTCTATTTCCAAAGTAAACTCAAACAGAGGTATTGAAGTTTACACGGATTCAAATTTTGCAGGATGTTTATCTGACAAGAAATCGACTACGGACTATTGTGTCTAGGAGTAGTGCAAAAGCAAAATTCAGAGCTATCATACAAGGTATTTGTGAAACAATATGCGAATGCTAGATGAAATGAAAATTTCTACGAGCAACACATACAGGTATTATGTGATAACAAGGAAGATATAAAGTATATTTCTACAATAAAGAAATTTAGTGAGTAGAAAAGAGTGATAGTAAGGCACACACCCGTCTTTGAAATGCGAACCTACCACATTACCCGCTTCTCGCAAAGCTAACCTCCACTGTTTGACCTTTGCCTTGTCAGTGGATTTTTTTCTGTCATGGTTGGCCAGTGCTTTTGCATAGCTCCCTGTCTGATGGCGCACATCAGAAGGGTCAACTTGATAAAAAACCGGCCAAACCAACCTGCCCTTATGTTTTATGCACTCCATGATCTTTGTAAGTTCTTCCAAACAGAAAGTGGATGATGCATAGTTTTTTGAAAAAATCACAATTGCAATTCTTGATTGTTGAATTGCCATGCTAAGAGCTAGTGTGATTTCTTCTCCTTTCCTAAGCCCTTGGTCATCTATGAAAGTGTTGATTCCTTTTCTACAAAGAGCGTTATAAAGGTTTCCGGTAAAACCTTTTCGAGTATCCTCTCCTCGAAAACTGAGGAAAACGTCGTAAACCCACTCATTGGTAAAGGAAGAGGGTGGCCAAGGTTTTAAGTCTTTCATGGTAGCCATAGTATAGCATATATATTATGTATAAGTCTGGTTGAGTTACACTGAAATCAGTGTATCAGACAATAGCAAATTGCAACGCCTTTAAGATCATTTTCTTTCTTAGCAATCACTTATTTTGGTTTGTCTTTCAGTACTATATCATTATTATATTTATTATGTTCAAATTTTCTATTTCGTAAAGCACAAGATAACATTTTAATTTTTTATATCACACTAAACACTAAACTTTTCACGTACGTTTTATTTAAATCAATCAAATTATTACATGATCTAAGCGATAGGACAATTAGGGTTGGCATGATAAAGAGATTGGGTTTAACTTTTCTACTAATTAAACAACAATTATAACTAAATACATGTCATTTCAAAGAAAAAGAATAAATCATAACATGTAACTTACTCAAACACACTACATTTTCTTAAATATTTATTTAAAAATGGTAAAGTACTTCTAGTTATAAAAGAGATAGTATAAATAATAACCCAAAAAAGCTCTAGTACAATGCAATAGGTAAATCACATTGACTAAGTTGCACATCTTTTTTTTTCATAATAGACTGGAAAAACTCTTCTTTAAAAATTTAATATTCCAATTTGAAACTGAATTAAAAAAAATGAATAAAAAACTTTTAGTTATATTGAAAGAACTAGTCGTCTACCCATACAATGTTCGGGCCAACACTATCAAAATATATTATTATTATTATTATTATTATTATTATTATTATTATTATTATTATTATTATTATTATTATTATTATTTAACGAATAGTTTAAAATATTTTTGTAAGATATTTCTATAAATTTATAGAGTTTGATCTATTGATGAAAACGAAATTTTAAATCTCTAAGAGTAATAATAAGGTATGATAGTTTACTTGTTTTAAACTTTTTCCCTAAAGAAATAAAACGAACACACATTTAAATTGAACATTAAGATTTAATATATTATTAATATTAGAGAAATATGGTAAAACAAATTAGAAAAACAATTTAATATAAAATCTAATAAAGTGAATTAATATTTTGTTATATTTAAAAAATAATTAAATGTGTTAGTTGAATAGTAGTGGTTAGGGGTAGACAGAATGAGATAAAGAAACATTATACAACATTTTCAACCGGGATATGGAGGCTGTTTTCCAACATTTTCAGTCTCATTTTAGGATGGTGACAGGAAATCGACAGGTGATGGATAACTTAGTGTTTAAAAATATTATGAAGGATGATCTATTGAGATTTATGGTGAGGTTTCATCGCAATGGAAAGCTCACTAAAGGTATTAATAGTACGTTTATTACTTCGATACCGAAGATAGCTAGTCCTTAGATGGTTGCGGATTTTCGTCATATATCTCCAGTGGGATGTTTTTATAAAGTGCTAGCTAAGGTGTTGGCTAATAGATTATGAAAGTTTATTGGAGGGTTGATTTTATAAGTGGTAGACAAATTTTATATGACATTCTTATAGCTAACGGGGTGGTTGGTGATGCTAGGCAAAACAAGAAGGAACTATTGTTATTCAAAGTGGATTTTAAGAAAGCTTTTGATTCAATTGATTTGAATATTACCTGTCAAGGGTGATGGCTAGAATGCATTTCCCTGCGGTATGTGTGAATTGGATCCATGAATGAGTCTCAACATCTATGACATCTATTTTAGTTAATGGAAACCCATCTGATGAGTTTAGGTTGGAGAGAGGTTTACGATAGGGTGACCCTTTATCACCCTTTCTTTTTCTGCTTGTGGTTGAAGGTTTTGATGTTATAATGAAATCTTTGGTTCAGCAAGGGTTATACTATGGGTTTAAAGTGGACAATGGTGAAAGAGAACCTTTTACGTATCTTCAATTTGTAGATGACACCCTTTTGATGGAGGTCTAAGAGTTGGTCGAATGTTAGAGTTCTAAAAGCGGTTTTGTTGTTGTTTGAATCCATTTCGGGGTTAAAAGTGAACTTTCATAAGAGTATGTTGGTGGGAGTTAATATTTCTAATTCTTGGTTAAAAGAGGCATCTTTGGTGTTAAATTGTAAGACAAAATGTCTTTCGTTTGTTTATTTAGGGCTGCCCATTAGGCGTGATTCGCGGAAACTTAGTTTCTGCAACCCGGTGGTGGAATCTATTAGGAAGAGGTTATCTGGGTGGAAAAGGCGAAATCTTTCGTTAGGTGGTCGTTTGATTTTGATAAAGTCTGTTCTGTCCTCTATTTGGGTTTACTTCCTTTCTTTCTTCAAGGCCCCCGCATGTACCATTTCTACTATTGAATTTTTGTTTAATGCTTTCTTTTGGGGAGGTAGGGAGGATAGGAGGAGTATGACGTGGATTGATTGAGATTTTATTTGCTTGAGTAAGGAGAATGGAGGGTTGGGTGTGAGAAGGTTGAGAGAGCTTAATGTGGTTTTATTGGGGAAATGGTGTTGGAGGATGTTGGAGGAGAGGTGAAACCTTTGGTGTAGGGTTTTAGCTCAGCGTTATGGAGAGGAAGAAGGGAGGTTGAGGTATGAGAGTGATGGAGGGTCTGTGTGGTGGCAGACAATGATTAGGATTAGACAAGGGGTTGGTATGGACGATAGAGGGTGGTTGCTCAATAATATTGAGCGTGTTGTGGATAATGGAAGTAGAATCACTGTTTTGAAAGGATCCTTGGTTGGAAGGAAGGACGCTGATGAATTGTTTTAGTAGGCTTTTCGAGTTATCTGTAATAAGAAAGTAGTAGATATGTATTCCTTAGGGTGGGGGTGAATGGAGCCGCGTGGAGATAGCGTATGAGGTTGCTTACGTGGGAGGAAGAGATGGTGGGGGAGTGTATTGTTCTTTTGAGTTCTATGGTTTTGCAGGTTAATGTGGATGATCCGTGGGGATGGAGACTTCATGATTCAAATTGTAATAGTGTGAGCAACGCATATCATTTCTGGACAAAGAGCCTGAATGATCATCTTGTTTGTGACTCTTAGGTTTAGTGGATGAAAGCGGTGCCATTGAAGGTTAATCTCTTAGTTTGGCAGTTATTTCGCAATAGACTTTTGACGAAAGACAACTTGATGCGAAGACATATTATCAGCGCAGTCGAGCAAATTTGGCCATTTTTATGCAGTTTAAACGAGACTCGAGATCATATGTTTTTTCTTTGTGAATATTATAGTAATTTATGGTTGTTTTTGTCTGGGTGGTTAGGGATTGAGTCGATTTTTCAACGAAATTGTAAGCCTCATTATGACCAATTTGTGTCTTTAGGTGGTTGGAGAAAAGAATGTATTGAGGCTTAACATATTATTTGGGTAGCAACTGTTTGGTTCATTTGAAAAACGAGGAACCAACGCGTTTTTCAGAATAAAAGCCTTTCTTTGATGACCATGTGTGAGAAGGTTAAAATCTATGCATTCTGGTGGCTAAAGACTCACATGTCTTCTTTTAGGGTTAAGTATCAGGTTTGAAGGGTTAATCCGCTTTAGTGCATCATAGACACTGGTGGCTAGGTTGGGATTTTGGATGTCTTTGTGTGATTTGTATGGTTGTATCTTTTTTGGGCAACTCTTCTAATACATCTTGTGCTTGAAGGGTTGTTTTGTTTTGTTAATATAGTTTTTAGTTTTTTTTAAAAAAAAATTATATACAATACCAAAATTATAGAAACACTATATTAATTAATTACTTAAGAATATTGAATAAATTGTTATATATTAAGAATAAAGGTGATGCACAAAAAGTTAGAGACAGAGGGTAAAAAAATGTAATTTATTTTACATAATATCCAATGAAATGTGTTATTTTATATAATGTCTTATAAATGTATTAATGAAATAATGATTAATAGAAAGAAAAAGAAAAGACTCATTTATGGGGAGGAAGTGTCTCCTTTATGAGAGGATGTTCTTTAAAGGCATCATAAAAGATCATGTGAAAAAAAAAACGGATTGCGTAATTGATCATTTATCTTCATTTAATTAACTCGCAGATATTTTTATCAAATATCTTTTTTAAATTTTTTTTTAATAAAAACTAAATTAGGAATATTGAACCAAGCATGCATGAATAAAAAATTCATATCAAGTACCATCAGATAAAAGAAGTTAAGTACTAAAGTGAAGTGTTGAAACCATGATGAGTCTAACAAGAGATCTTGAAGCTTCTAGGTTGTGAAAGAGAGAAAGTGTGAAAATTCGTTTGGTCTTGTGTTTGAGTGGTCAATGTATTGTAAAAGCATAAGAGCATGTCCTAAGATACTAAGGCAAGTCTCACACATGAAAATATTTTGAAGGCTCTCTGCTTTAATAAAATCACCAGAAAATGTTTTATGCAAGTAACTAGTTGGTTACTAGCTTGAATAATTTCCAGAAGTGTAATTTACACTGAATAATCAATTATCACATTAGGGTTAATCGATTATCTCTTTTGTAACGCCTTCTAATCGATTAAAAGAGCTTCTAATTGATAAGTGATGACGAATTTGAAAACTTGCCATATTTAAACTATTTAATTGATTAGAGCTACCTCATAGTCGACAATGAGCATTAAAAAGCTGATGGGTTATTTTTTTGAGCTATATTTTTCTAAATAAATGAGGATTCACCTCATTTCAGACCACACCAAAATTCATATTTGTACAATCCTTTTCTTATTTTCTCTCTTCCCTCCTCTTATATTCTTTCACTAAAGTTTCCTTAAAGCCTTGTGAGTGAAAAAATATTCAAAGTTTTTGGTTGTACTAGTGTTCGTGCTTAAGTGTTATTCATCAAGAGTGAAATTCTCTTGTTTGATATCTTTGATTCGTGAGATTGTCCTGGTAAAATCTCAGTTTGGTTCCAGAGATTAGTTGTCAAAATCTCTGTTTGATTTATAGGATCATCCTATGTAAAATCTCTCATCTTTGTAATAAGGTTGTGGGCATATCCATAAAAACTGCAGATATTATTATTACAGTGGAATTCTCAAGAAGAAATTCTTTAGGAGATGGTTAGGCCAAGTAGCAAGCCGAACCTCTATAATTTTTTATGCAATATTTCTATCTCTATCTCTTTTATATTTGTTGATTTATTTTTCTTTCCTCTCTAATCCACTCTTTTTGTTTTTCCGTTGTTTTATCTCTGAACAAACATAAATTTTTTCAAAGGAAAAAGATTTTTTTTTAAATTAATCATGATTTATGCACTAAAAAATTCATTATCTCTCTTGTGTTTGGAGTCTTTTGTTCAACGAACCGCACCTGAATCATGCTCACAAACGGGGCATCTAGTAGTCGAGGAACGAGGAAGTGGGGCCAGTATAACTTTAGAGAATGAAGTTGGCTTGGAGATTGAGGTATCCATACATTTTGAATTCTTCACTATCAATAACAAGGATGCATATTAAGATTTCATTGCCGACATCATGTTGGCTGTCGAGATGGGGGCAGAAAACATTAAATTGTGAACATATTAATAGTTGATAGTATCACATGTTAAAAGAGGTCTGTCTCCCTAGTAAAGACAAGAGCCAACTCGTATTCTGTGATAGAGTGAACTTTGCATTAAAGAGGATTGTCGACTCCTTAATTGAAATGTGAATATGAGATATTCTCTTGTGCCATAGCCATAATTTATACTCTTTTCTAAGAAGACAACATGCCTCATTTGAAGATATATTATTCAAATTGACAAGATAAATATTTCCAATTCTTTGATTAGAAAAAAAGTCCATTTTTTAAATGATTTTATGACCTTTATATATAGAAGAACAATACTTCATTACCTTTGTTACACATTTCACTAATACCAAGTTAATTGCATTTTAAACCTTTAACAAGTAAGACATCTTCAAAGGTAGGATTAAAACTCTTACCAACAATACTAGAAACAACAATTTAATCTTTGTTGTTGTCACCATAAGAGACATAACCTCCATTCTTAGGAGTGAAATATGAAAAAGTGTTTTTTGTCTTCCATCATATATTTTGAACAATTATTGTTGAGATAACATTTTTAGTTTGAGACGGGAATCACAAATTTAAGTCTTGACCTTTCGTATTCCAATCATTTTGTGTCCTTTAGATTTAGTGTAAAACATGTTGTCTTTTGAAATTCATTTCCTCGTGACATTTGTTTCGTGATATTTTCCCATATAACAAAAAGAATAAGTGTAACCACGTTTACCACATTAAAAACATTTGGGTGTAATATGATTAGATGTCATATTTTGACGATTATAATTTTTTAAATAATTTAGCATTAGTTTTTTGTTGATAGTCTATATCGACTTTATTGTAAGTTTCTCTTTGATTGTCTAAGACGATGTAGTGTTATGCAAGTATTCAATTTTAGTTTTAAGATTTTGCATTCTTCACACTTACTAGTTTTTAAATTTTTTTCCTTTCAAAAAGAGTAGAAAGAGAGTCTTTACTTAGATAAAGTTTGTTTCTATTTAAAAAGTTCCATTTCCTAATTTATTTAATCCATTATATAATTCTTAGTAGATATAATAAACATCATTATATGTAAGTTAAGTTTTAAAGTTGTTTACCTCATTTTCTTTGTGGTTTCCTATGGGACATAGGTTCACTTCTTCCTCTTGTTAGTTTCATAGGATGGGTAAATGTTGTCGTCATCCCATGTTATGTAAGAGCACCTCCAATGGGAGGTTCTTCACTGCCGTTTTCCAGGTGGCATCAAATTTTATGTTCTCAAGGTGCTCTAGCTGGCCAACGGAATAAAGAGAAGCAACAGTTCATTCACTTTTTTTTATATTTTAAAATACAAACTAGCCATTGAGGGACCCAATATGAACATAATATGAATAATATGTTAATTTATAAAATAAAGTTGTGGGACCTAATATGAGTTCTTGAGTTGCACCATTGAAGTGAAAAATTAATTGAGTTGTTTCAAGCTGACGTGGCTTAATATGGCCCACAAAAAGCTAAAAAATGAGTTCATGACTGGAGATGCTCTAAGTTGTTTCTGATTGTTTTTTTGGACTTTTGTATATTTCAGATTTCTTTTGATTATGCGGATATTTTGACTTTATATGAATCTTTTAGCCGCATTAAAAGCATGTCAGAATGAAAGATGATATTTCTTATCTTTTTTTAAAGTTTGGTGGTTATTTGTTCTACCTTATGATTTTTTTTTTGAGGAGTGCTAGCAACACTCTCTTTTCAACACTCTCTCCAACACTCACTTTCTTATTGGTTGAAACATGTGTGGGTCCCTCACTTTGGAAATGGATCCCACATAAAGTGGTAGGACCCATATATGTTTCAACCAATAAGAAAGTGAGTGTTAGAGAGAGTGTTGCTAGTATTTCTCTTTTTTTTTATAAAAAAATTTGTATATCTTGGATATTTTCATTATTTTTCATTCTAAATAATTCATATTCATGGATTAATGTGTTCATTCTTGCACTTTGTACCTATATAGTGTCATCATGTGTAACTTAAAGGGTGTCTCACATTTCTTTAACAGTATTACAATTTGATACTAAAAAAATTGGCTTAAAAGGTAGTGGTGATGGTTTTTTCTTTCTAACCGTGTTTCACCTTTTCTTTATTCTCTTTGGTTCATAGATTTCTAAATTTGTCCACTGCTACATAATTAGAGGGACAAAAGGACTATTTTAAACAATATCCCAAATAATTTATCTCTTCAATAAAGAATTTTACTTTATCTTTTCAATAAGAATACCATTCACCTTTGAAAGATGAGAGTTTGGTTATGAATGCAACTTGAAACGACTAGTCTATACATGTGAGTTTAAATTGTGACTCTAAATTTTTTCGAAAGCATAATGAAAAAACAAATTTTTAATTCAAATTTTAAGTAGTAGGTAAAAGAAGAAGAAGCCGACAAATAATAAACAAAATAAATAAAAGAGATAAAGAAGAAAGGAACGGAGCTTTAACTCCCTTTGACAAATATCGCAAAGATACTCCCTATCAGAGTTATTTAAGTGATTCATATGAATATGTGTTATTCTCTTATTTCTTAACAACGTCTTAATAAGAAGACAGCATACATTATGTATAGTTTATTTAAATTGACAATATAACTATTTTCACTTCTTTGACTAGTAAACAAAGTTTGTTTGTTTTCAAATTTAAAATCAAACACTATTTGCATTACCTTTGTCACACATTTGACTAATACTAAATAAATTATATTTTAAACCTTCAACAAGTAAAACACCTCCAAATATAAGATTAGAAATCTTATCAACATTAGCATATAACCAACATCTTTATCTTAGTTGTTGACTTCATATAAGACAAAACATCCTTTCTTAGGAGTGAAGGATGAGAAAATGGTTTTGAATCTAGTTATGGACTTTGAATATCACTATTGATATACAATTTTGAGTTTACTGTATAATCCATATGCATTGCAAATTTAAGTTAAGATATTCAAATCGTTTTGGATCCTTTTTAGTTAATGTAAAACATAATGAAGATGTGTTATCATGTTTATAACAATAAAAATATTTAGGCACAATATGATTAGAAGTCCTTAAGTGAAATATTATATAATTTATATGATATTTTTTATATAATAAAGTGACAATCAACTCGAGGCTCATTTTCAAACTCTTTCATTTAAGTCAAATTTCTATTCCATTGACATTTGACTTCACATATTTCCTCAGTTACAAAAACTTTCAAAGTACTCTAACATCAAATAAAAAAAATTAAAATACATATTCTACATGCTAATTTAAAATTGAACACAAATAGAAGTTAAAATAGTCAAATCACTAGTACTCACTTCCTACCATAGAAGCTAACTAAAAAAAACCAAGTGCTTCTAAATCCTAATATGTTAAAATAAAAAAGGACTAATTAAGTGTAACACTTGGTTGTTGTAGAATAATAACTAGAGGGAACATCACAAGGACAAAATGAAGTATCCCAAAGCAAATTTGACTTCCATGCCTCACCAATATTGAAATGCATCAATTCTTGTTCATTGTAATAAGGAGCCTTTACCAATGCGTTATTATCATATTGGTTATCAAATGTACTTTGCAATTGCATTGAGTAGTCACTAAATTGCTCTTGCAAGCCACAGTTGAAATTTGTAGTTGTAACCTCGTTACATGTCTTGCTAAAGTCACCAAGCATTGAGGATGATGATGATGACATGTTCAACAACATTGATGAAACATCATCCATTGTAGATTTGGAAGTGTTGTCACATGTTTGTAGTTGAGATGGCGAGAATATCAAGTTTGTGTTAAGATATTCATTTGAAATATTGGGTAAGTGATGATTAATTATGGATTTATAAGAGGTAAGATCAACATCAACATCAACATCAAAGTTTTGTTGGCTATTACCATTGTTGTTAGTGATGAAGTTGTTTGCTAAGGTTTCTTTCTTTGTTTGTGACATGTTGTCTGAACAAAATTGGTTGATTTCTTGATTTTTGGTTAGCATAGAGGCTCTTGTTTCAGAAAGAGAAGAAACCCAAGAGTGAGATAAAGCTCTTTGAGTTGTAGAATTTGTTTTCTTGAATATTCTGCATATAGCCCAAGATTCCTGCATGTTATTTAAAAGACAAGTTAAAGAGACATTATAATAAGACAAATGGAGTATCATGCAACTAATGTTGACTTTGCATGTGTCATTTTTGACTTCGAACCTTCATAGTCGGAGCCTTATCAAGTTTTTAGAGGCTGTCATGCAACTAATGTTGACTTTGTATGTGTCAATTTTTTACTACGAACCTTCATAGTCAGAGCCGTTTCAAATTTTTACAGGCTTTGTATAGATTAATGTGGTTTAACCATGACAAAATAAATAGAGACCTTATGTAAGCATGATTTAACGGTAACAAATATTTGAAGAACTCTATTTAGTTACAATTTAATTGGATTACATTTTAAACCCTATGCGACAGACTATTTTATACGCCCCCTATCAATAATATCAAATCACGAGTACTATCGCTTGAAAATGATAACTTTGCTAAGAAAAAGGTTAAAATATTTTTACTCACATTAGCGGGAATGGTTTTGTCGAAGTACTTCTTCGATGAAAGCGGATCTACGAGAGAAGGTAACCTAAACTCATGCATCATCCAGTCAGTTTTGAGTCCTTTAGCAGCTCTACCTTTGTAAAAGACTAATGATTTCTTCAAACCAATGCACTTAGAACCTTCTGAGGAATAAATAGGTCTATCAGTACCAGTAGCTTTCCAGAATCCAGCTCCAGTTACCCTATTTGGCCTTGCACTGTTTCTGTATTTTCTGTCTCTTGGACAGTAGAAATACCACTCTTTCTCTCCTGTACTAGCAAATTCTGCATACATAAAATCATAACTTGTACATAAGTACTTAAGCTAAGTTGAGTTTGGAAAAAGTGCTTATAGAGATATATATTGTCTTACTTGGAAGATCCCAAGGATCATATTTATAGATATCAAGCTGCTTGATGAGCTCAATAGATAGAGGCCTTTGTTGAACTTTTCTCTTTAGGTAAAAACCAACTAGCTCTTCATCAGTTGGATGAAACCTAAACCCTGGTAATATAACTTCATCAACTTTTTCAACATCATTTGTCTCTTCCATATTGTAAAGCAAGACTAAAAATCAAGGTAGAAAATTAAGTGGAAGATGCTTTCAAAGAGATAGTTGAAAGTTTTGAAAAGCAAGAACAAAAACCCTAGAAGAGTTGAAAACTTGGAAGAGAATGAAATGTGAAATGAGAGTGAAGTTATGGAGTTAATTTGAAGGGATTATATGCTACCTGATAAGGGGTATGCCACCGAAGGATCAGCCACCTTTTCTGGTGACTTTTAAAGCATTGTGTGGTTTGCGAGGATGGCTTAGATTTGGTTCATCATAATAAGCAAAGGGCAATTACTCTTAATTAAAAATGAACAATTACCAAGAAAATAAATTAATTTAAGGTACTTACTACTACTATTCAAGTCAATAAGAGATCACTATACTAAATATTTATCATACTTAATTTTTAATTTTTGTTCTAAGGTTGATATATTTTGGCGGGACCGAGCATATGTGAAGAACAATGTATCTTTAAATTTTTTGTTTACTTATAAAGGAGAAGTTAAACCAATAGATATTTCAATATACGGTTGAATATGAGTATAACACGCATGTATATATATTGACTTGATTGGAGTTTTCTTACTAACATAATTGGGGATTAGATGTTTTAGTGTGAGAAGAATAGTCTTCAAAATCGCTTTAAATAAAATGGTCAAGTAAGGAAAAACGTACTTTAACAATGAAAGTGCTTTCATATTATTTGTCTTTAATACTTTTTTTCCTTAACACCAGAGATAATTGATATTTTTTTTTTTTGTAATCAAGGAATTATATTAAAGAGGAGAACTAAGAGTTACGAGAGAAATAATAAAAGATCCTTACTAAACTTGTAGAAAGAATAATTAGAGTGTGTAATTTTTCCACAAATAGACCACTTCCAAGCCAAAAGCTTAAGAAAATTTCTTTATAGACCTCCCAACCTTTTAGTCCACCTCTGGTGAAAAACCCAAACTACCCCTGACTTCGGAAATGCATTTCCGAAATGCAAGAAAAAGGTGTTTTCGGAGATGCCTTTTTTTTGAAAAGCGCCTTTTTTTTTTGAAAAATTGTCTTATTTCGGAAATGCACTTCCGAAAACAACATTTCGGAAGTTCATTTCCGAAATATTGCGCGTTTTGCAGATTAAGCAAAACAGCCCCCCTCCCCCATTCAGTTTACCCTAAATCTTCTTCAAACTTCCTCTCTTCAAAAATTTCTGCAAAAGCAAGTGTGCAAAAGCAAGTGTGCATTCCAAAAGCTTCCCAAACTCAACCTAAGTCATCCTAATCTCTTCAATTGGTAAGTTTTTGAATTTTTTCTATTTTTAGATCTATTATTAAAATCTCTATTAGGGTGTTTAGAAATTGCAAAAACCACATTGGGGTAGGTTTGTACTGATATTTAGGGTGTTTAGAAATTGCAAAAGTAGTTTTTAAGTCTGGTTTTGGGGTCTGCCATGGAAGTTGCAAAAAACTTCATCGCAGGGGTGTTTCGGAAGTTCATTTCCGAAAACACCTCCATCCCAGTTTCGGAAATGAACTTCCGAATTGTATCAGAAGTTCAATTTTTTTAGTTTTTTCTTTTGTGTGGCATATTAATTGATTTCAATTGTTTACAGGAACATGTCAGACAACCAACCAGCACGCATCAGACAGGGTAGGGAGACCCAGACTGCGTCGGCTAGACGCGAGCGGGCGGCGGCGCAGCTGGCGTCGACACAGGAACGGGGGCAGGGCCGGGGACGACGTGTGTGAGTTCCCGTGGGCGAGGGAGAGGGTACATCTGCTTCAGGATCTAGGAGTCGGCTGGCTCGGGTATCTTCTTCCCGCCAGCGAGAGGAGGAGGAGGAGGAGGTGGCGGCAGTGCCCTACCACGAGCCGGAGGGGGTACCGGATGTTGACCCTCCAGCCGGGGAGGAGGATGAGCAGGAGGACAGCTATCCGGGAGGGCCCTTTGACACTTCCGTGCTGATTAACTACCACGATCACGTCGCTCGGCGTATCTGGGAGGGAGAGGTATTTTTTATAATTTAACCGTTTATTTGTCACCATTTTTTATAATTTAACCGTTTATTTGTCGCTTATTTAATATATGTCGCTTATTTGTTTTTTTTTGTAACAGGAGAGAGAGCCGTTGAAAATGGTGAACCACGCCCGAAAGATTTTCAGTCTGTTTAAACCAGCAGCTGAGTGGTTTAACGACCATGTGCGAGGTTCAGGGCTTAGCGGGCTCTGCATGACGGGGTACACCACCATCAGCACCGGCATGCAGGGGGCATTTGTGGAGCGCTGGCACAAGGAGACGTCCTCTTTCCACTTGCCGATTGGGGAGATGACGATCATCTTGCATGACGTGCAGTGTCTTCTCCACCTGCCGATTAGGGGGCCGCTGTTGCACCACTCCCGGATCCAGAGGGTCGAGGCCATTGAGTGGATGACGCTCTATTTGGGCATGGAGCACGAGGTTGCTCACTTTGAGTGCGTCACGACATCTGGGCCTCATGTCCGGTTCACCACACTGAGCTGCTATTTTGAGCACCACCTAGACGCGGCGGCCGAGGCTGAGGAGGCGGGCGACGAGCTATTCACACACTATCACCGCGGCTGCGCTCTCCGGTGTTGGTACATGCATGTGGTAGGCGCTGCATGCTTTGTGGACAAGAGTGCAAGGTACGTCGACGTGACCTACCTCCGCTACTTCATGGACCTGGATACCGTTCACCAGTGGAACTGGGGGGCAGCTACTCTAGCATACCTCTACCAGAAGCTGAATGAGGCCTCCAACTGGAGGACGAGGCAGTTGGTCGGATCCTGCACACTACTTACGGTACGTTTTATTTTAATACATTATCGTATTTATTTATTTATTTATGTTTCGTATTTATTTTTAATACATTATCGTGTTTCTGTTTCAGAGCTGGATCATCTCCTACTTCTCCTGCATCCACGACTTTCACATCGATCCTGCGTACGTGGACGCCATGCCCAGGGCCGCCAGATACGTTCTCCAGAGGGGGAACGATGCGATGGGACTATACCGTGGATACTTGGACCGCACGATGCACGACGACGTCACCTGGAGGCCGTTCAGCGACTACGCTCAGATTGTCCCCTTTAACGACATTGCTCTATATTCAGGTTGGCTGGCATGCGGGACTACCATCATGGTCCGGTATCTCCCTGAGCGGTGCATGCGTCAGTTCAGATTCGTGCAGCGGATACCCAGGTCACCCTTTGAGGCTGCTCCCGACACAATGACCCGAGTGCAGCTCACTGCCATATGGGAGGACTGGCAGCATGTGGTACCGCAGGAGTACCGTCTCACTCGGGTCACACAGGACTGGCACAGTGAGGAGGGATACGTCACATGGTTCTATCGGGTGTCACATCCTCTGCTGAGACCCGACGTTCTCGGTGCTCCTAGGCCAGCACACGAGGAGATCCTAGAGAACCAGCAGGCCGAGGATGACCACGCCATTGATCTCATGCCGATCTGCCAGCGGATAGAGATGCTTGGGCGGGACGCGTTGGATCGAGGTGTCGTTCAGCAGGGCGGTCCAGAGGCAGTCGCCGTGATGGAGATGATCGTCACTGATGCGGGCCGTGCGGCGACATACAGGCGGCAGAGGAGGTCCCAGGGAGAGAGGGTTAGGCACACCCAGTAGTGGTCGGGTTTTTTTTTTTTCTTTTCAGATTGTATCTTTCGCACAGTATTATTATTATTTTCGGCTTGTATATATTATTTGGATTTGATTTATCATATTAGTATTTTTCATTTTATCTGTTGCTTATTTTATTTGGCGTTTGCGTTTAATTAAAAATGCGAGACTGTTAAGAAAAAACATAAAAAAAAACACAGTTTCTGCATAATTCGGAAGTTCATTTCCGAAACCCCCCAAAATCTGAATAAATGTGTTTTCGGAAGTACATCTCCGAACACACCCCCCATGAGGTGTTTTCGGAAGTTCATCTCCGAAGACACCCCCCATGAGGTGTTTTCGGAGATGCACTTCCAAATTGTGAAATTTTTTTAAAAAAATCAATGCTTCGGAAGTTCATTTCCGAAGCAGGGGTATTTTGGGTTTTTCGCTGGGGGTGACCCCCATAGGGAGGTGGCTAAAGAAATTTTCAAGCTTAATGTTCCAAACGATATTGTTCAAGCTCCAAGCTTCATTCCGGAAACAAACTCCATTCCTCACTAACCATATCGCCCAAGAGGTGGCAAGCCAAACTACTCCTAACTTAGTATCTTTAACCTTATGAAACCGAAAAAATGAATGCCAATTCATAAAATGGGGTAAACACTCTTCCGCCATCCTATCCAATTTACCAACCCAACAAGCAATCTCACTCCAAATCTTCCTAACCACTAAGCATTTGAAAAAGGAATGATCTCGATTTTCCAAATCAATCCCACAAAATGTACAAATTAAATTATCATATGAGAAGAAAATACCTTTATTTACCAAGAGATTTTTGGTTGGAAGTCTATTTCGAAAAAGCCTCCACCTAAACGCCTTAATTTTATAAGACACCTTCATTTCAACAAAAGCCCAAAAGCGCCATCACACTTGATATTTTTAAGAGAGTAAAAGTTTATGCATAAAATAATGTTGTGTCTCTTAAATCAACCGATACCATTTTTAAGAAGATTGAATGACATTAAAAAAAACGAATAACTGAATAATTAACTTTTATTATATACAAAAAAAAAAGAATTAGATTTTTTCTTCCATGTTGATAATATTCTTTTAAAATATATTTTAATGTTGATTTGTGTATGAGAGTATGACCTTGAACATGTAGAGTCTCAATAAAATGGTTAATTTGTCTTAGTACTAGAGATAAGTAAATCTTTTACAGGTATAATAATATAAGAGAATTGATTTTGTCTTTTAAAAATATGACGACAAAGTTTACAAAATTTAGCGGAGTTTATTGTCAGTTTGATTTATATTTTTGTATAATTATTTTGTATATATAAAAAAAATACTCCTTCCGTCTCACAATAAGTGTCTTTTTTGAGATTTTCACACTTTTAAAAAAAGATCAATTATGTTGATTTCAATGATAAAATGAGTCTCATTTACTAAAATAACCTTATTAATAATAGATAGTGGAGTACTTAAATGAATTAAAATACAATAAATAAGGGTAAGTTAGTGGAAAAAAATAATAAATATCACATTGGTATTTTAAATGGACAAATAATTTGAGATAAATAAAAATAAGAAAGATGACACCTATTGTGAGAGGGAGGGAGTATATGATTAGTTTTTTTTTTCTTCTTTTCATGTTGATAATATTTTTTAATGTTGATTTGTGTATAGTATGACTTTGGAAATGTGGAATCTCAATAAAATGTCTAATTTGTAGGTTTTGGGATTATGAATCACTTAATAACCCTTTAAACACATTAATGTCATGAAAACCATAATTTGTATCCAAAACTACAAGTCAAGACACCATATCAAAGTTCCATGTAATTCATAATATATATAATGTTTGAAACTTTGAAATAACATTTGGAAACGTGGGACTGAACCAGATTCCAAAACAAGGCTAATATATAATTGAACTGCAAATTCCACTATGACACATTTAGGATTATATAATTATAGGCTTCTCGGAACACGTAAATCCCGTTTCTATTCCATTCTCAGAGTTTCTATTCCACTGATTTTATCAGGTTTGAATCAGTTGAATAATATTAATAATCTAAAATTTCAAATAAAAACAAGCGAGCGTGTGATCTAAGTCTAAGATATATGCTTGAGGGGACCGCTTTGCCCTTATAGGAACTTTTTGTTCAAATTTTAACCTTGGAAAGACATTTTGCTATTTATATTTAATTCAGATCATTGTGTCCAACATGAGAGTTAGGTAAGAACTGTTTTCAATGAGGTATTTCACACTGCCTTCTTTGAGTTTATTTTCAACAATAATAAACTTCTTTGAGTTTTATTTCTTTCTCACCTTTGAATGGAACCACTGGTTTACTTGGATTACAACTTCCTATTAGGGGTGGAAATAGGTTGCACTGAATGAAGATTTACTGAGTTTAAGTCTGACTTGTCAAAAAAATCGAAGCTTAAGTCTGACCTGTAGCTTGTCGTAAGCTTATCTTTAAGTCCGAGTCTGACCTTTCCGAAGGCTTGGTTAACCTACATAAACGTCTATTTGTCTTAGACATATATAAATAAGTAATTAAAATAATATTTAAATAGACTAACTAACTAAAAGATCAAGTGACTAAAAATTTGTTTGTATTGACTTATTTTAACTTATCGATTAGCTAAGTTCTGAGAGACTATTTGTTTAAGAGAACTTATGAACACAATGTTCATCAAGTGTTTTCATTTTATTTTCACACCAAGTATTATTGGTACCAAGCTCCCTTGATTTCGACCAATATTGTATAATCTTTGTAGAGTGTATTCTTGTATCCGGGTCGAGTACCCCTTGTACTCTTTTTATTATTAATATATATTGCTTATCAAAAAAAAATCTTATTTTCACACGTTCTTCAAGATAATCAAGTTTTGTTTATGTATTTTAATTCAAAATACAAAACATAACATAATGATAATAAAATAATTATTTATATAGGCTGGCCTGATAGGCTTAAAAGGTTTTTTTTTTGGGACCTGAGACATGGCCTTTTTAACTAAATAGGCATATAAAAAAGCCTAGACATTTTCTATTTAAAAAAAATATGTGACCTGACCTGAGCCTATATAGGCTAGTCTGTAGGTCCCTGTTGTCGACCTGGCCTATTTCCACCTCTACTTGTTATGCCCTACTTTTGCAAAAAAATTATTTTCAAGATTCGTTAAATAAATTATGTATTTGATTTAGATATATACGAGATATATTAATTATTGGATTAAATTTGTTTGTCGTCCTCTAAAAATATATATATATATATATATATATATATATATATATATATATATATATATATATATATATATATATATATATATATATATATATATATATATATATATATATATATTTTTTTTGTCTTTTAAAAAAATTTCTTCAAATGAATGATTATCCTAAATTTTTTTATCTATACTTTTGGTTCCTCTTGCTAAAATAGTCGCTAAGTAGTAAAACGTCATTAAGTTATAAAAATCGTCGGCAAGTAATAAAATATCGTTAAGTTGTAAAAATCATCATTAAGTTACCGAAGAAATTGAAAGTATGGGTAGAAAAATTTAAGAGGACCATTCTTTAAAAAAAAATTGAGGGACTAAAAGTGAAATATCAAATATTAGAAGGACCAAACATATTAAATTCTTAATTATTTAGTAAATTAAAAAATATTTGCTTATAAAATAGTAGTATTTTGAGCATATTTGTTTGCATTGCGATTGTGTCTTTATTACTGATAGTTTTTAATTCTATTATAGAAGCTTTGTATCAGTTTTTTTTATAAGCTAGATTCATTACTAAACGAGTACTAGGGGTACTCAAACCCGCTTACAAAAACCAAGAAAAGGCTCGGAAAAGGAAGATTTCCTACCAACTGAAATTTATTCTAGATTTTCCACCGGATTTTTACAAAAATCATAAAAGATACACTTGGATAAATAAATATTACCTACACTCAACCATTTCCACAATTTCAATTTGATATTCCATTCTACATCGGAGAGGCAAGGTAAAACTCCGTTGAAAACAATGTCGTTTCGGTGCCTCCAAATGCACCACATTATCGTTAACCACATACCACAAGCTCTATCCTTGCCAGCACCTACTTTTCTACAATCCCTCAACCATGCCAATATACAAACAGAAATTGACCCGTCTAAATCCATATTTATTCCCAACCAAACGCTAATGTCCATCCAAATCTGTCTTGAAAAGGAGCAATCCTTGAAGAGATAAATCTTCGTCACCCCCATGACATAAAATACACAAAGGCTCCAAGTTAACTCCTCTTCGAATCAACGAAACCTTTAAAGGCAACTTGTCAATGATACATCTCCAACCAAAAGCTTTGGTTCTAAACGCAACCTAAGCCTTCCAATAAGCTGTAAGGATGTGCCTAATTGAATCCTCCAATGGAGGAACTACCTGAATTTCAAGCAATGCCAAGTATCCAGACCGAGAAGAATAGCCACTGAATTTGTCTTTTAGCCACTACACCGAGTCCGACTCAGAATTATTAGGAGCAATATTAGCAATTAATCCATGCAATTCTAACAAATCTTGCGACAAAACTGGATTACTCGAATCTATACCGAAGCTTCCCCAAACCCAATATGCACCCATCCAATTTCCCATTGGTTTTACAGTCCCTCCTTTAGCTGAACTATCCTTAAACAACATTGGGAAAATGTCTGATAGCCTCCCCACGTTCATCCAGGATGCGTTCCAAAACGGTATGACGTTTCCATCTCCCAAGCTATACACACAGTTATCCAACAGAATATGGGAAGGAAATTTTAATTCTAAGTTCAGAATATCAGACCACCAAACTGACCTACTTTTAAACACCCTCCTTTTGACAACGGTTAACAAGTTATTCTTCCGATCACCGTATTTTGCCGTTAAGACTTTCGCCCAAAGCGCTTTAGATCCTTGCAACATTCGCCATTTCCATTTAAAAAGAAAGGTTGTGTTAAACTCTTTGAAGCTCTTAAAACCCAATCCACCGTTGTCCTTTGACAAACAGAGGGCCTCCCATCTTACCCAAGAAATATTCCTCTTGACGTCGCTATTTCCCTATAAAAAATTGCTCTGAATTCTCTCTATTTCCTTGATGACACTACACGACGCTTTTGTAATACGGTGGGAGAAATGACTTTTTGTTTTGTTTCTCGCAAAACATGTTGCGGTTAGCAACAATCACCACCGACTTTTATTTTATCTAATTTTATTAGGAAAGGCATAAAAGAACAGGAAAGACCTTTAAAAGTTCGGGGGGTAGGTTATTCAAAGGGAAGGTATTAGCACCCTTTGTATCCATGGTTATCCACGGGCTCTTAATTGCTTAGCTCACTTTTGTTTGATTTGTGTGTGTGTGTGCTTTTGAAAATATTTGGAGTGCCATTAGTAAGGCATACTTTGTAATGATTCTTGTATGAATGTATACAAAGTGTTGTCTGAAAATATTTTGTTTGAAAAAGTGAGGTGTGAAAATGAATTTGGGAGTGAGCACGCATTTAGGAGAACCTACCCACTAAGTAATAGTCTTTCCTATTCTATTATGTTTTCTTTTGGAGATAGTATTATCCATACAATTAGTTGGTAGGAAATCCTATCTATTGGATGTGAAGGGACAATCGTAGGGTCATCATATGGTCATAGAAGGCAACATGTAAAGATACCTTAGCAATTCGAAGGGACTGTCATCATTTTTCTGTAGGCAACTGAGGGACTAGATCATCTTTTCATAGGCAACTCAAAGGGTCATCAATGGACTATGATCTTTATATCTAAGGGATTATGATGATCTATTCGTAGGCAACTTTTGCTAAGATACCCCTACGTTCGAGGGACATGACTATATAATCGTAAGACAACAAGAGAGATTACCCTAAATGTGAGTGAGTGCCAATGTGTTGATTCAGATATTTTATCTTGAATTATTGTTAGCTATGTTCAATTTTATCTTGTCATACAATCCTATTAGCATACATCTAACAATTAATAACAGTTATAATGTGCAGAAAGTAAATTGCGGAAAGTAAACCCTAATTACTATTACATGGCTTCGGGGCAGATACATAATTAGTAAAAATCTTGCGGGAAAATAAAGTGCGGAAATTAAAAGTCCTAACTAAACTATTACATCCTATAACCACTTACATAATTTGTAAAAAATATGCGAGAAAATTAAATAGCGAATGAATTGAAAAGTTGAGAAGATATGGAAAGAGAAGGAAAATATTTAGGGTTAAAAAAAAGATTTAATTTTTAATGTTAATCTAAATCTAATTTAATAAATTAAAATAAATCTAATTATCTAATTATGTTCAAATTAAATATAATATAATTAAATCTCTAATTGATTTTTAATTATTAAATCTAAAAAATCTAATAAAATCCTAGTTACTAAATTAATCAAAATTATGTTAAAAATAAAATCAATTAAACCTAAATCTAATTGTTTTTGTGTTTTTATGATTTATGAAAATAATTAAATGGAGTGTCCTAATTAAATTAGAGCTAATTAAGTTAAAAATTCGAAGGAAAAAAAAATAATGATTTGGTTAATTAACCCTAATCCTAATTTGTTAATGATTTTAATAGTTAAACAAATAATTAGAAGTTAATTAAAAAGAAAATATAAAAAGAATGGAAAAGTAGTGGAAAAGGGTATCAATGAAGGATTCGACAGCGGATCGGTTGCGCGGCGGCCGGAATCTCGTTCGTGGACTCGTCGACTGCGTCCGTGAGGTGCGTAGGAGTGGACATATGCGGCGGTCGTTGTAGGTTTTGGAACTTTCTCATTCTCTTGTTTTTTTGATGTATCATACCCACATGCGAGGGAGTTATCACAACCCATTCCATCTTTTTTCTTCAATCAAAGAAAAGAGAACAAATACAAATTAAATTAAAACAAATACGACAACAGTAAATGAAAGGTGAACCGAAAAAGAAGCCCGACGGCGAGTTGAGAGGTGTTGATCGGGCTCGGAGCTACGCGTAGGTGTTAGATTCTCAGCGGACAACATTTGTTTTTTGTTTCATCTTTCCCTGCAAAAACTTAAGTGATGTGTTAATTGGCTTGAGAAAAAAACTATGAGAAAAAAAAGCTACAATCATGGTATTGTGTTATGTGATAAGCTTAGGTGATTATTGGTTATTGTATGAACAGGGTTCATGATGTGAAATTTTGGTAAGTTTTTGTTTATGTTGAATATGGTTTTGAAGGTGGTGGTTGTAGTTTGACTATGGTTGATGAAGATATTTTGAAGGAGATGGCTGTAGTGATTGTTAAGTGTAGGTTAGAGATGAATAAGGATTGTAAAAGAAAAAGAAGTTGGAAAGTTGTTGTTGTACGTGGGTTGTTAGTTTGTGAATGAGAGAGGTTAGAAAAATTGGTAATTGTTAGTTTTTTCTTTTGAGAATGAAAAAAGTGTCTATTTATACACAAAAATTAGGTTAAATGAAAAAGGAAAATTATAATAAAAACTATGAATCAAATCAAGGCCAAAAAATTATTTTGTTTTAATTCTAGCAAGAAATTAAATCAAAATAATTCAATGAGATTACTTGCTCCCTAAGATATGAAAAGGGCTACTAATAGAACAAATAAGATTAAAAACTTCTCTTTTTGGATTTTTTTGAATATTTTATGATTTTTGTTGATTTTTTGACTAAAAAAATGCATAAAAGTGAAAATTGACTATTTTAAAAAATGTCTATTTATTAAGTGCGGAAATTAAATTAAAATAAGAAAAAAAATGCAATTTTTGTGATTTTTTAAATAAAAAAATAAAGATAAAGTTAGAAAAAAATAAAGGAAAAAATATCAACAGTGAGATTCAAACTCAGGACCTTTCGCTTTTGTACCTTTTACACTCAAATCCTTACCAACTGGGCTATGTCACTTATTCGGAATAAAGTGACATATGGAAATATATGAGGGAAAATTTTGGGATACAACAGCTTTGAAAAAGGATAGCTGGAAAATGGCAAGGCTCGAAAGCACAGAATTAATCAGAGTAATCCGACCTCCCAAGGATAAGATTCTTCCTTTGCAAGACCCTAATCTAGTGGCTCCCACCAAGAAACCAACTTATGATTAACTCCTAGACTGAAACCCAGGAAGTCAAATGAATTTTCCTGTATCCTGCACCTCAAAAAGTTACCAGCAACGAATATAAAGTGATGGTTCAGATTTAACCCGATAAGATGACTCTTATGATAGTTAACTCCTAGCCCCGAAATCAATTTGAAACTTCTTAAAACTGCTTTGAGAGCCCAAAATTGTTTCCAATCACCGTTTCCTATCAGTAGAGTATCATCAGCAAACTATAAAGTACTCACCTCACAATGGCCTTCTAAGGAGAAAGGAGCCAGTACCTGGACCTCTATAGCCTTTCTAATCAACACGCTTAAACCTTCTCCGATAATAACAAACAGAAAAGGAGACAGAGGGTCTCCCTGTCAGAGCCCTCTACAAACCTTGAAGTCTTTCGATGGACTACCATTGACGATCACCGACATCCAGCTTGAACAAACCAAAGCCTCCATCCAAGCCGTCCAACGATCGCCAAACCCCATGTTCTTCAGCATTGTCTTGAGAAAGCACCAATTGACTCTGTCAGATGCCTTTTCAAAGTCGACTTTGAAAAATAAGCAACCCTTCTTCTCTTTAACTTCATAATCGATAATCTCATTCGCAACCAAAACTCCATCCAAGAGGTTCCTCCCAGGAACAAAAGCGCTTTGAGCCTCCGAAATTACCGACCCTAAAACCCTCTTCAACCTAGCGGCAAGAAGTTTAGATAAGGCTTTGTAATGACAACTAACCAAACAGATGGGCCTGTAGTCGTCTAGTCTTCTAGGACACTCCTTCTTTGGGATCAAAGTGATGAAAGAAGATACAATTGCCTGAGACAGAGTACCGTAAACGTAGAAATCATTGAAAAACGAGATAAAGTCTTCCTTCACGAAGCTTTAGCACCTTCTGATAAATAAAAACTTGTAACCGTTTGGTCCCAGACTTTTCAACCCATCGCACCCCCACACTGCCTCTTTGATCACCTCCTCCGAGAACTGTTCTTCCAGACCATTCTTGTCGGCTTTAGAAATAGAATTAGAAAGAGAACTTGCAAGAGAAGGATGCTCTATATCTGGCTCAGAAAACTTTTTCTCAAAGTGCCTCCTCACTTCCTCTTTAATGGCTCCCACCTCATGAACTTCTCCATTATCAGTAACAATACTGCCGATGAAATTACGTCGCCTCCTAGCTTTCAAAATGTTATGGAAGTACATGCTGTTCATATCCCCTTCTTGATCCCATCTCACCATAGATTTTTGGAGCATCATATTTTCCTTAATCTTCATATTCATCCACATCTTCCTACTATCTTCACTCCTAACTTTCACTAAAACTGCTATTTCGTCCTCCTTGCAACAGGTCAATAACTTATTTGCCTCGTTAATCCTCTTCTTGCCTTCTTCAATGACCAAATCAATCCTTCCAAACACCTCATTGTTCCACTTCGTAAGCTAATTTTCAACAGACAAAGTTTTTCTTTTAAAACATAATCTCCTCTGCCCTCTACCCCCAGCTTCCTCCACTCCCGTTCCACAAAAGGCAGAAAAATCTTATCTTCAAACCACATGTTATTAACCATAAGAGGCTTAGGTCCCCAATTCTCTTTATTGCTAACAATCCAAATCGGGCAGTGATCTGAAACGCTCTTCTCCCCTATCTTCTGCCCCACTAATCCCCATTTTTCAATTAGAGAGTCATCCACAAAAAAACGGTCCAGTCTACTCATTGCAACCCCGTCCCCACTGTACCAGCTATAGTGATTACTACTACAAGGAAAATCAATCAACCTGCTATTCTCAATAAACTCGGAAAAAAGTCTGTTTTTAGAGTTTCTCCCAATGGTGCAACCTTTCCCTTCACTTCCTTTAGCATTCAAATCACCTCCCACCAACCAATCTCCATCCGAGTAAATCCCTCTAAGCTTCAACAACTCCTCTCAGAGATCTTTCTTACCTTGCAACGAGCAGGGCGAATAAATGTTGACGACGTAGAAAATCCTATCTTTACACTTCATCTTCGTACCCAGAATCCCCGCTTTGCTGAAACTGAGAATGACTTCCATATTACCTTACTTCCACATCGTAATCAAGCCCCCGATCTACCTTCGGACCTGGAAAAAGACCATCCAACCTTATCCTTCTGCCACAGACTCCCAACAACCGCAAGATCAACTACCATTAGCTTGGATTCTTGAATCATAAAGATGCCAGCTTTAGCACAAGAAATCAAACTACTTATACTTCTTCTCTTAACAATACTGCCTCCCCCTTAATGTTCAAGCTTCCTATAATCATCACAAACCTTTTGAATTCACCTTCTGCTCCTGCTACTTACCACTGCCTTGACTTTTTAAAACCTCAATCTTTTTGACAAAATCCTTCTCCTCCCCATCGAACACGACACCAAGCTTAGAGATTGTCGACCAGATTTTGTTACCTACCTTGGATCCCAAATTCTCATGAAACCTTATATTAACTTAGGCCAAATCCCCATCTGATATGCTATCTTCACATAAGATGGTACCTGCAGAATAACCAGAGTCCTTTCCTAATACTGGTTCGCTTTTTTGTATTGACGTTCTAACCTTGCTTAACGTAAATCCCAAGTCAGCCTCCTGTTCCTTCCTCTCACTAAGCCCAAATGAAGAGATTGAGTCAGAACATTCTCTCAAAATTCTCGTCTTTGGCCCACCACATTCATAAATGCTCCTAACCTTCAAGGCCCTTTTGCTAACTTCTACTCCCTTTTTAAAAGTCGTTTCATATTTGAAAAATGTGTCCACAGAAAATCTATGACATATGTCATAAACTTCGGGGAAAAGAAAATTACTTTCGAGGGCCCCATCTACTGCCTTGATAGCTGCCCCCGCCTCCCTAGCTATCACAATTGATTCATCGAAACATCCAAGATCTCTGTTGTTACATGAAATATCCTGCTCCACAGATCCTGACACTACCTTAGCAGTGTACTAAGATGTAGACAGGACATCGTCCTTCCCACCACCGGAATCATACTCCATTGAAGTTTCTTCCATATAATCACTACAGACACCCCCTATCCTATTTTGTTCTTCCAACCAAAATCAGAGTCCAAAGCAGATGAAGATTCAGAACTCTCTTTAACAGTTCATTTTTGATTCAACACAATCCTCAACGAGCCATATGATTCTCCCACCATCTTGATCCTGAACAACATACCATCGATGTTAACATTAATAATATCATCCAACACATCTACTGAATTTGTTCTAACCAAGATATGAGCTATGTCCATGTTAACACGATTCAAAGTACTTTCGTTGTAACAAACATACTTTCCAACAGATTTGGAGAACATGTCGAAGAAAGAAAAGTTCCAAGCATGACAAGGTATCTCGTACAGTCTTAACCACGTAACCCTCTCCTTATCCACATCCTCCTCCCTCCATTATCTGATGTCTAAAAACCATTGACTCCACCAACTTTTGCCTTCTGAAATAAGGCCCCTGATCGCTCCTTCCTCCGATTCCTCCAGCAGGATAAAATTCGCTCCTAAAGGCGTAACCTTAATAGAAAATCATCCTTCAACTTCAAAACTTGTTTGAATGTTATAAGACATCCCTGAAGAAACCACCGTCCTAACAAAGGCCTTATTCAATATGGAAATATCGTGGGCGTCCGGAGAATAACATATAGTACAAGAAGAATTCCCTTCGAAAGACTGCTTCAGGACTCCCTTGTTAGCTACAACCTCTGCATACGAAACACTATTCCTATAATGTGGAAGAGGAAAATGGCAGATTGAAACGTTATTCCTAATTAATATTAACATGTTGTCAATATTAGAGCATTTATATTGTTTCTTTTTCTGTTATTATATTGTTAGGTAGTCGACTATTGTGAATAACATATAATTATGTTAGAATCTCTGCAATTAATTTAGGATTCTAATTCTTCTCTATTTAAGCGATAAATCCCATGTATATTTGGATATATCAAGGAATTATTCTCCTCTCATTCTTTTCTACTTGGCATCAGAGCAAATTCTTTGCAGTTTTTGCCTCTGTACTTCCATGACTGACACTTCGTCAGTCAACAGTGAAGAGGAGAATAAAACACCTAAAAACCCGTAGTCTCTAAAAGAGCAAAAAGTTACTTATGGCAGCGATTCTCATTATATCCAAATCACCTCTTTTCGACTCAAAGGGTCGAACTATTTGAGGTGGTTTCAATCTGTCTAGATGTATATCCGTGGCAGAGGAAAATGGGATATCTTACTGGTGATCGCACAAAACCAGATGTTGGTGATCCACAACATGATGTGTGGGATGTTGGTAAAGACATGGTTGGTTAACTCTATGGAAGAGGAAATTATCAGTAACTATATGTGTTATTCCATAGCAAAAGAATTGTGGGAAAGTGTGAAAGAGATGTAATCTGATCTGGAAAATAAGTCTCAGATCTATGAACTTACATTGAAGGATAGAGAAACTCGGCAAGGAAGTGTGTTATACCCCAAAATTTGCCCACATATTTTTCAAGAAAACTCCAATCTGAAAATTAAGGGTCTCATATAATCATGGATTTTTATTTCAACAAATATCCTGACATATGAAATACTTAGTTTTTTAGAATCTTTCTTATACAGTAATTTGGCCTGCAGTTGAATTTATTCTTACGCAAACGCCAAATACTGTTTATTACTTCACACATGCTATTTATTTATTTACAGATAAAT
The DNA here is from genome assembly GCF_029867415.1 of Vicia villosa. NCBI lineage: Eukaryota > Viridiplantae > Streptophyta > Magnoliopsida > Fabales > Fabaceae > Vicia > Vicia villosa. The sequence continues at coordinate 92,299,803 of NC_081181.1, read as the reverse complement.
AGTACTGACACAATTGGTACAGAGTTAAAATCTTTTTGCAGGCGCAGAATCAGGAAACTCAGACTGTACTGGTAACAGTATATTAGTTATTTATTATGTCTATGTTTTCTAACAAGTCATGTAAATAAACTTTCATTTTTCATATAAAACAAAAACAAAAAACAACAAAAAAGAAAATTAACTTTGACTGTTGATTTTTCACTCTAATTGCTACATCAATACCTGAACAGTCAGTCGACAGCCAAACTGCTGGCAGTACAATTCTCAGTGTTTTGTACCATCAATCAAATCAATCTTTCACAATTCAAAATTCCAAGGTTTTTGTTCTAGAAGTCTTCTGAATATCACGCGATTAGCAGAGACTCAACACTGCACAAAAATCAGGTACGCTTAACTGTCTCCTACACAAACAGTCCCTAATCAGGGTTTTTCTTGTTTTTACAGGAGCAACAAGTTTTTGAGAGCTCAAATGGATTTCATACACATCCATATATCTCAAAGTACCATCATACAAATTTTCAAACTTCAATTCACTCAGACGCACCGTCAGCAGCTCAAACAGTCAACAGACGACCCGTTTGACCAAAAAAGTCAACAGACAGTCAAAAATGAAATTTTTTGTCAAAGTCCATATTTTGTCAAAGGATTCATCATTTGATCATTGGATGATCATAATTCATCAAGGAAAGATCAAAAATCAACAAAACCCTAAGATTCAAAATTAGGGTTTTTGCCTGAAAAGTCAACTCAACTTTGACTGATCATAACTCTCTCATCCTTCATCCAAAAAATTCAAACCAAAGCTTGTTTTGAAGGAAATTCAATTATCTTTCAAATGCCATTGATCCCATGGTCATTGGATTCACCATTTGAAAAATATGATCAAAGACATTACAGGTCATTTTCAAAGTCAACAAAAAGACACTTTTTTCAAAAGGACACACAAGGAGCTTCAAAAATCATTTTGACATGAGACCAAAGACATTGGTTAGAGGACTCTTTGAGGTTTCTAAAAAGTGCAAGATCTCCTTCATATGACAAAAATTGAAGGATTTACACCTTGTTGAAGTTGGCTAAATTTTGGGAAAATACATGAAATCAACATTGTTCAAAATTGCATTTTTTCCAAATGGGGCCAAGTTTTCAGCATTCAAACATCATTTCCATGATGATATGGGCCTCCCACGACCAAGACTAAGCCCATACCTTTTTTATCCATTTTTTGCATGATTTTATCTTACTTTAAGATTAAAATTAAAAGGAAAATGCATGGATAAATGGTAGCTTACAATCTAAGCATGACTCACCCAAGGAACCTTCAATTTTCTGCAGAGGATTGGTGCACAAGGCAAGAGCATTGAATGTAGTCAAGACTTGGTCAAAAATTCAAGGTTTTTAATATTTAAAAACCAAAGTTTCAACAAAGGCAACTAGCTGCAAGTTAGCCTCAATTCTAAGCACACATAGCTTATAAATAAGCTATCTTAGTTCAGCAAAGAGAGAGACACGAATTCAGAGCTATGCTTATGCTTGTACCATGCTTGTAACACTTTAAAAATTTCAAGGAAATTCAAAATTCGAATTCTGAGTTTAATCCATTTTCAATACAAACTAAACACTTAAACACTTTCCTCAAGCATTACTGAACATATCTCAATCATTTCCAAGTCTTGAAACCTCATAAATCGAGCTACCTAGACCACGGTTTGTTCAAACTAAAATCAACTTATATCTCATCATTCACGCACATTTAACAAGATGTAGATGCATAATTGTGTTTGGTTTGAAGCTTTGGTCGTTTCTGGAGCTTCAATTGGACTTTAATGGTTGTTTGTATCATATACCATTTTAGGGTTTGCTTAGTTCAAAATTAGGGTTTTTCATTAGGGCCAAAACCAAGCAAAATTAAGGACATGGTTACATTCAGTGGAACAAGACGAATTCAATGGTGCCATCGCGCCTGATTTTTATGCTTGTTTACCCCTATTCGTTATTTTGCAGATTTAGGGTTCACTTACAATAGCGCTTTTTTACAAAAGCGCTGTTAAAAGCCTTGTCTGAAGGTTGAAGACGAAGACGTGTCTTCCTCCTATTGGATGGCACGCGCGCGCAGGTTTTAAATTTCCCACTAATTCTGTGCCTTGCAGGTGTAACGTAAGCCATGTGCCTCAAATTCTGGACCACTTGATTTCATTTAATGAGTCATCCAACGCTCCAGATCACGCATGCGCACCATGCTCCCTCACAAACAACCACACAGGATCAGTATCCTTTATTTCTATTTTATTTTCTATTTTTATTTTAATTTCTTTGTTAAATTAATTAAAAATAGTTTTAAAAATCCAAAAAATACACAAAAAATATTTTTAGACTTCTAAAATAATATACTATTTTCTGAAATAAAAATATTTTATTTTTCTTCAAAATTTCAATATTTTGCATAATTAATTAGTATATATTTATATATTTGCTTTTTAATTATTCTAACCAATCAAAAATCCCAAAAAAAATTGTTCTTTATATAAAATATTGTTTATATATTATAAACTAATTTTGTACATATTTTGAATAATTTTATCTTTGAGTTTTAATTATTTGTATAATTATTTACATAATTATGTTTTAATTAACTTAAATCAATTTCAAATCAATTTCCAAAAATTCCAAAAAAAATTAGTTTTGTTTTAAAATTAATTAACAAATATTTTGTAAATATTTTAAACTTATTTCTAGGTTTAAATATATTTTCATCTTTTTTCTTCATTTTAATTTAATTAATCATGCATTAATTATAATTAAAATCAATCATAAAAATCCAAAAAACATGCCTTTTATTTTCTTGCAATTTAAATTCCTAGGTAAATGTATAGGATGTCAAATTCATGTAAATAGGCTAGTTTACGTTTCCCGCACAATCGATGTAATAGCGTAGATTTACTTTCCGCACTTTACATTTCCGCATTTTACTTTCCAGCATACATATAAACTGCGTGTATGTCAAAGATAAAATTGAACCGTTAGATCACTAACTTCAAAGATAAATATCTGAATCCAATCACAATCACACTTGCACCTCTTCAGGTAATCCTTTTCAATCTTTCAAAATCAAAGTCAAAATTCCACTGTTTTGAGTACAAAATCGAACCTTGCTTTTATATCCGGTGAAAGGATAGATTTTTAAAGGAAATAGGATAAAGACCTTACAACTCAGGGTAGACCTCCTAGTTTGCTTGCTCAAATCAAAACAAACAAAATTCTCATACACTGTTGTTTTTTCAAAACTTTCAAAAAAGACAATACTTTGTATACATCCAAACACGGATTATTACAAAGTTAACGTTCTTTTCAAAACATCTTTCGAAAGATAAACAAGCATTTTGTATACATCCACACACGGATCATTACAAAATTCAAATTACAAAGGTATTTGAAACCACATATGAGCAATTTCAGAGCAATTGAAAAGTAATCGAAAAACAAGTGAGCTAAGCAAACTTAAGAGCCCATGGATAACCATGGATACAAAGGGTGCTAACACCTTCCCTTTGTATAACCTACCCCCTTACCCAGAATTTCTTAAAGGTCTTTTTTCTGTGTCTTTTATAAACCTTTCCTTAATTGGATAAAATAAAAGGTCGGTGGCGACTCTGTGATATTTTCAAAAAAAAATGCGAAAGCATTAAGCGACAAAAAAGAGTCAGTTCACGTATCTCTACAGATCAGAGGTATGGCCCGGTATTAAAAAAAAATCGGAGGTCCACAGAACTGGCGACTCTGCTGGGAGATACTTTCAAAAAAAAAACAAAATGTTTTCAAAAGGGGTTACCTTAAGAGAATAGGTCGATGTTTTCAATTGTTTGACTTGATTGCTCTATTTTTCAAAGGCTTGCTTGGGTATTTTGCTTGTGTGAAAGATTCTAACCCGAATCTCGAGATACCTTAAGTATATGACATTAGACCAAGGAAACTGTACGGCATGTACCGATACGGTTGATCTGGTAGTCATCGTTAGTGCGATACTTTGGTTTATACTGATGTCCCTTGAAAACGATCAAGGAGTATATTAGGCTTCCGAAGTGTCATTAAACACTAATTTGTCTTAGAACCTTTTTAGTTGAACTTGACTTGTGGCCTATTAAGTGGCTAGCTTTGAAATTGATCGAAGTTAGTTATCCTCGAGGAATATTTTGATCGGCCGCTCGAGCGCCGTATTGAGATGTTACTTCCAAGGATCATAGAACCCGAATCCAATTCTAGGACAGGTTTTAACCAACTCAACTTCAGTGGGGAGGGTATCACCTATCAGCTCCATGCAAGCCTTTAAACCTAAGGCTATTGTTTGATTTGTTTTT